>NC_041050.1:28612513-28917365 GCF_900634775.1 Gouania willdenowi
AGGAGAGGGGGCGGGGTGGGGTGCTGATTGACGGCTGAAAAGCTGGAGAGGTGCTCAGGCATGCTGTAGTTGGGGGACTGCAAACATGGGGCAGTGAGGAGAGGGAGGGAGGGAGAGAGGGGGCTTTAAGGCTCTGCACTCAGCTGTTGCCACCCACACACATTATTACCCCTCCACCACCACCTGCCACCCCTTTAGTACTGCACCTATATCAGATTTCAAACAGTCCGATGTGCTTACCTTTACCTCAGGCCTTCATCTAATACAAAAGCCTGTGTCTGTTTCTCTGTCTTTGTCACATCCTTTTCTCCCACACTGGCTTCCCCACCAGTAAATTACCACAGGGACAGACCCTGACCAAAAGTCCTGCTGTTGATTAGTGGTTTGAAGATCAGCTGGTGTTTGGAACAATGAGCAATGCATGTCGGCAGCGTGTGTATAATTTGAATAGTTTTTGCATGACAGAAAAGCTCTCCCAAGTGCCAACAATCTCCTCTTTGTGCTCTGACCTCTTCTGAGATTTGTAGTGCTTCAGAGTACAGCAGTGCCCTCTATGGTCAAACTGAGAACTACAGGTGTACACAAAGGTGATTTCATGTTTGTAACTCACCACTTTCCCACTTTTCCTTTGAATGGCATTTGAATTGGTACAGATGTTTTAACTTAACTTTTAACTTAAAACAATTGTTTTTTTAAATACTGGGCATGGATGGACAGACATTTTAGAGCGTGTGACGGTTCCATGGTTGGGGTCAATTACATTTTTTAATTACAATTACGTCTGATTATCCGAGTTCAATTACAACTAAATTATGATTACGCTGACGGACATTTTTTTCCAATTACAAATAAACAATTACAATTATTATATTTCCACTGAAAGTCAATTATAATTACATTCTCAGTTACTTAAGTTCAAATTCATTTAAGCACAATTACTGAGCCTTTAATAAATAACCCCATAAAACTTAAAGGTATTGTGGACAATGATATTTTGGCTTCAACTTCCGGGTGGATCATCTTAACTATTGGTCCTCCTAATTGTCAATCATTCTGATGATATGTTTACGTAATGCCGTCGCACGTGCTCGTGCTCAGTGCGCAGCCCTTTGAAAATGAATTTTCACTTACTGGTGGTATGTCTGACATAGTGGGAAGCCGACTCCAGCTTGTAAACAGAGCTGTGCATGAAGAAAGCTGGGCTTGTGCACGCTCTTTCGCACAAGCGTGCACAAGCCCAGTGTTGCGCAAAGAGTGTTGCACATGTACAAAGGGCGTTTCTTTTCTAAACTTCAGGAAAATTGTCCTCTATACCTTTAACCTTCCTCTTGTGTTAGCTTTTCTGTTAGCATCTGTTATGATAACGGGTCAGTTTTGACCCATGTCTTAAATCAGCTGTAAAATAAACTCAAAAATATTATCTTTCATCCAATTTCTTTTTAATCTCTTGGGTACTTTGTTAGGCTTCCTTATCCATAAAAATATTGGTATTAATGTCTTTGGTGTGGGCACCTGAGCCTTTTTTCAGACAGTATACTCCTAGATTTAATATTGTTAAAAAAAAAAGAAACTACATATGTGTAAGCCATAGAACTCTAACATGGTTACCCAATTCTGAATTTTGCGTTTAATTATAATGACAGTTATTCTAAAATGTTCATGCCAATTACAATTACAAAATCAATTATCTGAAGTCAATTACAATTCAATTATGATTACAACAGCAACAAATGTTTTCAATAAGTTACAATTATGCCATAATTGTAATTAATTATCAATTACGCGACTACAATTATAATTGACCCCAACCTTGAATGGTTCTCCAGTCATGGCTTAATTGTTGTAGTGAAGTTTTGCATTCCGCCTAAAATAGTTGACTACTAATTTTTCCTTTTTGTTGTGTGTTGTTGCATATTTTTTTTTTTTTTACTCTTTCGGCTCATAGGCCATTGAGTTTAAAAGCACACACTGCCAAAAGGGCTTTTTATGTCCAAAAACACTTAAAGTGTTATACATTTATACGTTCCAATTTAAAATCAAAACTAACATCTTGTTCTTGGAAAAAGTATAGTGGGCAAAAAAAAAAAAAAAAAGGATTCTGGACCCAGATGGTGTGTGAAATGAATTTGTGCATACAGTATGTGCATGCATACACATATAAATACACATCCTGGAGTTTGTGGTCCAAACCACACTCATCTACAAGCACCAGAGCTATAAAGAAACCACACTAGCAGAGTAATTATTGTGATGATTAAAGTCAACTTTTTTTTCCCCCACATGGTTTCTTTGGGGAATTTTTTGGGCCACTTTCCCTATATCACAAATATATCCCTAAAGTTTTCCATTTCCACAAAATTACCCATAATGACGTGCAATTTGGACAGCCATACTTTCCCTCCTTCCAGAACATGTCCACATTGTTAAAAGTGTCCTGATTAAAACTAAGCTAATGGTCACACATGTAGTTAGAGCGGACATGGAAAATGATACATAAGAGGGAGGGAAAGGCAAATAGACCCCGTAATGAAAATCACTTACAGAGAGCAGCCATCTCCTTGGGCAGGTCCGCCCCAAATCTCCCAAACAGGCTGCTGTTGGACAGCAGGTCGAACGGGGAGTGGCTTCTCATGGAGTTGAATGGAAATGGGTAAACAGCAGGTGGGAAGCTAGTCATGTGACCCACCTGCTGTTCCCTGTTCGTAGCCATGGTGAGGGAGCACCCAGGGGTCCTTGACAAGAATCTGACCAAAGTTGAAAGTTTGTGCGGCGCTGGGAAATCCTTGAAAAATCAGAAATCGTCCTTGTGGAGACTCTCGATGGGTAGAGAATGGGTGGGCCGCAGAGATCCTCTGATTTACTGATGAAATGTCAGACCTTTTTAAAGAGTCATTTGGGGAGTTTTCTGGTGAAGAAGAGAGACAACAAAAATTAATTTCATAAAATGCTGTTTCTGTTTAGTTTGAGCAATTCAGATTCAGAATTTTTACAAAACACAAGATACATCATTAGACGGTAATGAAAACTCAAAAGGAGTAGACTGAAGCAAAAAAGCTTATAGGTGCCTACCCCTTATTCAGTTATTATTACAAACATACAAATAGCAACATCAACAAGAGAAAGAAGGGAAAAGCATTCTAGTACATTTTGACATCACACAGAATTATCACAAACTACACACATTGATACAAACATTATTAGGGATGTCCCGATACAAATTTTTAATTTCCGATATGATACAGATATTGCAGCCTTGCGTATTGGCCGATACCAATATTGATCCAATATCAGCATGAATCGTACATACTTTTTTTTCTCTCTTTTCTTTAATAAAAAAAATGATAATTACTTATTTTGTAATGTGGAACATTAGAAAAGGCTTGATCAAGTGATGTTACTCAATAGTCAGCAACAGTAGGTATGAGGAAAAACTGACCCATTTATTATTAACCAATTGGTTACATAATTTTTAACCTTCAACATGATATCTACAGTATTCTACATTTGAATAAAATAAATTGAAAAAAAAAATCGGAAAATCCGTCAATTTGAATCCAATATCGGAACATCCCTATACATTATATTGGTGTTTATGACTTATAAACAGGGTTACCTAGAGTTTAAAAAAGAGCTATGGTCCAATGTAGTTCGCTTGTTTCTCCAAAAAACTTCTCTTGTAATGTATTTTGAATATCTGCAGACTAGTAGCACTTTTCAGGTTTTCATCTAAGTTGTTCCATAGGTTGACACCTTTTTGTGTGATACACTGACTTTTCAGGGTCGTTTGAGCAAACTGTACCTTCAGATTAATTCAATTTTCTCACCGACTTGGACACAATGATACAATCGTTCAATTTTGTCCAAGTTTTTATATCAGAAATACGTGTAAACTAAATAGGTATGAGAGGCTGCACAGGAAAAAGAAAATATGGAGGACACCCATATGAAAGACGGTAAAGACACGCCAGAAAACGAATGAAAGAGCAGTTCAAGGAACAGCCAAAGAACCTGGAAGCAGAGAGAGGGCAAAAGAAAATATAAAAAAAACGTTTGGGGAAAAGTCATAATAGAGAAGAGCGGTGGGAAGGAAGGGGGAGAAAGAGAGAGAGAGAGTTCTTGTTCCTGTAGTTTTGAAGAGCGTCCAGACTACTACAGTGATTCCAGGCTATGCCATATGATTAAAATCACCAGAACTCTACTATAAAGAGCTCCTCTGTTCCTGCTGCCAGCTTAGCACAGCAGCCTGCCTTTCTGCCTCTTTCCCTGAGGACTAGAGGCCCAGATACAAGGTCCAAAGTAGGAACCAAGGCAGGAGGAGGAGGAGGAGGACGGGGGGAAAATGAGATCCACTGATTGCTAACTGCTGCTGTCACTTTCAACTATCCTCTCCTGAGGTCAGGCTCCCAACCCACAGAGTCATTTAGGCTCAAACCTTCTGCAACCCGCTTGTCACTTCTTCCCATATAGTAGGCACAGACAAGTTGGGGCCTGAGTTTTGGACGACGACACAATTCTGCCAAACTATTCATGTTCAGCCTACTGTAAGACGAGAACGAAAATGAAAAGCTAGAATAAACAACAATTTCCTATTTTATTTTTACTCTTTTCTACTACTATTACATTTCAATCGTGGATGATGCGAGTCGTTTGGCTTTAAAAGAAGAAAGCGATCGTAAACCTCAGTGGTTCGTGAATTTGGATGAACAGATGATGAATTTGGAATAAACAAAGGAATGAGAGAAGGGAGGAAAAAAAAAGAATCTGTCTGAACTGCTGGTCAGGGTTAAAACACAGAACACTGACAGGCTCTAGGTACGGGGGGGGCACCAAGATGTAGCGCCATGCCCCCCCTAAAAAAACAAACAAAAAAACGGAACTTTTAAAGACGCACACACCTACCACACACTCCAAAACACATGAACACACAATCAAGTCATGTGAGAGGGAGAACTCTTTCACACACACAAACACACACAGACACCTCTCACCCCATGCATTTTTTTCCAGGGCTCTGGCTCCCTCTTTCTGGCTCTCTCTCTTTCAACAGAGCCAGTTAATTACACCCTACTGCTGCAGGCAGCTTCAAACCACCACTAATTTAGAGTTCCATTACAGTAAACTGTTCCACATGTGCATCCAGGGTCCAGGCTGGCTCGGGTGGCCACGTTTCAGGAAGGAGCAGCCGCCGATAGGCACCCACCCCCATCCTGCCAGCATGGCCACACTGCCATCTTTTTCTCCCTTTCTTCACCATCTTTACTTTTTCCAGTCGTCAGAATTTTCTTGGACTTCCCCTCCCGTTTTTACTCTCTTCCCCCACGGTTTTCTTCCTATAATCATGTCCTTAGACTCAATCCTTGACTCCCCATCTCTATCCTACTGCTTATACGACTTGTACCATGACCCTGTGCAGCAGTTCCACTCTGTGACTAATGCACAAAAACATCACTAAAGATTTCACAGTGTGCCTAATGGGAGAAAAGGTACAGCAACAAACAGACTGTGTGTGTGTGTGTGTGTGTGTGTGTGTGTGTGTGCGTGCGTGCGCGTGTACTTGGGAAGCGATTGGCCTGTTTGCTTAAAGAACTCAAACCAGACCTCATAAAGGCTGCGCAATACATCTGCGAGTGCTGGGAGCAGAAAAGGACGAAGGGGAAAAAAAATAACAGTACATAAAAAAAAAAAAAAGTGCGACGAAAGCAGAAAGTACAACTGTATACATATGATTTTTATATTTCCACCCGAGGAAACAATTCCAAAAACTGAGTTAAGTTTGAGGTTATAGACACACGATATGCGTGGTGTGGGTTTCCAGAGGGCACTGCAGAGTGTCTGTGCTGTCAATTTTAAGTCATTAAACATAGTAAGAAACAAAGAAAGGATAGAAAAGAGCTCATTTGCAGAGACTGGCCTTTAAAAAAAAAAACAAAAAACAAAAAAAAAACAGGCAAGAAACTTTTTATGCTCCACGAACTCTATAATGATTTAATAAAAGTTGGTGCCAGTGTTTTTTAATGAGTCACATCAGCCCAGCAGCTTCCCAAAGAGCCATTTATGTTTTATGTCGGGTCCTGTGGTAGGCTCGCTTGCCTATTTGAAGCTAAAAGGTGAATTTAAAGTGACCTCATACTCTGCTAGCTTGGGCCAAATAGGCATGGAGGGCCTCCCTACTTCCCTTCAGCCTGGGGGGGCACGCAGGAGGCAGCAGGCAGGGAGACAAGCAGGCCGACTGAAGGAGCACCAGAGCCAGCAATGGGTGGGTTCACAACTGCTGCTGGGACTTTCCATCATTGCCTAAGAGGTGCACTGCAGTCGTTTAAATTTACTTTAGTTGTTTCTGTAAACGGCGGCGTGCGAGACGGCACACTAGTTTATCATGTTCAAACAGAATCATTGGTTACACTTAAGGTAATCCATAGATTTTATCAGCACAGGAGACTGAAACGAATGCAACCAGCTCAATCAAGCTGGCAATTTAGAGCCGGCACGACAAGAAGAGGCATGCTTCAATAGAAAAGGATTCCCTTGTTTGTAAAGGAGTTAGGATTTCAACAAAAACACAGAGCAAGGCTAAACATCAAGTATGAGTAAGACAGAGATATTGAGAGCGATTGAGGGAAGGACAGACAGAGAGAGAAAAAAAGTTACTGCATATTGGATGTCTTTCAAACAAAGGGTATCAAATACTCTGTGAGCAAAACAGCAATAGTGCCTGAATGGACCGTAGTGACGGAGTGCAAACCCCTCAGGCAATAACAACTGTAAACATAACAAATAAATCTCGGCATCTCAGGAAACTCTGGCCACACAAACAAGATATGCCGTTGGTTTTTCAAGAAGCCACAGGTGAGCAGGAACCCGGGTGCTCCGATTATTCTCTGATGGGTTATTGGTGGAAAGTGGGAGTTCTTCCTCCACTTAGAGCGTGCACAAAAGACTGACACAGAACGGTGTTATAATGTCAGGTTACTGCACACTTAGACACATTTTTCTTCAAATTTGACACCTTTATGTCTTACATCTCTGAAATTTTTTTGTTAAACTTTTTGAGTGCAGGCACAAAATCTTTCCTAAAACAACTCAATGGTGAACTCACAAAGAGGCTGGCACCAAGTTCTCTCTCTCTCTCCTACTTTCCACTGCCATTTAATTATTTTTTTAACAGAAACTTTACAACTTGGAGAATTTGTCACCTGGATTTCAACATTGTAAAGTGATTTATATGCTGTAAGCTTGGAAGGGAACAGATTTCATGCAGAAAGAGACATGTTCAAGTCTTAGTCTGTCAATCAAATCACACCACAACAGTAGTTAGACAGCAATTGCACAACCCATGACGACGCCTGAGTGAGTTGACAGACTGGCTTTTCCATCCGGCCAAACATTTACCCGATCATCATCATCATCACTGCAACTTTATAACCTGACAAATTATTCCAGAAAATTTGAACATTCATGATGACACAAAATCATGGGAAACATTGATCTTATGTTTCCCTGGCGTCAGCGGCATTTTGGCTCTGAAAACAATATCCTCGACACCATTACTTGACGCAAAGCTGACAGCTTCCAGTCTTTCAACAAGTGGCACGCTAATGGCTCTGAAAGAGACACCCAGTGACAGACGGTCCGGTGTTTCCAAACAAAGCCGCATTCCATTACCTGAAACTTGTTTGACGTTTGTTTGCTTTTGGCATCACACAAACACCCATTTGCTTACAGCTACAATGCAAATAAACACCTCCTGTAATGATTTATTTGTCACTTAAAGAATCAGAATGACTTTTTCTATCATTAAACAGGAACTCCTCTTAATTCCAACAAGTTCTTTTGTCTTCTTTTTTTAATAATATGTAAAGGTTTCATTTAATCGGACAACTTATTTTA
This sequence comes from Gouania willdenowi, assembly GCF_900634775.1. Classification (NCBI taxonomy): domain Eukaryota; kingdom Metazoa; phylum Chordata; class Actinopteri; order Blenniiformes; family Gobiesocidae; genus Gouania; species Gouania willdenowi. Next base: position 28,620,401 of record NC_041050.1, read on the forward strand.
CTGTGATTTCCTGACATGTTTCGACTGTCAACTGCCAGTCTTCTTCAGAGGTGTCTGCTGAATAAATGAAACCTTATCATATTATTAAAAACTTGTCAAGGACAAATCAAAGCGACCAGCAGACGCCTCTGGAGAAGACTGGCAGTAAATCTCCTGAGAAAAACTTGTAGGAACTCTTTATTTATGTAGTATTATTTTTTCAATAACTGGAGTCAGACAGAAAACACTTTGTGACATGATGAAGTCACCCTGACAGCTAGCAGTTTCCATGATGTTACAAAGCTATTTGGAGGGCTCAATATGGAGACTCTGGCAAGGAGTCGAGCCAAACCGGGAAAAAAAAGAGAAGACGCAGAAGAAACTACATTAAAAAGTCAAAAGTAATTTTTTTCAAAACTAAATTTCCGGGTCACTAGAAAGAAACAAAGAGGAGAAAAGCCAAGCAGGCGGTTGAGCTTTAAAGTTGCATCGACTTTGCATGTAATCCAGAATAACCTATACTATAAAATGTTGAAGATCCACATATGTACTTTTTATTGTGTTACTCTTCCTCCATCCATCCATCCACTAAACCTCCTTAGACTGTAAAAAAAAAAAAAAAAAAAAACCCACAAAGGATAGATTTTAACCCTGTGGCCTTGAAGCAACACTGACCAAACACACATGCAAAAACCTCACACAAAAGTTTTAATAGCGTGTCAAAAGAACCTTGAACGTGAACATGGACGCAGACTGAAAATGTAAATCTTCACAGTCAGAGGGGCACACCTGTGAAAATAGACACAGGAAATAGTGTGCGGGAAGCTTCCCCGTTAATTATAGTGTGGTAGCACAGAGCCCCCATGATTTCCCCCTAAAACCACCTGTCCAACCCCTCCCAACCACTTGCCCTTAATTGCAATAGAAATTCCAGAGAGAGACAGGTATCAACAACTCCCCGATTTACCACTGAAGAGTCACAAAGACCAACTGTTAGAGGGTTTTGCAACTCAGGAGTGTTTAATTTACACTTACACACACTCATTTTTAAGTGCCGACAGATTTATAGGCTCCGTGAGGGTCACAGAAGAAACAGCGATTGTTTATTGTGGCTCCGGCAAGCTGGGACTCTTTGGTTAATTTTTAAAGATGCTCCAAATGTATGGCAACTCTGTCACATTGTGTGCATGAATGAATGGATGGATGTTATAAATAACACCAGATTAAGATGAGCTGCAAAAAAACTGCTTAATGATATGTTAATTGTAAAGCATCAGCATTCAGAATGAATAAATAATAAAATAAAAAGATTTCCCACAAAAATACCAAGGCATCAAGTGGAAAATTGTGCCAAAATATTAATTATTATGCTCTTGGGCTAAAAACAGAGTAAGCTAACAATATTTGAGGTTTTTCCATTTTGAAAAATTAGTTTTTCCTCGCTTAGGATGCTAATTTGAGTTAAAGTACATTTGAATACAGATTCAACAATTTGTTGTATTAAGATAAAAATCAAGTAAAAGCTAAATCAGCAGTCTTCTACTATATTTAAAGGCATAATCTGGTTTGGAATTAAAATACATACTAATTAGAGGTGTGTAACACATAGAACAGAGACAACCTGTTGTAACAAACTCACAAGCGTGCACCAAACCTGGAACCAGGCCCATAAGTGCCCCGTTGCAAGAGGTGAAAGGTGAGCTCTGCCTCATTCACTACAGATGTCATGACTTCTGCGTCAAACTGATAAAGGAGTTGACAGCGAAGGGTGATGCGGTTATCGCCGCTCTTCAGAAAGGCATCCCTTAGTGGGCAATGTGGGGGTTTTTCCAGCTCGCTTCCATCAGACTGTCCTTCACACTTACGTCAAGTCCACCGGGGGAAATAAGCAGTGGACAGCAGGTGCAGTGCCAATGAAGGCGAGATGAAGGCTTTCACAAACTGAGCGACCACTACTGGAGCAATGATCCAAAACACTCTTGACATCAAAGGACATAAATATATTGATTTAAAAAATGTAAAATAAAGCACTGCTAGACATTAAGACTTAACCTCTGCTTTTACATGGCTCTTTTCCACATTCTCCACTGTATATTGTTTTAAAAAAAACAGGTCAAGGACTGGTGACTCCTCTGGTGAACAGACATTTAAACACTTCAAACACATCCAAGCCTGTATACGCAATCACACACACATGTGCTAATAATAAGGAGCTCCACAGGAACTGAGTAATGCTTGGAACATTCACTAATAAGCACATGTGCACACAGGCACACAAACTCATGCTTCAGTGTCAGCTTTGCATATATAAAAACAAAAAGACTTTACACAAACAAACACTGCATGCAAACACTGATGTTAAAACATTGCAGTGTTTACACATGAAAATCTGGGATTTGGAAACAGCAATCAACTGTCATTAGGTCTCCTCCTCGACTGTCTCACACACTTAGCCTCTGTCTTCAATTAAAACACATTCCCAAAAAAGTGCAGCGTTCCTCTCCGTCTGCCGGTTCAAAGAGGGTGAAGAAGAAAACAGAAAACAACCATCAACTTGTGTTTTTGAGCATAAAAGTACTCACGGGTTCTTGCGTTGATCACGCAGATGGACAGTTGAGAGTACTTGACAATACTGTGTGATGAGCGAAGCTAGCCAATGAGAAGAAGAAAGTAAAGCGTGCACGTTCAACAAGAGTCCCAACAGCAAAGGCAGAGTCGTAGTGAGCGTCTCTCGCTCTCTCTCCCTCCCCCTCTTTGCACTCTCCTCCTCCTCGCTCAGTCGCTACCTCTTAAACTAACTCTTTCACTCCCCAAACACTCACTCTGTCACTCACTAAGAAATAATTATACCGTGATTCATAAAGCCTTCTTTCATCACGTGACCCTAACACTTCAAATATACAGTGCATTTTTTCACATGCCACAAAATGCCTGAGGGTAGGAACAGACCCAGAGAGCTTATGTCTGTTTTTAATTCTCCGTCTTTGCTTCTTTGTCTCCTGGGCAATTATGGCTTCTCCATCATTCAGTTTGCAGGTAAACTAAGCAGCAGAGTTTATAAAAAGTCATTTGCACAGTTTCAGTTTCTTACAGACAGGCTTTGAACAGCAAGCCAGTCAGGTTGTCCTTTAAGACCTTCTATGTTTGTATAATTTCCCACAATTCCCCGGTACAATCATTGTAAGGAGCATAGAAGACTTTCGTCCAGATAGTAGGCACATACTTAACATCTTTCAGCCATTTCTTTTGGGCACCGTTTAATACCTTACAGCGTTTCTGTGATAATAAATTGCTGCTATTATCATCATTGCTAATGCTACAACAAAGGAGCAGCAGCTGTGTTTAGGATATCTCTCACTGAATCTGAAACATTCAACACATTATGAACATAATTGGAAATTAATACTGTTATTTTGCATTCTTGTGCAACATTCAGTCAACTCCCTGCCAAAAACACCTTATAAGAACAATATTGTAGCATTTAAAATGGTAGCTATGAATTACATTTTGACATAAAATTAATTGTCTGAGTTACATTTGAGTTTATTGTAACTTCCGTCTCTACAAAGGTCAATAGTCTAAATCTGTCGAGATCTGACAAGTATGCTATAACAATTAAACTGCTTTGTATTTCCAAATGGTTTTAATATTTTAGACAATAATCCTATGACTTGTCTGAAAAAAAATGCAACTCAGGAAACCAGTTATGCACCTCCTTTACACACTCAACTACGCCTAAATGCCAAACACCAATATATAATCTTATTAAAATGTAGGGGTGGGACGACACACTGATTTCAGGATACGATACGATGTGAACACAAGCATTCAGAGAGTTCAAACCTATGCCAGGCACCAAATAGGCCTTGGCAATATATCGAGATTTCTATTTTGGCAACATAGAAAATTACAAAATCGCCTATATTGATATATATTAATTTTATAGCTTATTTTGCATTTGAATTCGTACTTGTTTTAGGAGTCGCTGCTTTCACTACTTCTCAGAACAGCATTAAAAACACAGTTAGATGGATTACTGAGTGCGTCCTAACCCAAACCTTTCCCGAAACAAGTCACACTGCACAGAACTCACTCACACATGCTGTCTTTCACTGTAGTAAAAGCCAAAAGTGGCACATATTCTGCAGCTGTTTTTTAAATACTATAAATGTGCCTGTGTGACATTACTATTGCATCAGCAAATTTAACGCAGAAATGTCTTTCTAGCAAGACTTTGAGTTAAAAATATCGAGATGTATATCGTAGGTTATTGCGATTTTTTTATTTTTTTTTTGAACAAGATTTTTCAGTTTTATACAAACAAAAATTTCAAGAATCAGGGCTTGTTCAAACTTATTTTACAGAGATTTACACCACAATGCCGACCAGCGACACATGAGCCCCCAACTTGTGAAAAGATATCCATAAAATTAAACAAACAAAAAAAAAAAAAAGCAATTAAAAAAACACATACAAGTCAATACAATACAATAGGCTACACAACCCCACTCCTCAATGATTAAATTTTGCATTATACATCCCACTCAAGTAAAAGGCAAACCTTCAACATATGCAATGAAGGGCAACCATGTCCTATGATATTTATTTATTGACCCACATAAGCTGTACCTTAGATATTCAATTTGCAAACACATCAACTCTCGTACCCACTGAATAAAGGAAGGAGGTTGTACGTCCTTCCACTTTGTTAAAATGAGTCTGCGGGCCAAAAGTGATGAAAGGGCAATGGCACTGGCCTGGTAAGTAGTCAATCCATGTCCATTTGGGACAACACCAAACACTGCGGTAATCGGGTTGGGATCAATCCTCCCGCCACACACGTGAGAAAGCGTCAAATATAGAACCCCAAAACCCACCCAATGCCACACAGGACCAGAACATATGGCTCATGGTGGCGGGCGACTGTTTGCATCTTGGACACGCATCATCAGAGGTACCGTATATCCTAGCAAGCCTGGCCTTAGTGAAATAGGAACGGTGAAGAACCTTAAACTGTATCAAACAGTGTCGTATGCAGATGGACGTCGAATGTATGAGCCCGATACTTAACTCCCAGTAATCATCAGATATTTTAGGTTATTGCGATTTTGAGGAAAAATATCCTTCATTGCCAGATATTGTCAGTTATCTGGATCAGTGTAAAGACTTGTAAAAAATGTATATTACTGTATTTTTAAATGCGTGAGCATCAACCTTTTTAAATAAATTGTGATGAAATGCACAATCCGGGTCCAATTCAGATGAAACTTGGTGAGGTAATTGAGATTTGTCAATTACAAAGATGTGAATTTTTTTAAATGTCACCAATAATGAGAAACAGGGAATTTTAGATTTCTTTTTATCTATGTTGTCGTAGTTTTTTGGTCATCCTGCCATTGTTTGCATTTATTCTAATTAGGGGTGAGTATTGGCAAGGATGTTGCAGTACAAAACATCTCATGATATATTATCGCAATATTCTACCCACTTAATATCAAAATTAAACATAGAGATGCAGCTGTTTCTCTGCCAACACCTCGGTATGATGTCTTGCTAGGTGAGCTCGTAAGTTAGTCGTGTGCCCACAATATTTCACGGGAGCGAAACAAATCTTGCAGACGGCATTGTCCTAATCAAGCTCGTTTTTACTCCCTTTAAAGGTACACTGTAACTTTTGGCCACTAGGGGCACTAGACCTGTAACTTTCACGTCAAGCGCCCCTAGTGGCCACAAGTGCTGCAGTCAACAAAAAGTCAGTCGAGCCAGCCTCCCTTGACTTTTGATTATGTATGCAGACAGTAGTTGACCTGTAACTTAGCGATAAGGAATGGTTCTAAGGGCTGGGTCGATCGGGCGGGGGTGCGAAGCGGGGCTGGCTCGCACCGTGGCTGGAGGAGCAGCCGCTGCCTCCGCTCTCCTGTTCCCGCCACCGAAGGCCCGGCGCTTGACCCTTCTCGCCGCGTCTGTGGCACTCCCCCCCTACTCCGGGGTCGTCAGGGCATGCGTGGGACGATGTCCGACGCCGGGTGAAAGGCGGCAGGGTCTCTGCGAGGTCTTTTGAGCCTCTGGAGAAGCAGTTTTAAACTTTTTTAAGGCGGAAAAATACTAGCAAAAGCCTTAACACAATGAGTATATCCAAGCCTGTGGTCACGTAACTGCCGTAAAGTGATACATTCTCCAGATCACATGACCTGGCTAAAGATGGTCCGTCTCCTCCAAACTTACATGGGCGGTATTTCAAGAGGGAAGCCCCGCTCTGAGGAATCATTTAAAATAACTCATATGGGTCAAAGTACTTCCAAACGTCAGCTTTGTACTGTGGAGGCGTTGTTATTTTGTTAGCCATGTAGTTTGGGATTTGAGTCAGTCTGTGCCACTGTGACTGCCTCTACTACAGAAATGGCACTGCGCTGCACAGCAAAGTGGCTCTACGGTGCCATCTCCCGGAGTGGAGGTGCGGAAGTGGCACAATTTTCAAAGTTTTTATGTAGGAACAGGAGATGGTCAACATGACCAGCTCCTGTCATAACAGGATCTGTTAGGCTCTCCACTGAGAAGTGACAATGTCTCCAGCAGTAGAAAACACACGTCAGCAAAAATGTGATATATAAAATATATGTATATATATATATATATATATATATATTTTTTTTTTTTTTTTTCTATACAAAAACAAAAAAAATATTTAAAATCGGCACCCAGAAAATCGCGATATATCGAGAAATCAACTTTTTTTCACACCCCTATTTTTAATAGTAGAAATGTATTGATTTTCTGCTAAAACGTCTATGCAAAATAAACACTGGAAGCACAATGTCTGATCTGATCAGTTTTTTAGATCTATAAACTACATTGGCAGTGCTGTGGAGCAGTATATCTGGGTGTGCCCCTGAATGTGCCCCTTTCTCTATATGAGATCATATGTTTCAGATCTGTGTTTATGTGTTTGTGGTTCTGGGTGTGTGCGCTGCTGTTCTGAATGCAGTGTTTCTCAAGTTGTTTTGGTTTTGAGGAGCACCTCAACCCTCAAAACTGTGAGGAAGTGACACACCTCAACTGGCACCTCAGCTGGCACATTAACCTCTTCCATGCTATAACTTATTTTCCAACACTATTTGGACCTGACTGGTGAAGGGGCCAGGGGAGACAGTTATTAAATCCTTCAAACCACACTGAAAGCCTTTGGGATTACGGCTGTGCGTCACTATACCCTTCAATCTGAGAGATACATTTGCCAGCAGGTTCAGTTCCAGTCAGCCAGCGTTATGTAAAATCTAACTTCCTCATTTGTTTGTACACCTCTTCTTCTGGCTCCGTCATTGAGATATAGATCTTATCTTCAAATACACTGACCCCAATATGTCTCATGGATAAAATAAAGCCTTTTAATAAGAAAAATACCATACTTTTCTCTCATTATTCATGTGAGCTTTAATCTTCACAGCCACATATGGTCTACAGGAGCCCAGTTCCTCCTGAATTTTTTTGATGTGGACATGCCACCACAGAATCAGGGCAATGGAGTGAATAATAATGAGAGCGCTTGTTGCCTTTTCATAGAAACCCAATATTAAGGAAGCACGGATCTGAGGCACACTGCACAGAAAGCCCTTCAGCTGATCCTTATCTTGTTTACATTTGATTTATGTGCTGCTCATGAGGCCACTAAGGCTAATAGAAATGCCTTTACTGTTTACATAGCGGTACTAAATCAGCACTTGAAACAAGGCAAAAAAAAATACTTCCATCAGAAGGGTTTGAACACCAGCTTTATCCATGAGTGATAAAAAAGTGTGAACTTAAAGTCCGTATGAAGCCGTCAGGTTGACTGATGCTGAGACTTTTATGTCTCTGTCTGTGTGTCTGTGTGTCTGTGTGTGTGTGTGTGTGTGTGTGTGTGTGTGTGTGTGTGTGTGTGCGCGTGTGTGTGTGTGTGTAGCAAAATCTCATTAAATTATGACAGTCAGCTTGAGCAGAGGTTACATTTGGGTTTAGAGCGTGCACGTGAGAGCGTATGCGTTTGTGCGCACACGCACGTGCATGCATGAATGAGTGAGCATAGGCAGTAGCAGCGAGGGGGTCAGAGGTTACTAGTGTTTGTGTTTCAGTGTCAGTGAAGTGTGCTCCAGGCAGAGATTTATGATCATTGTGTCTGGGAGGCTGCAGAGTGGGGGATAATGAAGACGGATCAGGGCGCTATCTCTCTCTCTCTCTCCCTCCCTTGCTCACTCTCTCTCTCTGGGCACAACTGGGAGCCTGGCCGGTGGCCCCCTTCACACTTGTATCATTGACTTCAGACTGTGACATCACAACCTGCTGCCCTACCATCCATCCATCCTGACGCTTTGTAGTCGCTCAAAAAAAAGCAGAGATAGTTTCTCAGAGAAAGTCGAGGCAGCTTCTTTTGGATTTGTTTAAGGAAGATGATTAAATATTCTTGGGAGCAGATGTGCGTTTCAACTTTGGATTCAACTTATTTGCATTCTGTGAAGCATCAGAGTAAAGGCCTGGGGCAAGCAGAGGAGAAGGAGGGATGATGAAAGGAGGATGTGAGGTTAGAGGGGTTAAAGGGAGCAGAGAGAGAGGAAAGGGGGAGTGTTTTTTTCTGGAATGAATATAAGAGAAATAGGTGTGAAAGAGGAAGAGGAAGGAAAGGAAAATGGAAGGGTGAGCTGAAGAGAGGGATGGCGTTGTGCGTGTGTGTGTCAGCTCTGCCTGTGGCGGCAGGTTTTAATCAGTAACAAGATGCCTATAATGAGATCACTATTTCCCCACATTCAGATTGATGTCATGAAACGTTTGCTGCTGCGGTGACACGGGCAGAGGACAAGAGGGAAACACACACACACACACACTCCGCCCCACAGTCATTTACACACACACACACACAACACCAAAATATACACTTGCTTGCACTTTGGTGGTTAGAGACTTATATACACATCCTGTGAAATGAAGGCAAGCATTCATCCCGCCTGGCAGCCTGTGCTCATTTAGAGTCCAACCGCCTTGAAGTAAAAACACACACAGAGGAATACAACTCAAAGGAAAATGAGTTACTCATGGCTGAAGAAGGTGTGTGTGTGTGTGTGTGTGTGTGTGTGTGTGTGTGTGTGTGTGTGTGTGTGTGTGTGTGTGTGTGTGTGTGTGTGTGTGTGTGTGTGTGTGTGTGTGTGTGTGTGTGTGTGTGTGTGTGTGTGTGTGTGTGTGTGTGTGTACCGGAGGGCATTTACCAGCGTGTACTTCTTTAACAAAAACAAATGAATACAAAGCTTGGAATGAAATAAAAGTGGAGGCCAAGAATTGTTTTACTGCCGAGAAATGGAGAAAGAATGAAACCCACTCCTCTTTTTCTCGGGGTGCATTCAGAGGTTGTCTTGTGCCAGTGCGAGAGCACATTGCCTGTTCTCCAACATGTGTGTCCAATGAAAGGTGAACGGTTCTCCTGTCTATACTTTCCTACAGAAAAATCAGCCATGATGTCACCATGAACCCATCTTGAACCCACCTCTGTCAAAGAGCATTACTCCAACCCTTATTTTCTGTTCCTCCTCTCCCTTCTTTCCCCTTGTTTCCTATTTCTGTATTCTTCAACTGTTCCTCTCGCTCATCCATGTCTTATTTCCCCTCCCTCTTTCTTTTTCCTTTTCCCCGCCGAACCCTTTTTCTGGCTAACAGTGCCTTCTTTGAATTAGCCAAATGTACATTTGTGTGCCAAAAATGCAAGGATGATCTGATCATCAGAAACTTTGTTTAAGCTGTGGTTCAGAACCAACTCAATGAGCATAAAGAGGAAAAAAAATTTAAAAAGGGGGGAAAAAAATGAGTGGAGAATGCAAATGAAAGAGGAGAAAGGAAAAGAGGGAGAACCGACAGAGGGGGAGCGAGGGGTGGTAGTGGGGGCAGCTAGAAGGCAGCCAGAGAGCCACATATGGAAGTGATTCTGTAATTACTGCAAATCTGTGAGCTCAAAAGGAGAAGGTCTTCTCTTCTGTGCCTCTTTCCTTGCATATAAAACTGCCCTTGTAAGAAAGTTGGGAATTAAATACTGCAACAGGGGGAAAGTGGGGAAAAGTTTGCCGACGCTATTTGGCAAATGAGGCTGCTGCGTTTGTTTGATAGGCTGAGTTATGAAACCAACAAATCTTTGACATTCTTCTTCAGACGCAACTCTTAAATGTTGTCTGGTGGCTTTTGAGCACCACACAAGAAGACCAGTTTTGACCAATGGGCTACCAATACACCAACTAATAGTTAGACAAAGATTCTCCCAGATTAAGTACCGTAATTAGCGCTGAGCGATATATCGACTTTTATATTTTAGCTATAAAGAAAATGACAATATCGCCTACATCGAGATATATATATATATATTTTTTTTTAAACTTTGTTTTTATTAATACAATCACAGTACAAATAACATCATACAAGTATGTAATATTATTCTTAGAGTACAGTCAAACAGTGACCTTCCACTTTTCCATATTTCTGAGATGTATATTTTATAGTTCATTTTGTATTAAAATAGTGGTGTTACTTCTCAGAACAGCATGAAAAGCAGAGTTAGATAGATTTTTTTAACCCAGACCTTCACCTAAACAAGCCACACTACAGAACTCACTCACACGTGCTGTCCCTTACAGGAAAAAAAGCCAAAAGTGGCACATATTGTGCAGCTGTTTATTAATAAATGTGCCTGTGTGGCATTTTTCATCAGCAAATTTAACTCAGTTTTGTCTTTCAAGTAAGACTTTAATGAGTAAAAAAATATTGACATTAATATAGTATATTGCCATTGTGAGAAAAAATATTGAGATATGGATTTTGGCCCATATGCCCAGCCCTAATATGTAAGTAAGTAAAACTTTCATTTTCATGACTTCTAGTATGTTAGATCATCATTTAGAATGGATAGGAGATGGCTGGTGATTGTGAAGTCTGGCACACTATCTCATCAGAGGCATGACCCATCCTAAAAGATAATTTCAAGAACTTTTTTTGTAACACTAATTATTTTAATTACTAAATAAACACAACAAAATTCCACAAATGAATCTCTAAGCAACCATACTGCTGGATGGTTCCCACATAAATTAGTGAATAAAAGTAGAGAAGCAGACTTTAGTACAGTCACTCCACAGTATGTTGGAGCAGCCCATTCGATGAGAATCCATGCAGATTTCGTGGTTGCAGATTAAGATTGCATTTGTCCTGCAGAAGTAGCAACCCTGGTCATATACAGTATGTGTCTCCCAGCTGTCCACCTGCAAAACCAGTTAGCAAACTGGCCAGCCTGCAACATCTGACAAGCTGTGCATGGTGGATACACTCATCAGTGCAACCCCAGCTTTGGATTTAACCAAGGCTTTATTCAGACTGCAGGCAGATGTGGCCCAAATTCAATTTTGCCCTGTATTTGATCTGTTAAACACAGCTTTAACAGCACAAATACAGGTTTTTTTCCAAATCCGACCCAGGCCACTTTCATATGTGGTCCTAACTTTGATCTGATATTTTGCAATGCGACTTGCTGTCTGTACGGCCGGGTGGCATTTATCCAACCTTTACGTCATTAAAATACAATAAACGTTGCAACTATCCTTAGGGGACAAAAAAACGGCCACTGCATAAGACAGCGTGGAAAGATGAACAAGTGTGAGGTCTTAAATATATTGATTTTAAACATATTATCAGTGCCCTAAACATGCACGCTAAGATGAGATGCCTCCATATTTACTTCAGTAAAAAATCCAAATTGTACATTTAGGCCTGTTGTCTTAACATAGCACAGGATAAATCCAAGTTGATTTTCCTAGTATGCTATTTTGTGTAAGTTATTTATGGAGCCACTATGGCAACAATTGTGTGCGTGGTAAGCATGTGGAAATTAATCGATACAAATGGGTATCTAGATACAAATGTGCGCAATGCAAGTGCATCGATACAATTGATGGGGGAAATCGTGATGCAACGGTCACTGTGTGCCTGCATCGGTAAAATCCACGGTTGCATCGATTTTTTTTCATCCATCCATTCATTTTCTGACCCGCTTGTTCCTGTTTTTAGGGTCGCGGCACGATTTTTTCATGTTGCGTTTTATTCTATCCTGTGCTTCCGAGGCACACTGAATGCACCATCACTGCTTCGGCATTCTGTTTTGAACATGGACTGAAGCCGCGAAGCCCATTTCTACCACAATAAAGTAGTGTTAGATCGATACATCGGCCGGCCGATATTATCGGGCGTTTTTTACGTATCGCTGAATCACATTATTTACAGAGAGCAGAAACATTTTGTACATGTTCTTGTTCTACATCACCTGTTTTTAATATTTGTTAAATATTTTTAACTTGTTGTCGTTCTACCTCACCTTTGTTAATTTCAATAAAGGTTCATTTTTTTTAAATTGAGACTCGTACCATTTGTTATCATCATTGTGTAATTTTTATGATGTAAATTGAGGGAGCAAATATCCATCATCGGCTAAGGCTGATGGAAAAAAATTGGTATCGGCATCGGCCCTAAAGAGTCCATATCGGTCGATCCCTACAACAAAGTTACAACAACACGTAAGTTAGTGAGAGCAGCAACAGCAGCTATAGATGACATTTATAAAACTTCAAATCAGGCGTAGAAAGATGGTAAACTTGACAAGATGCTAATGCTGGGCAATATGACGATACATATCGTGGGAACGATAGAAAAGTGTCAATCATGCTATTTCTCTTATATTGTTTCTAACCTAATTTTATCAATTATTAAAGCAAATATTTCATTAAAAGTAGGGTAGGCAATTTTCAAAAGCTAGCATTATTTTGAATGTAGCCTCCCTGACGGCTCCGCCTTTACCCCCTCGCCCCTCCTATCTGTGCTCCGTCTCACTCACATGCATGCACACAGCTGCTGCAGAAGAGGAGCTCAGCTCATCGCTTGTATTGTGTAGAAACTTTGTTGTTTAATGTCTCATTCAGCAGTAAGTAAATAATAAACTTTACCATTATATATGTTAAGAAAACGTGACCAAAAACTTTGTTTTAACTCTGTCAGCGGTGACGTGCTTTCAGTGTGAGCTTGTGCATGCGAGGGGTCTAAAACGAGCAGCGAGACAGGGAGACGTGATTGGTTAAAAAAACGGTTTGTTTTTTTCTATTGGTCTAAGTAATTACAGGTTTACAGCTGCTACAGATTGAATGGATTTTGTTCCTTTTTCAGAGCACATAAGACATAAAAAAAGTGTATCTGGAGAAAATCGCCAACCCCAGCTTTAAATAGGCTACGACGAATGTATGTGTTGTCTTGTCACTATACAATGCACATGCTAAGTTTATATAAATGATAAACAAGAATAAAAAATAACTTATTCGCAAAGAAGCTCTGTCTTGTGGTTTTGCGACGTGAAGCTGCTTTACGTTATTTGACGTCAAGCCGCGGGTTTGCGACATGCTTTACGTTATCAAACTCATGAGTGGGGGTGTGCTGAAAGATGGACACGCAACAGGATAAAGTTGAATTCCCGGAGTCGCAAAAAACAGAGACAGCTACACAGGCAGCCCAAGAAGAAGCACTTTTACCGAAAAGAGGGGGTACGTCTATGATTTAGTTACATTTTGGGTTCAAGAGGTTCGACACGGAGCAGAAGACGGTCTGTGTCACCACGGATAATGCCACTTAAAACATCTCTGCAATGGAACTGAATGAGTGGGAACAGCTCCAATGCTTTGGTCACCGTCATCAGCTAGCTATTGGTAAAGGTGGGTTCACACCGAACGCGACTGTCGCGACTGCAGTCACTACACTATACTAAGTATAACAATCTAAAAATGGCCTAGTGTAATATTGCAATGGGAATATTATACTAACAACAAAAATGTTAGTGAATTGAAATTAGTTTGGTAATCCTGTATTGTCTGATCAACCTACGTACAAGCCATTATTAATAAACAAGTTATACTTTCCTTCATTTTTTTACCTGTTACGGCAAAGACCGAATTGTGATACTATCTGCCCACAGATCTAGTTATATTATCATAATTTCATTGTTAAATCAATCCATAAATTGTTTCAGTGTTTCCCAAACCTTTCACAGTCCCATACCCCTTCAGACATTTAACCTGAAGCCATGTACCCCCTACTCCTGCACACTTACAGTAAAAAACATAATGTAATGCAGTGTTTTTCAACCTTGGGGTCATGACCCCATGCGTGGTCACCTGGATTTCAACCGGGGTCCCCTGAAAAGTCTAATTTATAACAATAAAAAAAAAATGCTGATTAAAAATTATTTTTTTTTAAATTTAAATGATTATTATTCTACACCACACACACACACACACACACACACACACACATGCGCGCAGAACTTACTTGCTTTTACAGATAGATAACACCACACACACACAAAACAATCTTAAACAACTGCATTCTTTCACTTTCTGAAATATAAATCTACTTTAAACTTTATTGTGGTATATCTTGATATAATTCATTATCGTGATATAAAAAGTCCATATCGTGATTTTTTCCATATCGCCCAGCACTACAAGACGCAGGTAGTTTATAAAGAATGCCGTAGTGATGCTGCTCCCCCTAACTAAGATTCCTCTATGGCAGATTGTAAACAGAGCTTCAGCAAAACTGATGAGAAAAGTATCTGAAATGACTTTGGCCAAGACGGTACTCTGGCTGTTCCCTCTACCCTTGCAAAAGCCGTAACTGACACCAGATCTGTTTTCAAAAGTTTATTTCATTTTATTCTTTAGTTTGTCATATGGACATTGAATATGACTCAGTGAGGGTCTGTTTACAGCAGCTGTGACTGTTAAATAATAGTTTTTCTTTGCACAAGCAGTTGTGAAAGACCTAAATGTGAGAGGTTATTATTATTTGTATTATTCATATTAGAAATGTTAATGCTTTCTGCACCTCACTGCTGTATTAGTATCTGTCTGGCAGACAGGGATGTGGACATTGCACTATCAAAAGTGTCACTTTAAGTTACTCATTGTTTACCGTTTAAGTTGTGACAGTGAGATAAACAGGTTCCAAATATGAGGAACCAATTCCTGCTGCTTATGTTGAATCAGGTTCAAAATTGCAACCCTACTTATGAAAAGGACTTTTTTGTTGTGCTTTTTAAGAGGCCAAAAAGAAGTTCCATAAAATGACACGTAGTTCTAGTAGAGATTATAAGCAAAATGTGCATTTTTTTTGTAAAATTTGCTGCTTATAAAAAAAAACAATAAATCATCTGCCTCTAGCGCCATACTGAATTGCAGCATAGTTTCTATTTAAATTTTGGGTATAATGTCTTTGCATCATGTTGAATGGCATTGTGTAGAATTGAATCGCCATCAATATCAAATCACATCGCATCGGAAACGGGTGAATCGTATCACATGGTTTCGTCAGGGGATTCAATGTATTGCATTGCACATGCTTATGGCTCGTTTCCACTAGCAGTAAAGGCTCTCTCTTTTTGCAGCGTTTCCATTGGGAAAAAAAGTACCTCCTCCGTGGCACCTGGTACTGTTTTTTTAGTACCTCCTTTGTTGCGGTTCCAAAAAAAGCAGCCTTGGTCTGAAAATGTGACGTAGGCACAAAGCAGACACTGATTGGGTCTGAGAATCATCACAGCGTAGAGTCATCAACCCACGTACAGAGAGGAAGCTTTTGGCCACCATTGATTTTTGTTAACGTTCTTGTGAGAATGGCAGCAAAAAAGTGCAAACCGTGGAGTCTGGCATGTCATGTTGGTGCTCAATGGAAATGCTGCAGAAACGTAGTATCAGGTCCTGAAAGCGCCATTATGCTGCGTTCACACCGGACGCGGCACGAATTTTTGAGACGCGGGCACGGTGCGAAAGCTTTCGCAGGATCGAAAAACGTTTTCCCTATATTCGCTTCATATGCGTGTCTGAAGCAAATATAAAAGCGCCTTTACCTTCTGTGGAAGCTGAAGTGCCGTCAAAACGCTTGGCGCCGGCGTTCCTGGATTCACCAGGTTAACCAACGATGCATCCAACTTGGTGAGTTTCGCTGTTTTCTTCAGGAGCTGTGCTAAATCCTTCCTGGTCCGGTCCCAGTAAAAAAAAAAAAAGCTGGCCTTGTCGTAGAGCTCTAGGTGGTCACACAGCACCACGATTATTTTCTCCCCCATGCTAAAATGGGTGAAAAGACCAGTGTCCATGTTGACGGCCTGACGTCATTGTCAACAAAGACTCTGATTGGCTTTCTCACCTGCACGTCACGCAAAACATTAGTGGAGTTTTTTCAACTCCAGCGAATGACGAATGTCATGGACACGCGCACGCCACGCCCAACGCTCTTCCCGCGCGAATCAAACTGTGCAGCCCAACAGGAGAAGAATTTGCCTCTTATGCTGCGTTCAAACCGAATGCATGTTCTGCGGCACAGGATGCATTTGCCGCACAAAACGTTCTGCAGGATCAAAAAATGTCCCCATTCGCTTCACATGTGCGTTTGAAGCCAAGCACCGCCCACCAGCAACACATCCAACTTGGTGAGTTTCCCTGCCTGCTGAAGCAAGGAGCTGCGCTCCTTTTTCTCCTCTCATAAACATAAACCACCAGTGACAAAAGCTGGTGTGATTAGTGGCTAATGCTATCCTAGCTCAGAGCCGACTTTCAAAGATGAAAACTACAGAGAGAGCTTTTATCTTCTACTACTGCCTCCTCGCTGATTCTCCTCCATGCCAAATCCTTCCAAGTCCGGTCCCGGTTATAAAGACCGTGTCATACAGCTCCAGGTGGTCACACACAGCTTCTACTCCATAGTTGAATGGGTGAACAGACTGGTGTCCGTGTTGACGTCATCGTCAACAAAGACTCTGATCGGCTTTCGTCATGCGAAAGAGTCGCAGGATTTCAATATTTTCAACTTTTGCGAATGTGCGAATATGACAAAAAATCAGGAGCGTGCTCGCACGGCCAACGCTCTTGACGCGTGGATCAGACCACACCGCCGCACAGGAAAGATTTCGCCTCTGGGCCGCGTCTATCCATTGACTTTGTATGTAAATCTGGCTGCGCAAACTTTTTGTGACGCATCCGGTGTGAACGCAGCTGTAGTGTGTCGCCGAAAAATATGGAAAGTGACATTTCATTTACTTTCTGTCAAAGACATTTTGACAAAAAGTAATGCGCAAGGATATACAATATACTTTAAATTATGCTTCATTCTATTTGTTAGTGTGTGTGTGTTTGGGGTGGGGGTGGGGAGGGGATAATCCATTTCTGTAATAGGTTCATCCAATCAATTGATTTAATTGGTGCTCAAAAGAAGGGGGGGGGGTTAAGGAAGCTTATGCTATTAGAAGACAAACACAGCTGTGTACTTTTCAAATATAGCCTGTGTGCTCCATCCAGCAGCATTAATCCCACACACGGGAAAAAAGTGTTTCACTTCCTGAGCTCAATCAACCCTCCTGGACGCCGATGTAAAACAAACTGAGAGAAGAAGCGAGGCCTTAGGTCTCTCACCAGCCTCCCATCTCTGCCATTACTCATATAAAGCACACATTGACTGGGCCGTCTGCTGAGGGAGGGGGTGAAAAACAGACGGAAAGACACACACACACACACACACACACACACACACACACACACACACACACACACACACACACACACACACACACACACACACACACAGTGATGAAGACTGCGTGTTGAGCCTCGGGCAGAGCAGAGGTGCAGGTGTGGAGGTTGGCAGCCACTTCACTTCTGCTCGTTCCCGTCTCAACAGCACCAACAGCCTGTAATTATCCTCTGCTCTGCCGTGACGTGTTCCCATGATGAGACTCGCACGCACGGTAAACACACCCACACCCACATTGACACACCTTCGCACCCAATTAATTGTGACAGGAGGTGCTTTACGCCAAGTCCACAAATCCTACCTCCGTCTCCCTCCTCCTCTTCAGTCCGGGGAAGAAGTTTCACACTCCAGCTTTAGAGCTGAGCACGTTCACGTTCCTCCACAGCCGCTAACGCACTGGACCAGACACGCGCAGGCGGAAGTTTGTGTCGAGAGGGAGATGAGACTATAAAGTGTCCTTAGAAGTCCCTTCCTGTCCCTGTTGATTAGTTTAATCACCTCTGCTTGTTGTTAATCTGTCACTAAGTCCCTCGTGGAAGGTCTGTGGGGCGTTAAAGGGAACCATCGTTACTGGCACTGGGACTCCACCTAGTGGCGCACGCGGGAATTACAATCGTATGCCTTTTTTCTTTTTCTTCTTCTTCTTCTTCTTCTTCTTTTTTTTCTTTTTTTTCTTTTTCTTTTTCTTTTTTTTCTTTTTTTTCTTTTTCTTCTTTTTCTTCTTTTTTTTCTTTTTCTTTTTTTCTTTTTCTTTTTCTTTTTTTTCTTTTTCTTTTCTTTTTCTTTTTTTCTTTTTCTTTTTCTTTTTTTTCTTTTTCTTTTTCTTTTTCTTTTTCTTCTTTTTCTTTTTCTTTTTCTTTTTCTTCTTTTTCTTTTTCTTTTTCTTTTTCTTTTTCTTTTTTTTTCTTTTTCTTTTTTTTTTCTTCTTCTTCTTCTTCTTCTTCTTCGTTTAATGACGGTTTACACACATAACTTAAAGAGGTGCATACCGCCACCTACTGTACCGGAGTATGTCACTATTTAACATAAAAAAAAACAGTAAGAATCATTTAAAAAAAATACATAGATAAAATAAATAAACAAACAAAACACATGTAAAAATAATCATAATAAACTAAATCATATGATCTGTATATCTTTCAAGTATTCTTGAGTAATCCCTCAATGCTCCATTTCCTCCTTGCCTCTCTTATCTTTTGATTTCGCCTTATCCTCTCTTCTCTATATATTTTGTGCAATGAAATATTATGTGTTCAACGTTTTCTGTGACTCATTTTTGTTCAAATTGTCTCCTCTCTTCTATTTTTCCTGTTTACACCATGTGCAAAGCCCTATATATGTACAGTACACAAGTGATCTTTTATCTGCTCCCCATTCTTGTCCAACTATTGCTCTCATTAAAATTATAATTTTCTTACATTTAGATTAAACTTTTTCCACATTAATTTTCCATGTACTTTTTTTGATCTGGCCAAATACCTAAATATTTGAAATGATCGACTCTTTCCATATCTTGGCCATATAGCTTAAACATATGTTTGTCTATCCCTTTTTTTCCTGGTAAATAACATATGACAGGATTTATTTGATGAAAGCTTAAAGCCCCAGTTTTAAGACCATTGTTCAACTTTTCTTATTTCTTCCTCTAACCCATATGGCTCCATCATCCGCATATAGCTTCTTTTTTTCTTCTTCTTCTCTTGTATTTTATGGCGGTTGACATCCTGAGCATTGTTATTACCGCCACTCACTGGATTATGTGTCAGGAGATGTTTCTTATGCGACACCCCTTTATAGAGGGTTTTCACGGCGCGTCATCAACCACATCATTAATCCGGAAGTCGCCATTTTGGAGATAAGCAGCGCTCCTGCTCCCGATCACACCGCTTATGTCTCCTCCGCTGACGGACACCGCTGGTACGAGGCTCCGCTGTTCCTAGGCCGCTGGATGTAGCCGGTGTAGCAATCCGAGGCTCGAGGTCCAGAATAGTCTCATCTAACGGACTATAACTGTTGCGGTCGTGTACTATTTTACAGTAAGTATGCTGCAGATTCACTGTGAAATTATTAGAACTGACTGAGTTATCTGCCAATATACAGTATATTCGTTGCTAACGCGAGCCTCTGCAGCCGCAGCCGACCTCCAAACTTCTATAAGGTCTTTCGCTGTGTAGGGCTTGATGAAATCCAGGTAGTGGATATCAGGATACACAATAGACGAAAGACTCTCCGGGTCGTCATTGATCCAAGACGAGGAAGCCGACTCTTATGGATCATCACCACCAATAAACCATATTTTTGCAAATATCGTGCCCTTTCCTGCAGACCAAGTCGTTCCCTGTATGCCTTTGCATCTATAATGCTTTTCTGTGATTCATCCATCACAGAGTACACCTCTGGGAGCCTCCAACATGTAGTGTCAACAGCCGCTTACCTCCAACAGGGCCGCGCGTCCTGGTTACTGCCCAGAAAGTGACATTGGTGAAAACCCTCTATTGGCCATTAGTTGGGACAAAAGCAGTTGATATGAATTTGCACTGATAAGCGGCAGGATAGCTTTTTAGTAACTGGTTGCTTTTAGCTGGTGTCTTGGTTTTCTGTGCTGTTGTGCACCTCCCTTTCATAATTCAATTCAACTTTATTTATATAGCGCAAATTACAACAAAGTTATCTCAAAGCGCTTATTAAAAAATAGTCTTTAGTAAGAAAGAAAGAACCCAACAAGTTCCATATGAACAAGCATTTAGTGACAGTGGGGAAAAAAACTCCCTCTTTTTCAGAGGAAGAAATCTCCATCAGAAACAGGTTCAGAGGTGGCAGCCATCCGCTTCGACTGGTTGGAGTTAGTGAACAGTAGGGCAAACAGAATAGAATAGAATGATAGTCCATCCGAGTGTTCCAGACTAGTTGAGCTACCATCCGGGTAGAATTGCGTGCAATTATTTTTTCCTGTGTCATTTCAATGATTATATTGTCAATTATTACACATAACTTTATGAACATCTAAGGTTTGATTTCTCTGCATGTGTGGGTTACGGGTAAATAGCAACTTTAGAAATATATTTTTACTGAGAAAAATGGTGATGAGTTCAATACTTCTTTTACCCGCTGTGCGCTTTTGATGTGATATGCAGCCTGCCTGACTATAGCAGTGGCCTAGGCATATATAATATATGGCATCGTATCGTCATCAGTTAAGGTCAACTGAGAGAAAGTCCACTTTTGAAAAGTCAGGAGCAGTCTTTTTTTTTTTTCCTCATTAAAATTATTACTACTTTGTTTTTCTATTTTTTTAAAAATGGCTTTACACATTATATTATAATGTATTATTATTATTATTATTATTATTATTATTATTACTACTGCTATTGTAATAATCTGCCACATCCAGCACAATCTGTAAATAAATTTAGTCTGGTTTTATATTTTTCTGCAAGGGTTAGTGAGCTATCAATGACCTCAAGTGTAAGTGCTGGAAGGGATAAATAATGGATGGAAAGAAAAGATAAATACTGTAGGTAGATGTAATGCAACAAAATGTCACATGGAGGCGCTTTGTACAAGGTATGCATGGAAGAACCGGCACACTGAAAAACTGTGTACTACTTTTGAGTGAAAATGGAGATTTTTTGTGTTGTTGGTGATGATGATGATGATGAGGATAAAGTTGGTGGTGTGGTCTTAATATTCTATGTTTAATATGTGACTTCTGACACTGTATACAAATATTAAAGTTATGCATTGTAATTGTGTGCATTGTTGAAGCTTTACAAATAGTTTTTATTAAAAAAAAAAAAACCAAAAAAAAAAAAACCATGTTGTTCAGACAAGTGCAAGGTTGACATTTTAGCTCATAGGTACATAGGTATAGTCCGAAGGGCTACCAGAAAAGCATTTCCTAAATACTACATTTTCACGGTTTAACTTTAATTAGAGGGTAAGATAAGAAGTAAGGAAAAAGGCAGGAAATGTTGATGTTTCAACATGAAACACTTTATTTCTCCTAATTTATGCAATTGTTTCATTTTCACAACATTTTAAAGAAAATCCACCTTCCGTAATATGAAAAACCCGGACACCATATTTGTAGTCATTTACATTGTTCGAGACAGAAGAAATAAAGGCACTGGCAGGCAGACACTGGGTGAATTTTTTTTTTCAATCGTTGTACACTCTCACACCTCTTCTGTATCGAACGATTCTGAGTAAATGGGCAAAAGCTGTAGACAGAGGCTGCTAGGGGACTTTCTAGAGAAGTGCTGCACCTTGTTTTGTCGTACAACTTTTTTGAGGGCAGTAAATTGTTTATTTTGCACGTTATAAAATCTTTTTAACGAAACATCATCAACACACAAATTACAGCTCTGCTAGCGGTGTGAGGTGGAAAACATGATGCGAGATCATTTTTTTTTTTTATCAAACGTAGCGGAATAAAGGTCTGTTGGTCGTTCTATGTGGTGTTTTTCATATATATATATTGTCTTTCATATATGTATATAAATACACTTTCATATACATATTCAAACTTTTCTTATATATATTCAGACTTTCATTTATATATATTTAACTTCTTGAACGGCTTGCCATATATATATACATGTATATATATATATACATGTATATATATATATACATGTATATATATATATATATATATATATATATATATATATATATATATATATATATATAGCTTTATTTCAGACTCGGGGTCCATAAAAACCATACAAACACAAAAGCACATATAAAAAGGTCTAACAGTCAAATTTTAAAAGGCACTTATACCAGTGCTTCCAGAGCTGAGACGTGCAGCGGGTGGCACTGTTTGTAATGTTCACCAGTACAAGAACAATGTCATTTTCTGAGTCATTTAGCCGACTGATAAACCCACACATTAGATGTCTCAGTACCGCTTGGAGAGTGTTCACACGGGCAGTCACAAACATTTCACTGGCACTAGTCCCTCTAGGCATATTTAACAGTATTCTCAGTGCATCATTATAGGCCACTTGTATGTTTTGAAGACTCACTTCTTTAGACTTTGTCCAAAGATGTGCAGTGTACAGAGGTGTGCAGAACGCTTCAAACAAAGTCAGTTTCACTCCAACAGTGCAGTGCCTAAATTTACGAGACAATACATTAGCTTGTACGTACAACGTGCGACACTGACCATAAATGTCTTTGTCATCGGTCAGCTGATCTGTGATCACATGACCAAGGGACTTCGCTTCACTGCAGGTTTTCAAGTGTTACCTGCCAGTTTAAAATCAGGAAAAGCCATATGTTTATCTTCCTTGGTTCTACAGATCATCATAACACTTTTTGCGTCATTGTACTTGACATTGTATTGTTTTCCATATGTAGAACACACATTAAGCAGCTGTTGGAGACCGACTGAGCTCGGGCTGAAAATCACACAATTGTCAGCATACATGAGGACTTACCACTGTACCGTTAACCATACAGCGTGTTCTACATGAGCCAAGATGTTTAGAGAGGTCATTCATGTGAAAATGAAGCAGAGTAGATCAAATGCTCCCCTGTCTGACTCATTTACTGAACTGAAGAGAATCAGACACACAGTTGTCCCATTTAACTTAATGTTCTGATGAGCATACCAATGGGACAGGATTCTTACTAAATACTGAGGGACAGTTGGCTCAGTTATTTAAAATAATTTATCATGACTTACGCAATGAAATGCTATAGAGGCATCTAAAAAACACATAGAAACAGAAGAGTTTTTCCTCTTGTAGTTAGTTAAAAGTACCTTTAGGACATCCATACACATATCTGTGCCATGTTTGGATTTGAAGCCAAATTGATTATCTATTGAAATAATCAATTTCTTGATCCTTTCTAGGAGAATGTGTTTTACCACTTTGGATATTATGCTGGCAAGAGCAATGGGTCTATAATTGTCTGAGCAGCCCACTTTTACTGACTTATCTTTAACGACGGGGACCAGCAGAGCCGTCATCATGGAGTCTGGGAGAAAGCCATGAACTAAAAAGGTAGAGAGGCATAAAGCCAGAAGCGGTACTACCCTTAAAGCTGATATCCAGAGTTTCTGAGAAATCTATCTTTATGTATGATTCTTTTGAAATGCAAAAAAATACCTAACTAGTCTTTTACTATGGTCTACTGCCAGTGGTCATTCATATACATGTATATAAGTCCCTCATTCGTCCTATAGACCCCTATACAAATGGAAAACGATCGCCGAGTGCGCCCAGCCAATAGGCTTCGACTTTGTGTTTTTGAGACTGTCAATCAAAGTGAATGCGGAACTGTGCATAGAAACAAGGCCGTGTGTCACAATAGCAAACAGGTAACAATGATTTTGGCTCTTACCTGACCCATAGACCTATATCAATGCGATCCGATGCAACCTTGTTATGTTCTGCGATATGCATGCAGAAAAATGCAGGCGTGGCTTCTGGTAGATTGGCAGAGGCAGTGGTAGGAAGTGAGGCTGTTTAGGGCGGGACATCGAGACGTTTCTCAGAAACTCCAGATGTTAAGATGTTCAGTGGAGACAGAGTCCATACCGGTTGATACATTCACTGATAAGTTTTTGATTGCTTGACAAACCTGTGTTCCTGAACATTGTCACAGATTCTTGTGACTCCAATGAAGACGGGTAGAGTTGTTTGGCTGTATCTTTACAGAGGATGGGCAAATCCATGAGGGAAGTTGTGTTTCTGCTGTGTTGACAATTTACTGGAAGTCCGCATACACTAGGATTGCGTATTTTATTTCCGGTTATTGAGAAAAAGGTCTATTATTGTATAGCAGTCAACCCTCAGAGTTTGCTAATTTTGACTGATGTAGCGTATTGCATATTCATATTTGGTGTTTGTATGCTTTTTATGTTCAAAGATGGATCCTTGTCTTGGTTTACCAGCCATTGCCCAGGATTTGGTGGATTCACGGGCTTTAACTTAAAATTCAGCCTCATACTGTATGTGCTCCAGCCAGGCCTCACTTTTCCTTTCTTTCTGTTCATATATATATATATATATATATATACTGTATAATATATATATATACTGTATAACATATATAACATACCAATGACCAGATCTGCACACTAAAATATATCATATTAAAGTATATACTTTAATACTAAAACTGTATCAACAGTGTTTAACTACATCTCTTATATGTATTTAAACAGGGGTACATGTACTCCTAGGGGTACAGGAGCACGTTGCAGGGGGTACTCGGAAAGATTTAACAATTAATTTAAAAATAATCGGGAAATGCAAGTTCCCTTTTAGGCAATTTTTTGGACAAACTAACAGTACTTTTGCTCAATAAAATACTATATTCTCTTGTAATTTATATGAAACAGGATTATTTTATGCTGCAGAGGCCATTTTATCATACTGTGGTGATAATAATTAGCTACATTTTACAAATAAGATTTTATTTACTTACTATTGAAGTAATCACATACAAGTCAGTTGCACTAAATTTAACTTAGAAGTACACTAATTGTTTTCAATTTCTAGATTAAGGCTTTAGGGAACCAGTGTTCAAGACACAGTTATGGATTTAGGAGAGTCTGCTGTTCCACACATGAAAAAGGGGGCACTTATGATATGAAGAGGGGGTACACATGATTTGACAAAAATGCAAAAAAAAAAAGATTGAGAATACAGTAAATCAGATTTTAGATGGAGCTCATTGGTGACTAGAGCTCCTGAGGGCACCATCACGTGGCCCATGCTGGCTACCTGGTGCCCGCGGACCCCGTGTTGGTGACCCCTGTTTTAGCCCTTTCATTTCCCCTGCAGCTGATTGCAACGCATATCTTGTACCAACACGTGGCCGGTGTGTCCTAGGTCTACATTTTCCCTTTTAGCACATGGCCTTAAAGCTTGGCACATGCACGGTTGTTTGGCATGTCTCCGTGTTTACCGTGGCTTTACACAGCAGTCACGGTGAGCCACGCCTATTGTCCATGTGTTCCATCCTCCGAGCTCAACCATCCCTCTGCGCACTTTGCATAAAATGTGTATCAGTAGGGCAGCTCTGAGGCACATGCACTGCGCACATGTGGCGTGGCTTACACAGTACACACCCACCCACACAGAGAGAGAGAGAGAGAGAGAGAGAGAGAGAGAGAGAGAGAGAGAGAGAGAGAGAGAGAAAAGAAGGCGGGGATGTGAAGGAGGGGAAACGTGATTGATGTGGGTGTTTGTATCAGTAGGTGTGTGTGTCAAGTCACTTTCTTAGAAACCGTGAGAGTCATTGAGACGCGCATCATCGGGTACGCATCACGCACAGAGCTGCAAAGGAAGCATCCACACTTTATTCCAGGGGAACAGTGTCACCTTTCTGCTCCAGAGAAGAAGTCAAACATTACACACATTATAGCACCGATTCTACCAAACAACTTTACGCACTTTTCATCCCAGCATCTCCCCGTTCTGCGCTGCATCAGGGTTTTTTTCCCGAAGACTGTCGCTCCTGCAGAGAGATAGTCACTGACTATTTTCCTCAAGTTTGACCAAGATTGTCTTCATCAACAGCAGAGATGGATAACAGTCCGGGTGGTGGTAAGTTTACCTATACATTATCCTTGACATGAATTATTGATTTTAACACTATGGACAGAATCTTTTTTCTCATTTATACCAGTATTATAATCAATAGGTTTAGTGTCTTTAATTGCATTGAACATGTTATTGTAAAATTGCACTATTAATGCAAAGCACATTAAAACCACCTTATAGAAAGTTCATTTCATTGATTTGCATTAATGGAAGAATGCAATTATATTGTGTATTTGTAGTAGAATGTTTGGGTTCTTTTTACTATAAACAGAGCTTCATTTATCCCAATCGAGATTTGCAATGACACATGGTCAGCACTTAGCGGACCAGGAGTAATAAGTATAATATGACCCTGGTTTTTGGGGCAAGTAATAACACTTTCACTTTCACTTTTGTAATAAACCAGAACGTTTTGTGTGTAAAGTGAATCTTGGATGCACCATTGATATGTAACCCCAGTCTTTTCAATGTGAGTTATTTTCCTCAAAACTTGCCTTTCTCCTGTAGTCCAAAAGCATAATTTGATCAGAGATTTTAGAATTAGTGTGTCTGCGCATGTCATTCTGTTTTTGCCCTGCATTGATGTCTGTCTGTCGAGGTTTCACACATCCTTAAAAGAATAAATATAAATTAAATATTTGGGGCACATTTTTAAAATTGATTTAAATAGTTTTATACAGTTTATGATTTCACATACGCGTGTTTATCTGTTTGCATCCGATCATTATCCTCTTTAGTAAAAAAAATAAAATAATAATAATAATAACTATCCATTTCCCCCAAACCTGTCAATAAATGACGGTAATGCGTTCAAATGTCAGCGCGCTCTCGTAAACTGGATTTCCGATGACAGCTAATGACTGGCGGTCGCGAGACAACCCACTTCCTGTTCCTCTCCAACAAAAACAAACTCACGTGGAGTTAGTGCACGTGGACTGTAGCTTAATCATAAGCTGTCAGAGGCAGAGCTTCAGCTGCACATTAATGTCGTATCTTCTCACGGGAGGAGGAAACTAACTTTGGAGTGGGTAAAAGGGTGTGTTTATGTCTCTTATCAAGGCCAGTGTGCAGAACCCGCAGCATGGACGTTGATAACCGCGGGACTTTTATCCTCTAAGCGGCATTAGGTGGTGTTTAGTTGAGGTCAGCCAAAGGCGCACCTGCTTCCTGTCTCCTGTTAATTGACGGTGAATCATTTACAGCAGTTACAGGTCACGTTCCTGTACAGGTGATGTGTTGGGCTCAGCCTAAAGTACGGTGGCTGGGAAGTGTCAGGTGAATGCATTTACAGAAACGAACACAAATGCAAACAGGTCACAAGACGAATGCAAACAGGTCACAAGACGAATGCAAACTAGCCACAACGGAAGTGTTTCCGACGGACCGGTATTACAGTCGGACGGGTGTTATGATATGATAGCCTGATATGAAAAATATAATATAATATAAAAATATATCATAATACCCGTCCGACTGTAATACCGGTCCGTCTGAAACACTTCCGTTGTGGCCGGTTTGCATTCGTGTTGTGACCTGTTTGCATTCGTGTTCGTTTCTGTAAATGCATTCACCTGACACTTCCCAGCCACCGTACTAACGGCATCTGTAAACCCATTCACCAAGGAATGATGGAGGAAGTGGGCTACTGTACTTAACAAAGGATATGAATAATAATAGAATGAGATGACAGCTTTGCTAAAGAGCAGAGGTGTCCCGATCCGAAATTGATTAGGAGTGTGACGATATCTCGTCACGGCGATATAGTGCAATGCTTTTTTTTTTTCTTTCGCAGGTCGATTATTGATATGCTCACGCTAAGTATCGATTTATTATTATTATTATTTTATTTTATTTTGTCTTTTAAACCTTTTCTGCTTTTTCACTAAAATGTGCTGATACGTCTTCACAGAAATTTTGTCAGTGTTTGTTGAAGTAACTTCACCTGATCAAGCCTTTTCTAACAATCCACACTACAAAATAAGTAATAAAAGTATGTATAATTCATGCTGATATCGCATTGGATTAATATCGGTATTGGCCGATACACAAGGCTGCATTATCGGTATCATTTTGGAAGTGAAAAAGTTGTATCAGTACATCCCTAGTGTAAAGAGTACAGATATATCCTAAATTGTACTCAAGTACAAGTAAGTCATACATAAAGTACTCAAGTACAAGTAAAAAAAATAGCTCAAATAAATAAATATACGATATAAATCTCAATATTTTTCACTCAATAATAATCTTAACAGATAGACAATTCTGGGTTCAATTTGTTGTGGCAAAATGGCACACAGGCACATTTATTAACTAACAGCTGCATAAAATGTGAACCTTTAGTCTTTTTCTCCGAGAAAGGACAGTATGTGTGAGTGAGTTCCGCAGTGTGGCTTGTTTAGGGGAAGATCTGGGTTAGGACGCACTCAGAAATCTATCTAACTTTGCTTTTCATGCTGTTCTGAGTAGTAGCGAAAGCAGCGACTCCAAAAACAAGCTATAAAATAAAAATGTATTGTTACAGGCGATATTGTAATTTTGTATATCGCCAAAATAGAAAACTCGATATATCTTGAATCTCGATATATTGCCCAGGCCTACTGTACAGGAATTCTTCTTCAAAATATGGTCTATTCTTGTATAATTTATTGAAACAAGATTTATTCACACTGACAATAATTAGCTAGCTATATTTTACAAAAGTTGCTATAGTTGCAGTGTTTTATGTGTTTTTAATACACTTTTTTTTTAGTTTGTTGATTAAACCTTAGGGAACCAATGTTCGAGACACAGTTCAGGATACACAAATGAAAGGGCTAAAGTATGGAGGGGGTAGGCCAAACTTCCTCTATATGGTGAGAGGGTACACGGGGCAAAAAAGGTTGAGAACCACACTGGACAATGTCACCATGTTGTGTATAAACATCATCATTACCATATGCCCCAATTTTCTAATGCAAAAGGAAATGGTTCAGAGGAGAGAATGAGCTCGTGTTTCCACAGAAAACAAATACTAGATCAACATATAAAGCAGATATATACAGCTCTTTTTTTTAAGACGGTTATTTTTGTTACAGATCTTCTAAAGATTTACATCAGATCAGTTTTGTCAATGAAATCTCAAAAAAGTTGTAGTCGTGGAACCTACATTAATGAAGTCAATACATGATAGGTTAGTACAAATAACTGATACTCTTGTACCAAACCACCTATTCATTGTAGCTTACTATCTTTGATTATGTGTCAAGGTCCTGTTTGACGACTCTTGCGTTATTTAGACTTGCAAGACTAAACCCGATAATATGAGCAGGGTTATAAAACTCTTTTCCATGTACGCAATAAGCCTAGAATATTTAATGTACCACAAGACCATGTCTGCCACAAATATTTATATTACATCATTACTGAAATGCTATAGTTGTTATACAAAAAAATAAAATAACACAGGTTCCACTTGAAGACTAAACCAGTACCTTGAGTCCATTGCCACGCGTTGGTTGGCCATGACCATGGGAGCACTGGGAGAAATAGAAGTTAAGATATCACCCAAATGTTGTGTCCTAAAGCAACAGTTTATAATACTTGAAGCTCAAGATCCCAAACTTATAGTTGGTGAACCCAAGTCTAGACCATAACTTACAGAGTACCCAGAGGTTTTGGCTGACGTGCAAATTCAGCACCCCAAACCACCTTTTTCTGCTGAAACAAATGTATTTAGTATGAAATAGTGTTGATGATTGATTTTTGTCCAACTATTGACATTTTAGCCAAAGTATTTCAATTTGGTATATTTTGTGGTAAAAATTTAGGAATGATTGCCCTCTATGGGTTAAAACTGGGCAATTATGATTGAATTTAGCTATTGGCTGTGAATGGAGGTTTGTGAAGTTTTAGTGGCTTTGTAAGAGTTGTCGACTCTGCATGTCATAACTGCTCCAAGAGCCCCACCTATAATTAAGATATTTTTTGAATATTTGCACTCCCACCTTAAAATATTCCACTCCCTCTTTCCTTCACTTAGGTGTAACACTGCCCTCTCTTGCTATATAATCCCTTTCATAAAGTTTTTCTTACCCTTCCTTAGGGGGGGCTGCTGATGGTCACAACTATGCAGTGAAATAAATCAATTTATTTGATTGCAATAATAAAAGGCAGTGGCTATCTGTACAGTTGCCATATCAATATACCGACATTCTATCCGTATGCAGGGCCCCTCATTGGCCAGTTTAGGTCACGTGATTAAGACTAAACCTTACCTTAACCCTAAAAATCATTGCGATATTGGGTTATAACCTAAACCTAACCCTAAGACACTACGTACTTGTACTTTGGTAAGCGTACCAATAGCACCATGGGTTGTCCGTACGGCAACCGTACAAATAGACACTTTCATAATAAAACATGCATTGTTGTCGCAAAAAGATTGCACTACGTGTAAAGAGAGAGGAAAAAAAGGTTTTTTTTTTATTTCCAGCCTAGACGCACGTCGGCCCAAACCTCAAGGTTTAGTGTACCCTTTAAAATTAATAATACATTTTATTCATGAAGCACTTTTTATACTAAAATCCCAAAGTGAGATTTAAAAAAAACAAAACAAACATAAAACAGTTGTTGTGGTTAAAAGTAAACTACATTAGTGTGAGTCACAGGAGGTGGGTAGGGTTGCTTTAAACTGGTTCATTGTTGTTGTAAGAGTGATCTGGTCACATACTGACACATGGATTTCAGCTGTACTGTAAATGCATCAGGGCAGCTCTGCTCTATTTACTGTGGGTCTGTGATGAGACGTCCCCGGTGGACTGGTTTAGCTGGTGGAGCTGTGGCTCAGGCTGTCAGAGCTACAGCCACAGCTTCGTGTCTTCTCTCTCTCAGTCAAACGCTTCGTCATAAAGCCTCCTCACGTGCAGCCCCTCGCAGAGCCGCGTGCAGCGCGTGAGATCCTCCCCCGCCTCCCGCTGCTCTCACGCACGCCTCTGCTGGAGCCGCCTGCGGTGATGGTGAGAGAGGGAGAGCCTGGTCAGTGGGTCAGCGATTCAATGCAGTTGCTTCTCCCTCTGCCTGTCTCTCCAGTCACGTTTTCCCGCCTCATGCTCCGTCCGTTTGCATGGAGAACACTTTCAGCTGCTTTATCAAAGAGCGGCTACTGTGACCATCTGCGTCCAGCTCATCAGGTCAAAGCACACATCCGCTTTGGATGCAAGTCAACTTAAAACGTGACTCAAAATCCAATACATCCTCCATACCAGATGTGCTCTTTGCACACATTTGGCTTCAACCAGCAGTTTTCGAAACATCCTTTCAAATTCCATCCCAAAAGGACTTTTTTCATTGACTGATTGTTTATTCCGAGTTCAATGTACATTACATATACACATGACTCTTTTCGAATTAACATACTTTCATACATACATGAACTTGAAAAGAAGTGGGAGGAAGTAAACTTATAAGTTCCCACCCATGTAATTGCCATAATGCATATCAGTGGTTGCTTCCTTTCACAAAAACAGTTAACATAACAGATAAACAGTTTACATGCAAGAAACATACATATGCATATTCGCATAATTATGTATACACATAAATATACAAAAAGATATGTTACAAACAATGGTAAGTACTTTAGTAGATCACAATCTTTTGTCAAGCTCTTATATGTATATTTTTTCATATATAGTCCTGTCATTCTTGTACTAAGAACACCTCCTACATTGTTCACCCAGATACACCCTTTACCTTTATAGTCTATATATATAATATTTATTTTTTTATTTTTTTGTCACAAAAACTACCGCTATTGTTATAGTTCAGCCTTAAAAATACTTTCTTTTAAAAAAGGACTTGAATCTAATTATTTGTCAAAACCCAATTAATTTAGTTGTGTTTGTTGAGGTCACATGGATTGTAGCCTAAATGTTTGTGTCAAACCATCCAGGAATTGAGACGGTTAAAGTTTGTTTTTATTGTATAAACTAGGAATACATAAAATATAGTTGAATTTATTTGATATTGAAGGGATTTGTGGTCTGCTGTGTTGATCATGCAGATGACTTGGCTAACAACGATAACGTAACATTGAATAAACTTACAGTTAAACTTAAATCGAACAGTTAGCAGAAGGCTGGAAACCACAGCCTCATGCAAACATTTGCAATAATAATAATAACAATTAAAAAAAAAAAAAAGTCAAGCAAATTTATCATATGTTTTTGGACTTCAAAGTATGTATAGTCTTGTAGAAAATCATGACTGTATGACTATTATGACAATTTCTATATTTCATCCAATACACATTGTCATGAAATATATAAACACATGACAAAATAAGTTGCTTTGAGGTTTGTGAAATTAACTCTCCTGCTGTAGAATTCTCACGAGTTCATTACTATTAATTGCATGAGCCGGAGCTGCTGTGAGATGCTGCACTAGTTTTTGAGAGAAGCTCGAGGCACAAAGACATAGTTTTAACAAGTTCTGGCTGAACTGACCTACTTACATAAGCCTGGGGTATATTCAAGCCTCTACTGAAAACATACCCACAGTGGATATGTTTAGTAACAGAAAACTTCACCCATGATTGATTACACTCTACTTATTTTGACTGTTACCGCCAACAAACTGTCGTCGTGTGGGTGATTTCTATACACACCCATGGTGAATGCTGTTTTCACTGCATAGTTGTGGGTTCTCTCCACATTCTGATGTGAGCCAGTGAGAGACAGATAAAGGATGTGAGAGGCTGACTGTGACAGGTTCCCGTCATGTTTCTCGGCAGCTTGCCTCCAGTCCCAGGCAGATTAGTGCCTGCACAGGTTGGCTGAACCTGGGATGAGTTGCAAAGACTGATTAACTCCCCAGTTATTGCTGTCTCCAGTGATCTACAGTGTTGAGTCTTGCATGGATATCCTTGCCTTGCAATGGAATTACCATATAACAGACAATACCCTGCATGGTCTTGCAAATGCATAATGACATGCAGTTCAGTAAAGGTTGGGATACACTGTGCGATTTTTTGAGTCGTTGTACTCAGCTCCAGCTCAAACTGTGCGACTCATGTGCAGAGCCCGAATGTGCGCAGCTCACGATGCACTGTACGAACCGACACTCTTACACGATCTGACTGCTCACACTGTACGTTCATACACGACACATCAGGGTCTTGTTTCCTGGAAATGCAACATACAAATTAGAAGAACAAAAACAACTCTGAAGCGTCCCCATTATAACGGACGAAGAAGAAGTGGAGAGACACTCGCAAATCTCCTCAAAAAGAGCTTTAAAAAAGAAAAGATGGCGATGTGATGGACCAGGAGGTGGCTGGACAGACGTGGGCAGTACAGTCAATTTTACAGTGGTCCTGCGGTGTTTGCGCATGCGCAGTGTGAGAGTTTAAGGTAACTCAACTGTGAGATACCCTCACGAGGAGCGACTGGATTTCAAACATGTTTGATTTTCTCACGACCCTACGATTGCTGATTGGGAGCTGGTCGTGAGGTGTTAATCGCTTCTCGTGACCCCATGTATATTACACGTTGCACGACACACAATCTAGCAGAGACTCATATGATTCCAGAAATGGACGCACGAGTCAAAAATTGGCTCAAAATGGGAGAAAAATCGCACAGTGTATGCCTGCATTTAGGCAACTCAAGGCCTGCGGGCTAAATCCAGCCCACCTGAGCTTTCCATTTGGCCTGCAGGAGGATCTTGCTGAAATTGAAAATTAAAATAAAAACATAATTCCTGAAATATCAAACTCATTTTATCCCATGATCATCAGCCTTGCAACAACAGCGTCCTGGGTTCAAGCCCTGGGGTGGACACTTTGGTCCTTTCTGTGTGGAGTTTGCATGTTCTCCCCATGCTGCATGAGTTTCCTCCCACAATCCAAAAACACGACTGTTAGGTTGATTGGAGTGTCTAAATTGCCCGTAGGAGTGATAGGTCAAAAGTGGACTGCAGGCCTTACATTGACCACAAATTAACACATAGCTCAGTTCCAAATATCTATAAGCATGCTTTGATTACACCTTAACACCATAGCTGCTCCATGCGTTTATCTCCAGCAATAATTATCTTTAACTAACTTGCTGTGTCACTGATCGGAAGCAGCATGTTAAAAGGTTTATTAATTGACAGTGTTTACAGCGAGTTTTTGAGGTCATTTATAAACTCTATAGCACATGTGAGACTTCAGGTGGACATGCAATGTGTTTAGGTGGATTGGTGGTAGGAGGTTGGATGTGGACAGTCTGCATGCAGGCTCAGGATGTAAGGGGCTGGCCTGCAGCGTGTTGGATGTGTCTACGGCTCTGGTATGAGTCAACAAATCCACCAACACGTGCTGATGGAGGGATTATCAAAACATCCAGGCTAAACAAATACCTCGCACAGCAAAGAGTGAGAGGGAACACATGGATTCTGCAGCACAGAGTGACAGATTTCCACGTTGGTTGGACCACTGCGGCTTGGCAAGCTTTCATGAAATGTTTCAGCATCTACAGGGATTCATTTATTTTCTTTCATTTTTTATTTTTTTTCAAGCAGGGACAAGAGAAAGAAAAAAACAAAAAGGGAGAAAAACAAAAATACATCTCTTTGTGTACAAAGAAACTCAAAGATGTTCAAAAATAATTAAAAAAAAAGATCCATGTACACTCGGGATGTAACGATTAATCGTAAGGCAGTTAAAAATCGATTCATAGATATCACGATTGACATCGATACTTTGAAAATTGAATCGCAGTACTTTTTTAAAACAGCAGATATATATTAAATTTATATATATATACAGGTATATATATTTATCCCTTCTCTTGTCCAGCAGTGTACCAGCGGGTGGAATCTGCTACTATTTTCTTTCTGGCCGCCTTCTACTCTTACATGTTAATGTTACATGTTCATAAATGATTCCTTACCCCTTTAGCACCGAAAGAATATTTGCAATATTACGTGATTATTGGTAAAAGTCACGTTTTTCTATTAGCTCTGTCTGCTAGCATAGCATCTCTTCTTCACTGCTAGATTA
Source organism: Gouania willdenowi (assembly GCF_900634775.1). Lineage (NCBI taxonomy): Eukaryota > Metazoa > Chordata > Actinopteri > Blenniiformes > Gobiesocidae > Gouania > Gouania willdenowi. The sequence goes on from NC_041050.1 coordinate 28,655,582, forward strand.
GCTGCATGCCAACCGACCACTGGGTTACCAGCGCCCTCTGCTGGTCCAAACAAATATCTGCCGTAAATTAGTGCAATGACGTTTTTTGTTTTGTTTTTTAAAGTCCATTTGTTAAGGCACAAAATACATTTTCAGTTGCACTTTTAAAAAGAAAAAGAACTATTATGCAGTTTGCATTGTTTACTATAGATTTAAATTAATAAGCTTCTTCATCATTTGTATTATTCCTGAGAATCATATCGTGAACCCAGTATCGTGAATCGAATCGTATCGGGAGTTGAGTGAATCGTTTCATCCCTAATGTACACTTTTAAATGCAATAATATGTTTGCTTGAAAAGGAGTGGGAAGAAGAAAGACTTGAATTGAATCCCACCCCTATTTATTAATAATACAATTTTCACCATATTTCTTCCGTCTGTTTTGACTTTTAGAATTATACAATAAGTACTAAACAGAGTAGGAAAAAACTGACTAATGATAATCAGTAACTGAGATACAAGAATACAAGGCAAAATACCAAGAGTGGTAATAAATTCAAGTCAATTCAATTCAACTTGCATATAAAAACAACACAAGCCATAGATGTAATTACTACCACTGTTAGTTGCATGAATGACAGATTTCTATGTTGGCCGGACACTGCAGCTTGGCAAGGGTTTAAGAAATGTCTTATTTGCATGGAAAAGTCAAAGAGAAATGAAGTTTTCACCATCTGCAGGGATTAGACTGAAACTGAAAATCGTTTAACAGCCAGTAAAGTTGTTACACCCACTCTAGCTCTGACAGTGTTGACTACAGCAGCCCAGTTTTTGTACAGTTGAGTCTGCACTTTGCCAAAAAACGTGACTCGCATCCTTGAACAACCCTGACATCCAACAGTTGGTTCCTCTCTGCCACCTTCACGCCCGGGTTGCATCCGTAGTCAACGCGTGTTCATAAACACACAGTATCTGACTTGGGATTGTTGCATATTTCAACACGAGTGTGCGGATTTGGTTGCGTTGACCGTGTGAGGAGTCCGTGCATGTGAGGCAGCGGTCAGGTGTCGCGCTGTCGGCTGGCGCTGGGCACGGTGCCAGCAGCGCGCGGCTATTATTGGAGCAGAGGAGGCAGCAGACCCCTCAGACACGTGAGGTCGTGTCTCAGCTCATCCTCAACGCATGACTGCAAGTGCGTGCGTGTGTAAGAGAGAGAGAGAGAGAGATCCGTGGGAAGTGAAACCACATGCACTCAAGCTGAGCGATAGTTAAACACCCTTTTTAGTTCAAATGCGCATCATTGTGGCGCAGGAGTTCTCAAACATTGGCCCACCGCGTGCGTCTGCTCTGTTGCTGTGCTGCCACTGGTATTTTTAGCAGCCACTTTGCGCGCTTGTCGCATCATTTACTCCGCTTAGACCAGGGGTCTGCAAACTGCGGCTCTGGAGCCTCATGTGGCTCTTTGACATTTTCACAATAGCTCCCTATAGCTTTAAAAAAAAAAAAAAAGAATTATTTGTTACAGATGGTATTGATGATTAATGACATTTACTTCAAATAAAATTATGGCAAAATAATTTTTTTTTCACCTAAAAATAAATCAATTTGCGCAATAACTACTTCACCTCCTGCAACATCTACAGACCATCAGCTTTCCTTACACCTGCGGCTAATCTTGAGTTTTAAATCCCTGCTAACTGATCTAACAAAAAGACTATTCTTGAAGAAAATAGATATTTTATTTGTGTGGGGAAAGATTTATTTAACTGTCAATATGCCGGCTAAATATGCATGCTTGATATGTTGCAAGAAGTTAGCATGTGTTGACCGACAAAGATCACGTGTTCTCAAATTCAAGTTATATTTTGTAGCCCTTCAAATCCATTAATTCATAAAATTATTCAATATTATTTTAATTATGTATTGTTTTATACACTGAATTGTCATCATAAGAGGGTGTTCTTTTTCGCTCCGGAAGGACTTTAATCCAGGTGAGATTCAGCAAAATGGCTCCTTTGAGAGTAAAGGTTGCATACCCCTGGCTTAGACACTACAGACCGTCAGTGCGCCTCTCTGCTGGCCTGAGATTATTGGCCAACGTTACATTACATTGCACCCAGGATTGTTTTTGAGGTTATCTTACTATGGAAACTGATTAGGGTCAATTTTGATGGTGAAAATAATTTCGGGCAAATCAAGAATAAAGTCAAAATGTCAAGAATAAAGTCGAAATGTTCAGATTGAAGTTGAAATTTTGAATATGAACTCAAAATACAATACAATCGTGATAAAAGTCAAAGGTTTGCCAATAAAGTCAAATCTACGGAAGCTGACGAGGAGCAATTCACCATATGACAACAAACAGCAAACCCTGGTCGTCTACAACAGTGTTTCTCAAATGGGGGTACGTGATGGCACTACAGAGGGTACTTGAGAGAGAGAGAGAGACTGCCAGAGGGAAATTAACAAATTATTGCAATAAAATCCTGCGATGGACTGGCGCCCTGTCCAGGGTGTACCCCCGCTCAGCGCCCGATGAGAGCCGAAGATTGGCACCGGCAGACCCCCGCAACCCTGACAAACAGGAATAAGTGGGTCTGAAAATGGATGGATGGATGGATGGATGGATGGATGCATTAAAATATGGGGTTTCATTTTGTTTGTTTTTAGTTAAAAACGATAATCATACTGAATATTACCAGCAACTCACAAAACGACAACAAAAACACACAAAAGAAAAGAAAAATATACTGAATAATAAAAAGAACAGACAAACAACAACAAGATACACAAAATGACACCAAAAACACACAAAAAAAACTTGTATTTAATAGTTAAAGAAAGGGATTACTTGAGCCCAAAAAGTTTGAGAACCACTGGTCTACAAAATACTTTGTATCTATGAATGCATTAAACTATACTTCGAAGCTGGGTTTAATAACAGAGATTATTTATCTTTTAGCTCATAAACACTAGGAATTTGAAGAGATATTGCCAAAAACGTAATCTGTTCAGAAGGAAAAAGTTTGGAAGAGGTGGAGCTTTCAGTCCCGTCTGTGACTATTGAGGAGCTATGGAAACATATTAGTTTTGATGGAGACTGTTGCATGGTGAATCGGCCCTAGTCCGCAGTCGTAGATTTGACTTCATTAGCAAACCTTCGACTTTTCTCAAAATATTGTATTTTCAGTTTATTTTCGAAATTTCAACTTCAATCTTGTCTTTTCGACTTTAATCTCGACATTATATTTCAACTTGATTCTCGAAATTTCAACATTATTCTTGACATTTTGACTTTATTCTTCATTTGCCCAAAATAATTTTCTCTATCAAAATTGGCCCGAATCCACTTCTACATATCCTACAGATGCTGAAAGCCCAAGATGAACCAGTGCTTCCCAACCCTCGTTCATTTCCTACCCCTTCGTCACTCCAATCTAGTCACTCCCTCTTGTTTTATTACTTCCGCCAAGGACATAAAGTTTGAACAAGTGGTATTTAAAAAAAAAAAAAAATTGTCTGATAGCAGTCTAACTAAAAAACTGATGAACAGATTTTAACCAGCCTTTAATGTGTGAATGCTCATGATCAGGATCACTGATTCAGATAACTGCCAATATCTGGCAAAGAGGATACTGTATTTGGCGCTTGACGGAAGTTTTGCTCTCCCTTTGTGCTCTTGTTTTCAACTGATTTTAGAAATTCAATGGTTATTTGTATCTTTTATGTCTAAGTGTGTATCTAACTATATGAGCTGCCATTCTTGACCAGATATCTCTTGCAAAATAGATAGTTGATCTCAATGCTGGACAAACCTGGTTAAATAAAGGTTATTATAGCAATGATAGATAATCCTTTGTAAATCTGACATTCAAAATTCTTTGTTTTCCCTTGAAGCAGGTGGAGGAGTCATCTTATATGCTGGATCCTCTGGCAGTTCCAGCCCAAGCCCAGGGAGCCCCTCCAGCGGGTACCAGACACAGTCTCCTTCCTCACACTCCCAGCCGTCCTCTCCAGAAGAGTTTACATTTACAGAGATTGGCTCTCCGAAACTGAGGTCCAGTGGCGACAACACTACATCCTCCAAACTTGTGTTCCAGTTCCCAGAGGTCTACAGTGCCACCTCGGCACCAGCTGCTCCTCAGTATTCCTATGCACACCCCATCGCAGCAAAAAGGCCATGTGGCTTTACTGGAACTTTTACAAGTGAGTGCTTTCTGTTTGCACTAAAACAAGTATTTCCCTTTACATGTAAGTTTTCGAAGCTAATAAAATTGTTTGGCTTTTTGTAACCATTCTCAGAGACAGGTGGAATGGTCCTGCTCTGCAAAGTGTGTGGAGACATTGCATCTGGATTCCATTATGGGGTACATGCATGTGAGGGTTGCAAGGTAAGACACTAATGAAAGAGAATTAAGTTCATTACATGATGCACAAGGATATTAATGTTTACGTGTAATTCTTCCAGGGTTTTTTTCGCCGTAGCATCCAGCAGAACATCAACTACAAGATGTGTGTGAAGAATGAGAACTGTCTGATCATGCGCATGAACAGAAACCGATGCCAGCACTGCCGCTTCAAGAAATGCCTCTCTGTCGGCATGTCGCGAGATGGTGAGGCATCTTGACATAGTTTTAATTTGAAAAAGTCAGTCACGGGTTTGTCCTGGAATGTCACAGTGCTCTCATTAAATTTAACCCAGCTCCATGAGAATAATGTAACACAGGAGGACTTTTGTGCTGCAGCTCAATCGTTATGCTTACCAAACATCCTGTGCTTCCTTCTCGTTGCTACATCCTCTATATCGTCTTGTTTGGTTGAGCCACACACACAAGTACATGCACACACATACCCACCTTGCTCTATGTACCCACTGTGCTCCCTCAGCGCTCTTACATCTCCCCCTTTGACACTGATTTATGAGAGTAGGAGCCTTGAAGTCCCGAAGCTATCTATCATTTGCAAAACTGCAGAAAACACAAGAATTATTTTAGGAAATTGGAACAGTGTCAACCTGATTACCTTGTGCTTGCCCACAGAAGAACGTCATACCACGATTATTAAGTGAGACGATAAAAAATTAAGGGAGGGATGCAGGAAAAAAATCCATTATGACAGAGTTTATTAAGCACATTCATCCTCCTATCACCTTATTTCAACTGAGAGCTGAACAGTGATAGATCACCTATCATTGCAGATAAAAAAAAAACTGTTGGGTTGACCCAGAAAAACAAAGCAGAAATGGGAGTATAGTGTACTCATACATCATGACCCACTTGGTGCAGTTTTCTTCCTTCGATGTGGGTTCTGCTTATCTCCACCCTCCAGTACTCTGCATTGCAATGCCTAATGCAGTAAAGAGGTTAGGTTTGTGAGGAGGATGTTGGTTGCTAAAGTGAACCTCAGTCAGTGAACAAACTATCAGGTTGACCTCCTTTAGAGAGATTTTGTAAAGTGGTACGGACCACAACCTAGAAACCCCTTTTTTGCTCTGTTTCAATCATTACAGAAACAGTAAAACCACATCCATCCACCTGTAGCCCATAGTGAATAGCACACCCTTCTTTTACACCAGCTGTGTGACTCGGGCTCTGCAGTGGAGGCAAATATCTCAGTGAGTTGGCATGGTGGCACACTTCTCTTCCTTAAGGGAACAATATCTGACTGCAGTACGTGTTCTATTCTTTTTGAGGCACCTTTGCTTGCACAAGTTATCTGCAATTGCACATGACACCTCCAAGGAAAATGTCATTGTGTCAGAATGAACAGATTAAATTAATTAATTAAGTGTGACTTACCAAAAATGATATGCTACAGATATAAAAAAAAAATGGAATTGTGTTGTCACAAAAGGACCAAAATTTCAATTGCTGTGATGTGAGAAAGCCCCTTTTTTTACATTCTCACTTCCGACTGAAGTGACTTCAGTCTGCTCAACTCATATTTAGGCGCTTCGAGTCCACCTCTCTTATTACCTCTATATCAGTGACATCATGCTCACGTTGACCCACTGCCCTACTTACAAATGGTGGGAGCAGCAGAGGTAGGAGATGGGGTGGATAGAGGAAAAGATGCGGCAGATGGCAGCTGGGGGTCTATAAATAGCCTCTCTAGCTGATAGTTACTGTGAGTAGGGGGACAGGGAAGCGGATGAACATTTAATCTCCCAATGCAGGTGATTCTCCTTGAAATCCTTCAAAAGTTTTGAAATGGGTTAGAGGAGCATTCTTCCTTTATTAAAACTATTAGAATTGATTTTGCCTTATCAGTGCGATGGTTTTGGTTTTGTACTTGTCATCAGCAGCTAATTTTCCTCTTAACTTTCATCTCTTCCCTATAGCTGTGCGTTTTGGTCGTATTCCAAAGAGAGAGAAACAACGCCTTTTGGATGAAATGCAGAGCTACATGAACAGCCTCAATGAGTCGTCAGCTGCCATTGACATGGAACCAGCCTCAGTAATGGACAGTCCCACCAAGGCCGATGACAGCAACTCAAAAGAAGCGATCGGAGTCATTTCCAAAGCCTATCGTGACATCTTTAGCGGCAACCAAGAGAGGGGATGGAAGAAAAACGCAATCCTGGCTAACAACAACAACAACAACAACACGCTTCCCTTTAATCAGAATGGATGTTTCTCCAATGTCTCATCTCAACCCAACTTAACTCAGAGCTACCAGTCTTGCCCAGTTACCTCTGCGGCTCTCTGCCCTGTGTCCTCCAATCACAACCAACATGCATTTTCCAACATGGAGAACAATCAGTACACCTATCTAGTGTCATCAAACGAGAATCATTCCCAGTCTAATACGACAGTACCGTTAAGAAGTGGCTCTGTCAATAATAACACTTTCAACAATGGAGGAAGTGCCCAAATTCCAGCCTCCTGTCCATGGAAGCTGCCTTCAGGAGCTAAAGTCCTGGTGAGTGCCATCAGACGGACACATTTAATCGTTTCTCCTGGGTGATATCTCAGTGAAATATTTTTCTCATTTATCTATATTTGTTTCCTTTATTCAGGCATGTCCTCTCAATGCCTGCCCAGTGTCAGGAGCAGATCGCTCAAGTCAAGAGATATGGGAGGCATTCTCTCAGTGTTTCACTCCTGCTGTCAAGGAGGTGGTGGAGTTTGCCAAGGGCATTCCAGGATTTCAACAGCTGAGCCAGCAAGACCAAGTCATGCTGCTAAAGTCAGGCACCTTTCAGGTACTGACAAGTTTACTGAATTTTTAATGCTTATCATCATCATACGATCTGGGTTTTTGCAATATTTTTATTTCATTCATCTTGTGGTCTTATAGGTCCTGATGGTGAGATTTTGCACCTTGTTTAATGCCGAGGAGCGTACAGTGACTTTCCTGAATGGCCAAACGTACCCTCTGTCCACCCTGCGGGCCCTGGGAATGGGCTCCCTGCTTGATGCAATGTTTGAATTCAGTGAGAAGTTGGGCTCTCTCAGACTTGAACCTGATGAAATGGCTCTCTTCATGGCTGTAGTCCTCGTCTCTGCAGGTGAGTGAGTTTGGACTGATCTAGATCAGTGTTTCTCAAATGGGGGTACGTGTATCCCTAGGGGTACCCGAAGGCACTACAGGGGGTACTTGAGAGAGAAAGAGAGAGAGTGGAAAAAAAGTGTCAGTCTTGGTCACACCTTAGGCCTGAAATGACCGGAAATAATAGAAACTATAAAAATAAATCTATTCAGGAGCCACTAAATCAGTGTTTTTCAACCTTGGGGTCGGGACCCCATGTGGAGTGGGTTAAAATTTTTGAAAACTAGATTTTTGAATTTTTTTGAATTATTATTATTATTTTTAAGTTAAAACAATACACAATCTTAAACAACTGTATTTCTATGCTTTCAAACATTATCAAAAACTAAAAAAAAATAATTTAATATCAAAATGGGGTCATGACCCAAAAAAGGTTGGGAACCACTGCGCTAAATACTGTTTCTTTCCACTTATTTACAAAATGAGTTTCTTTAAAATGTGTGTCATCACTCATTCATTCCATCATCGTTTTCTGAGAAAAATGTTGAAGTCAGACAAAAGGGGTACTTGGATTCAGAAATAAGAGAAAGGGGGTACTTGAGCCAAAAACGTTTAAGAACCACTGCTCTAGATAAGCACCAGTTTGTTATTGTGCAAACTGTATCTGACGCTCACTCTGAAATCTGTTGTCGTACTCAGATTGCTCCGGCGTCTCAGACATGCAAGCTGTGGAGAAACTCCAGGAGGGGTTGATCCGAGCTCTGCGCTCACTGATCACCCGTCGCCGTCCGGATGACAGTGCCCTCTTCCCCAAACTTCTTCTGCGACTGCCAGACCTGCGGACCCTCAACAATATGCACTCCGACAAACTGTTGGCTTTTCGTATCGACCCATAAGCATGCAAACCCCTCTTACACCAAAATATATTGTATTTTGTAGTGCACAATGCACGCACGGCGGGCACAGAATTAATCTTCCAGCTGAAGGACTTTCTTTAACATTAAGGAACAAGTAGTGCCATCTGATGCATTTTATTAAATGAAAAAATATGCACACTCAACCCCATACCAGTCTTACACATGCATACACAAACTCTTAAGATCACCCAAACGTTAAACACTTTGTACAAACTGAAAAACAGAATCTTCATGTAGAGGTTTTAGACAAATGACTTGCTGATTATATTCTGTGTACTTAAGTTGACGTCTGTTTATGGGCTGTAGAAGTGTCATTGTGACATTGCAGAGGAACATCTGGATGGATCTTTTAGACTGAATGTTTTTTGGGGGACCACTGAGTTGTATCAATTTGTTTATTCATGTAAGAGAAAGGGATACTGTATATATTACATGATATTACCCGAAGAATAATCTCCATTTTACAAAGGTTGCATTTAGTCTCTTACTCGTCTACCAGTTAGTTCCACTCCATCAGTCTCTGTAAAAAAAAAAAAAAAATCACAAAAGCATCTGATGGAGTTGCACCTTGGGCTGTGTATTAGGTTTCTTTGTAATTGCTATTGTAAATATTATGTTACCTAAATGTTTATATATCACGTACTAAAGCAATAGGATGGATCGGACATGGCAGTTTGGTTTGAAGAAGAATGTAATGACGTTTCTGATCATGGCAGGGGGGGTCAGGCTATGCTGAGGGGGCTTTTGCACAGGAGAATGTGAAGCAGGGATTCTTAGCTCAGATATACAGTTCTTCTTGCTTGATCATGGAACCAGCGTAATCCCTGAAATCACCAGCATTCACTCCACATGCACCCTTCCTCTGCCCCCCCGATGTTTGTTATACAAACACAAGAGTAATTTTTGGATGAGAGATCTCATTTGATTGGTTCTCTCGCTATTAGCTTGTTTGATTATGGATGATTGAGCACATCTTGTACATTTTGTAAATGTTTCTTCCTCGATAGATACAATACACTGATATTAAATGACAAATTATGTATTACTTTGACTTTGTGTTGTTGTGTTTTTCATTTCATTCTGACAAAAAGACCAATGAAGTTGTAGTTTGAGGGATTGGTTGCCCATCGGGCTTTAATTTTAATGAGAATTTCCTCTAGTTCCATCAAATACATATTTGTTTTTAATCTTTATATAGTTTGGAGGTGCAAATAGGAATACAATTTCAGCAAGCCAATGCAAAAAGCAATTAGACAGAGGCTTAATTTAAAAAGAATAACTGACTGTAAATGACAGCAAAGAGGCCTACTAACATTTTCTGAATGTAGGAAATCAATGAAAATATACTACAATTGACTTCTGAATGAGCCAAAAGGAGCACAAAGTAACACAAACCCAATTAGACGTCTAAAAATGCATTTTGGTGACATATAAGTGAAATATTAAAATAAAACAAAGTGAAAACAATTATTCACAACATTACGTATGACACTCATTTATATGGAAGCCAGTTTCCTCCACAAAAAAAAGTAATAATCACTATGGCAAGTCATAATTATGAAAACATTATTTTTTTATGTAAAGTTACCAAGAAACATACAAAAATGTGACAGAATAGTTTAGCAACAGTCTTATTTATGTACTTCCACTATTTTCTGTGTTGAATTCTAACTGAATAACTAGCCAAAATATGTTTGGAATGAATTATTCAAAGTTTAATTATGAATGGTAACGGTCAGCAGCAATTGCTCAGTTTTTATCTCATAATTATGGCTTTCTATCTCATAATTATGACTTTACTAACTCATAATTATGATTTTTTTTTGTGGCCGAAACGGGCTTCCATAACACAATCCTACCAAACAGTAAAACAGCAACTTCAGCATCAACACAAAATCAATCTTTAATAAAAACCATTAAAAAAAAAAGTGATAGTAAGATTTCAATAACATCTTAGCACATGATTTAAAAAAAAAAACAAAAAAAAAAAAAAAACTGAAACCACAAGTTGCACAATATGTTCCCTTTGTGTTCTTAATACCAAGGCTTACTACACAATTACAACAAGAACACGAACAAAGAAGTCTAAACTGGTCAGACAGGAATCTGGTCAGTGTTTAAAGAACATGAAGAAGTATCGCCATCTTGTGGTAAACATCAGATACCGGAAGCAGGAAGTGGAGTTTGTTTTTGGACAAATCCTCCATCCTCTGTCATGTTATCAACATGACACAACCAATTAAAACCACTATAATATAATGGTACCACTGTCAAAGGATACGGTAAGACGTAGCACATGTTATCAGATCGTAGGTTACAACAAGGGATAAAGCAGAAGTAGTTTGAACGTGTCCTGTCTTTAGTGGCAGCCGCGGTTAGCTTGTAGGCTAACGTTAGCTTAGAATGAAAAGCGTGTAAATCACATAATCATGTTTTAAACAGTACTTTATGGAATTAATGTTTAACCTTTTAGCTGTGTAAAGGCAAGATCCAATAATTAAGTGTTGATATTAAGGTGTAAATGATATACTTAACACTAAACGAATGATGAATATTTATATATGGTTAATAGTTAATGCTATACTATTTCAATGGATAAACATTTGATGTGATTAGAATCAAAACTCCTTACTCTCCATCATTACATTCTTAGTTATTTTTAACTTTTGTGCAAAAGGTCTATTGTTGGAATGTAAAACTTTATTTAGGACATTTGGATGTGTTATCCCTCTCAATGGCATATTCTCCAACATTATTCCCCCAATAACAATTATTACCATTTCCCTATATTCCTACCAGATAATGAGAGAAATCATTGCTGTTAATTTATGTGTAGCTTGTGGCCAAATATTTACAAAAAATATGTATTGTTGTCTAACATTATTTATTATTAATCTAGGGCTATTGCCCTTTTACTTGCAGCCACTAAACACACATGATTCATATTTTTAACAGTCTTTTACATAATTATACACTTGTTTAATGTTTAGTCTTTCTTTCGTCTTTGTTAAACTTATTCTTTTATTTGTGATTTTTTTATTTAAGTGGCTATAACGAAAGCAATTTCCCCCTGGGATAAAGGAATTGTGATTCTGATGATTATTTGCATATTTTGCTGTGTGATAATGTAAAATTATTAAGCTATGTTGCCCTTGATGCTCGTGTTTATCACAAATGACCTTGTGACCCTTGACGTCACCAGCTCCAGTGCTCAAATTATCAGAACCAGAAAACACTTTTATCACAGGGGGAAATTACATTTTTACAGAGGCTCCAGAAATTATTCGGATGAAAATAAGACACACTAAACAAAGAAAAACATACATGATTAAAGGGTACCTGTAGTGAAAATGTAGATACCAAAAAATCTGTTTAATGTATTACCAATAAACAAAATATGTCCACCTTTAGTTTTGTGTGTATATATATAAACAGATTAAAATAACAATTTTATATCTTCAGGCAGGATATGGACAGGATATGAGGCACTTTTATTGATTCTTGTTAAACTACACGTCCCACAATGTAAACAGGCCTGTTACGCCTCTACCGATCAACAAAAGTACGTCATATTAGGGCTGCACAATTAATAGAATTTTAATCGTGATCATGATTTTGGTTGCCAAGATTAAATAAACCTGATTGTCGTCAATATTTACATTTACAATATGGGCTCTGTAACAATGTATTCATCCAGTTAGCCTTTAGTACATTTGAAATTCTTGGGTAATTTTTTTTTTTTAATTATAATTATTATTTTAAGATTTATCTTGCACTGTAAACTGTTCATACATTGTTTGTTTAAAAGTAGTGTGATAAAACCTGTTTTTACTTGCAATTTATAACATACAAATAACTATGTGTAACAAAATAAAAACAACAACAACAAACAAACAAAACAAAGGCTAAACATTAAAACAGTTTTTTTTTTTTTTTTTTTACCAAATATGATAAATAATTGTGATTTTAATCATGATTACAAATGATATTGATTTAAAAAAATCCTGATTATCATTTTGGTCATAATCGTGCATAAGGATCATAACCTGAAAATGGCGGCTCCATACTTTATGCCAGAAGGTTTAAAATAATTCTAAAAAAGTCCTTTTAAAGTCCATTTAAAATAAACACATTTTTTGTTATACATGTTTTCACCACAGGTACCCTTTAAGTAAAAGACTGTTAATGAAATAGTGATTAAATAGTTACACATTACAGTAAAATATAATACCAATGTACAAATCATGAAGGGTCCCATACTGAACATCTGGCACTGTGTAAAGCAATAATAGATTTGATCCATCAATCAAACCAAAGCTTTATTTCTTTAACCGTATCTTCTTAATTTATCTCACAGCAACCTGCTCCCATTATTTGGAAAGTAGTGGCCCCAGTAATATAGTTGGATAATCAACTTTTCAGTCACTAATCTTATTAATTGATCATCTCGTGTGTCTGCAGGTCTTTAGAAACAGACAGAAAGGAGCTGGAAGGACCACAAGACCTGAGGTTTGACCTGGAGCAGGAACAAAGATGTATGTGACGGTGTATCTAGCCATACTGGTGCTGCTTGGCCTTTGTGTTGGCCTGGAGCTCACAGCACGTCGCCTCATAGCACCTCAATCCACTCCCACGGCTGTAGCCAACCCAGCCTTCAGGAGCTTTCAGAAGGTGTTCCTGAGGGCCTACCTGTTGGCTCTGTGGGCGGACTGGCTTCAGGGTCCTTATCTCTACAAGCTTTACCGTCACTACAGCTTCCTGGAGTCCCAAATAGCCATCCTGTACGTGTGTGGCCTCGCCTCCTGCGTTCTCTTCGCTCCTTTCTCCGGGTGGCTCCCTCAGGCTTTGGGCCGGAGACGAACATGTCTTCTTTTCTGTCTCTCCTACTCGGCCTGTTGCCTCACCAAGCTCTCCAGAGACTACTTTGTGTTGATAGTCGGCCGGATCCTGGGGGGGTTATCCACGTCGCTGCTCGCCACTACATTCGAAGCCTGGTATGTGCACCAACATGTAGACGTCCATGATTTTCCCAAGGAGTGGATCCCAAGCACCTTCACCAAAGTTGCCACATGGAACCATGTCCTGGCAGTGGGGGCGGGGCTGGTGGCTAACATGATGGCTGAGTGGCTCTACTTGGGCCCCGTGGCTCCATTTATCCTCGCAGTTCCCTGCCTGTGCTGCTGTGGATGGTTGGTGTTGACAGGCTGGGGGAACGAGGAGGCCGAAGGAGGTCCTGAAGGCGACAAAAAGACTCTTCTGCTTGGGACTCCAAATGGAGGCGTGGCCCGTTTGTCGGCTAAAGTGCGGTTCACACGCAGCTGTCAGGACGGGTTACGCTGTCTGTTGTCAGACCAAAGAGTCATGCTCCTGGGGGGAGTCCAGGCTCTGTTTGAAAGTGTACTTTACGTTTTTGTTTTTCTGTGGACCCCGGTGGTGGACCCTCACGGACCGCCTCTGGGAATAGTGTTCTCCTGCCTGATGGCTGCCAGTATGGCAGGGTCCTTGCTTTACCGCCTCGCCACTTCCACTCGGTACTGCCTACAGCCCAGCCACGTGCTCTGCGTAGCCGTGCTGATGGCCTTTTTTTCGTTTTTCATGCTTACTTTTTCCACCGCTCCCGGGCAGCCTCGACCTCACGAGTCTTTTCTGGCCTTCCTGTTGCTAGAGCTAGCCTCTGGACTTTACTTCCCCGCTGTCGGCTTCCTGCAGAGCAGAGTGATCCCAGAGGAAAAGCGGGCCAGCGTGCTATCCTGGTTCAGGTTGCCCCTGCACCTGCTGGCCTGCTTAGGACTGCTGGCGCTCCATGGGGAGGTGTCGGGGACAGGCGGGGGGGAGAGCGGCAGCGGCACCAGACATATGTTTGGTGGCTGTGCCTTCATGATGCTGGCCGCTCTGATGGCTGTAATCAGCCTGTTCACGCTGGGCAGAAATGATACAGAACTTAAACTGGAAGGGAGCAGAGGGGAGGGAGAAATGTGACAAAAAAAGTTATCTGTTTAAATGTAAAGTGATACCCTTTGTTTTTCAGGAATACAAATATGCCAAATAATTAATCGGCATCAAGAAGTTTATTTGAGAAGTGTTTTGATTTGAAAGGAAATTAAACAGTTTGCCTTCTTCCTCCATTGTTCATCATTTATCCTGTCCTATTTGTGTAAGAACACAGATCATATTGGGGTCTATTCTCCCATGCGTGCTATTCTCACCCTGTACTTAAGTCAGTAGCTGCATGCCTTCATCCCAGTTACGCACTCTGGGTGGAGCGACCCTGAAATGTGGGCGTTCCCATTTAAATCTGGCCTTGCGCGCATTCTGCCGTCTGCTTATGTTCTCTTACGTGCTTCTGAACCTGGAATAAATGCAGCGCCCCGATAAGGTGAAACATTACTGTATATGGCACTAGAAATATGGTCTTGGTTTCAATTTGAGCCACACGGACTCATAATATTGCAAAAGACACTCCCAGAAAGAATCGATCCAAACTTACACTGTCATGCTGTCACAGGGTTCATTATGTTCACATTTAGTAGTTCTAGACGGGACAAAATGTGTTCTATTTCATAAGATTTTATCCTTGCTATCCACTCTTTTTTCTGCAGAGACGGAAGGTGCTGCATCGTGGAGCTGATCAGCTGCGCGCACCCAAGTTCCTTAGCTGCTGCTGCTCGATAAATTAAACTCTGACAGACATCAGACTTCTGTCTACGTTGGTCACAGTGATGTCCAACTATTTTCATACTATGTCCAACGTAAAGCCACAGTTTGATCCACTACAGAGTACTTAATAAGTGAAACAAGCTATCATATGCGGAGGTTGGTGAAATGCGCAGGAGATGATGGATACCAGAAACTGTTCCCACACATATTTAAATGAGGCTCAGCTCCATAAGGCTTTAAACAATTTATATTTAAAACTGCGTATTATAGGAAGCCAATGGTTCTGTTTCACTGCAAACACAGTTTCCTCTGTTTTAAAGCAGAAGCTTTGCGGGATTATTTTCTCAAATCTCCAGCGCATCACACTCGGTCAAGCTTTAGAGCAGGTACCGTATTGATGACAGATGATGCTGATGCGTTTATCATTTCTGAATGCAGGAATGGAAGAAGTTTATAAAATCAGGCGTTGCACACAAACGTTAATCTGTCGTTAGTATGAGGGGAAAAAAGGAAAGAAGAAGGCCGCCAATCCGCACACTGCAAAAATCAATAATCCGATCAAATCAACCTGTTACATTGTTAATCAATGAAGGCGTTTCAAATTAAAAGTGCGCTTCATCATTTTCATGGATTTCTAGACAGCCCAAAAAAATGACATCATGGCCCAGTCTGCCTCCTTGGCTTCAGAACGCCGTCATTCATAGGTCACACGCTTTTTGGTCAACTTACCAAAAAGCTTTTTGGTCAACTTACCAAAAAGCATGTGAGGAACCTGGACCGGAGGAGAGGCACGTAACTGCAAGCCTGTAAAAAAAGTGCTAAAGTCCATACCGGAGAATAGGTCCCTTTGTGCATTACCTTTCTGTTTTGTTTTGTTTTGTTTTGCTGGAAATTTGGTCAGCTGTGCTCTGACGTCATGCATTTTTCCTTGAATTATTTCACCTTGCATGTAATCCTGGGATGGCACAATCGGTTTGCTGGGATGACATTTTTTTTTTTATTTATTATTTTTGTCAATGTATGAATAGAAGAACTAAGTTGGATGCTTATGGAGTTAAACTTAAAACATGGGTGATCTTGGTCCTAGAGGGCTGCTGTTCTTCCTCCTCATGTTTCATCATCTATTTCTGCAGAAGGGTTTTAAAAAGTAATTCACCATTGTTTTCTCCTAAACAAGGTAACATGACACATGCAGGACTGCACACCTCCATGAAAAGGATGAGAAACTTTTTAACTATAATCATATTTAAAAAAAAAAAAAAAAAAAGAAAGCAAAAACTGACAACTTTAAAATAATTTCTTATTAAGCTTATTTTTGTGCAGAAGTATTTGGCTGTTGGTTTTTGTTTCTTTAAAATGTCTGCGATTAAAAACTAAAAGGAGTATTTGCTACATTTTACTTGCTTTTCTGGATCACTCAAAGGGTGTTTGTTTTTTCTCCGTAGATTTTTTCTGTCAATTTAAACACATGTTCACACGTCCGTCTTAATTTGATCAGGTTATTTCCTGTTTTCAAGGATGCATTAAAATAGCAGCTACTGCAGTTGATCTGTCAAGTATTATTACTATGACATTTGCAGTAATGCATGTATAATCACAGCTCTTTTAAGCCAATAAAACACAAGTTTTTCTGGTCCAGGACTTGTGACAGTGTCAGGTGATCTGATCTATCGCTGAATGCTATTTTAAACTGATTCTGATTGTAGCAAAGACAGAGCAATAGATTTAAATAGGGGGAAAAAAGCATTCATTCTGATTGAATTTGGATTTTAAGAGTATTATTATCATCAAGCTTTTGTTAATGACAGTAAATAATTGTAGTTAATTGCCTTCTAAATGCATCAGTTAGCATTTAGCCTAGAAGATTATTTTGATCAAAGTTAAATAAAATAAAAGATATTATAGGGACATTGTACATGATTGGAGGAATAGCTGAAACTATACAAAATAATTCCTATTATAATTTAGGGTACGGAAAAGTATATTATCTAGAAAAAGACAGATTAATCATCATTACCTGATTTTACTGATCTTGAAGCTCATTTATAACTGTAGCGTATACACAAAGCAGAGCCTAAAAATGAAAAGTCTTATTTTCATTATGATCTGATGAAGTTTTGGAAACGTGACAAATACTTTTTCAGGGAAAACAAATGTTACACTGTGAAAACACAGAACGGTGATTTCAATCGATTACATCCAATCGGATGCCAATCATCATAATGTCTTTTTTTAATTGGACAAATGCTCTGATGATTTTAGCAGTGCCATTTGTGCTGTGATTTTCTGTGATACTCTGCTCTGCTTCTGAATATTGTTGCATCTAGCATTACAGTTCATAAATTAAAATGTGAATATACACTGTATAACGTTATAAATCACCAGGTAAATTGTACTAACTTATTAAAAACTATTTCAATCTCAAAAACTTGCATCACGCACCACGTGTCCTCGAATATAAGATAGACTAAACACAATGCTCACACATTTCATCCAATACATAACGCGTTTTCACAATATGATTAAAAGTGTACAATTAAAGTGTTGATGTGCGATTTTTAATTAACTACTGGTTTTAATTGATTATGTTATACTAGTATGATTGTTTTGGACATTACATGTAGTTTACTCATGTACAATAGGTGGTGAACTATTGAAAAAGAGGGCTAAGACTTTTATTTTTGACAAGAATTAGTGTTGTATGTGTGGATTTTTTTTTATCATTAAGATACTGAAAATATAGTGTAACAGGTAGACTGAAGAGAGGACACATTAAAACATTATTTTGGTTTTGATATTAAATGTTAATCATATTCAAAATTAGCATAATCAAAACAATAACTTGATTTAGAATTAATCTTTGCTGGGAAATCATATAATTTTTTTTTAAACTATTCTTTCACCATGGCAACACATCTTCATCTGGATCCGTTTTGTAATTCCATTTTTAAATGGGTTGATGAGTCCTATCAGATATGAGATATATTTCACAGAACATACATTGCCAAAAGGACAGTAAACCTACTTATCTAATGAAATCCCCTTTAAAATCAATTAAAATGACACTTTCATGCAGAAACTGCTATGACCCCTCACACACGTATTTAGAGTAACACGAATCTTAAATATGATTAATTAAAACAGACTCCAAATAATGAGTAAAGTAAATAAAAGAAAATTTCGAGGCATAAACGGCGCTCACACGTGATAAATAACTTCGCCTTTCGCTTACCGTAACGTGACGGGTTATTAAAGGTTTACAACTAACCAATAGCCGTGCGCCTTACTCAGAGTTATCACTTCTAATTGACCAATCGGAAGGCGCTATTGTTGTAGCGTGCGGTTCAGCCATGTTGTGGTTTTGAATGAGGAAGAAGCGGGAGATGTTATTCTTCAGCGAGTTTGTAAGCAGTTCGTGGACACGTTTTTGGAGTTTAGATGAGCCAGGGCGTAAGCGAAAATGATTGTTTATCCTCCAAACTCGTGGGTTGTCACTTGTCACTTCCTGGCCAGAATTTAAACACACTTCCACAAATTAGCTGTTGGGCTAACAACGTCGGCTAGCAGAGCGGATAGCCTGGCGTGCTACTAAGGCAGTTCGACAATCCTCAGCTAGCGGGCTAACGCTAAGCTGCTCCTTTCTAACAGTAAGGTTGTGACTCCGAGTTACTGTTAGCCTCTGTAACATCCTCTGCTAACCATTCGGAGGTCTGCGTTTACTCCGTTATTTGATTGTTAGCTGCTTTATAAGGCTATCTTCGGAGCGGCGGTCGTTACTTGTCAAACTTTTGAGCCATGTTGAATAAAATTTACGAATGGATAGAGACCGGCTTTGCAAACTTTCGCAATGATGCGCCAGCTGTTGGAAACACTCACCAAGCACCGAGGGATGGACACCCGAGGAAAAGAGCGCTGGAATGGTACGTTGTGCGCGTCGCATATGCTGTTTACAGCTGTGATGAGTATATTACTCTGAGTTTATCCATCATATTCACTCATTTGTTTAGCCACAGAGAGAGAAGTCTACTATGAGCTCTCATAATGTGTGTAGTTTAATCTGAATCAGATGATCATTGATTCCTGATGGCCTTCCCCTATTTTCACTTATACTCAAGCTTCAACACATTTGATTTAACGTATTTTAATTATTTCCCTTTAACCTTTTTCAATCTATTCTTTTTCTTCTCAAGTTTTGAAGACGACAATAACATAAACCAAGATGGTTTAACCATAAAGAAATCAAGAATGGGTACGTATGGATTTGTATGCATGGACAATTCATGTTTATTCAGAAGTAATGTTAAGTTTAAATCAAGGTTTTTTTTTATTTTACCTAGACATGGTTATCTGTCTGTTATCTACCAAGACAAATTCCTTGTACTGTCCTTAAAACTGCACATGGCCATTAAAAACATTTCTGATTCTGATTCTGATTCTGTCTGTAAAACTAGTGCTAAACAGTATATGTTAAGTTTTTGTTTATTCAGACAACTTTTTATCTCCTGACATGTTTTGACTGTCAAGTGCCAGTCTTCCTCAGAGGTGATTGAATTGATTTGATCTTTTCCATATGAAAGAACTCATGGGAATACATCACAGCAATCACCCATTATTGTTTTTTTCTTGTAAAACTATATTGGGAAATAAATAAATCGAGTTTAAATCGCCTATCTCCATTTTGAGGAAAAATATTGACATATGAAATGAATATTGGTCCATATCACCCAGGCCTAATGTAACCAAAGCAGTAACATTTTGTCTTGTAAAGGATATGATTGTCCAAACTGTGTGAAATGAGGGATTTCAAAACACTGCTTAAAGTAGGATTTTATTAAGATACGTGTTACCTCAAAAACAATTGGAAATGACTTGACTGATATGCTGCTTTGTTATGTAGCAAGTGTTGCTAATGCTACATCACTTTAATTAAACAAAGTAAAAAGGCTCTGTGTGACTAAAAAACATGAAGTTTTGCATGTCAGCCTTTTTGTTTGATGTTAATTGTACTTGGAACCAGTTTGATAAATTGCGTACATACATTTTTAAAAAATGTTTAAAAAAGTAAAATGATCTTTTATCCCTTTTTTCCATCTAAGGCGATGATTTTAAATAGGTGAATTGGTTTGTTTACTGGTAAATAACTTGAAAATAATCTAAATCATCTAAATTTAAAAATTCTGATATTGATTTTACGAAGAAAAAATAATGATAGTTTTTCCATATCGCCCACCCTTTATATAAACTAAGCGCAAGCTTGCCACAACTGTATTACTACTGTATATAACCTTCTTTCCCAAATGCACTCACCTATGGCTGTTGTTGAACTCTGCAGGGGACCTTATAGACACCGTCAAGAATGCTGCTGAAGGGGTTAAAAACCATAGCACCAGTGTGGCCACATGGATGAGAAACAATGTCAGCCCTACCTTGAGAAACATGTTGCCTCCTTCCTCTGGGTTGCCCCCCGCAGAGCCCCTGCCTTCAACATCAACGTGGACACGGCGGCCTGTAAGGCATCATTTTGGTGTACATTGCTGCAAATTCAGATTTCCTTTTTTGGGAGTTGATTTGATCAAATATACTAATCCTGAATGCTTTCATTTAGATTGTGGACAGAAACTCTTTGAATGAGACATTTGCTGCTCCTTCTACAACTTTGGAGTGGAAAACCAAAACGGGTATGATTTTTGTTTGGAGGGTTCTCTCAGTTTTTTATTAAGATAAAAAAAAATGTTTTGTTATCCTCACAGAATAACTGCTAAAATATTGTTCCAGCTAGTCATTGACACTGCTGTTTCATCATGCATTTTAACATATATGATAAGGGCGAACTGTGCTATATTTTTAATGGTAACTACACTCAGGGTAGCGTTCGTACTTAAACTATCTGATTAAAACTTTAATATGGAATCCAAATGTAGACTTAAATGATTACCGAATCAGAAACACTTAGTCCTAAAGTCATTCCAGGTAATTCCCTCAACATGAATCAAACCTCTACCTCAGCAGCAGGAGCATCTTGTGTTAAAACACTAGATTGTCAAGTTCTGTTTGGACTTCTTGTGTTTGTGTCAGTTTGGATCATTTTAGAAATTCTGATGTAGCACATTTGTTAACCAAATGTCTAAGTTTGTCCATCACATTTTTGCTTGTTGTACAATTGAAAATTTGTGTTGAATTAAGTTGACGTTTGTTGGTTGTTGTCTCCCTAAAAATGATCAGAGTGGCTGCGTTATGAGAAATCATTGCTGGGATCAAAAGTGTGCAGGCGACAAGTGTGCATGAGCCCCACACATCGCGAGGCTCCAAAAACAAACGGACACTCGCTTAACTTGCCGTCTTCCGTCACATCCAAAATGCACAGCAGTCCACGACTAGGCAGGCCTCTGAACCTCCGACCACATGGGACTTTAAGGTAACTTTTACTCCTTGGGTAAATATTGGTGTTTTTAGATCTAGCTATTTGTTGATGAGTTTAACACAAACATCTGAGCGGCTCGACTCCAAATTGTGTTTGCAGTTCATCTGGTGTGGTCGGCCCACCCAGCAGCAGCAGCAGTGTGCACGAGAAGAGCTTTCCAAATAAAGTCACGCAGAGCCCGACCCACAGCGTCCAGTCAGGTCGTTCCCACAGGAGCCGATTGTGCCGTACGGCAGAAGAGGTAACATCAGTACACCGCACCGTTCAGTCACTACTTTTTGTCAAATACTGTAATTTCCAGACTATAAGCCGCTATTTTTTTCTCACACTTTGAACATTGCGGCTTAAACAATGACGCGGCTAAATTGTGGATTTTTTTCCGGTTTTATAAGCTTCATGTTGCCA
Organism: Gouania willdenowi; assembly: GCF_900634775.1. Taxonomy (NCBI): domain Eukaryota; kingdom Metazoa; phylum Chordata; class Actinopteri; order Blenniiformes; family Gobiesocidae; genus Gouania; species Gouania willdenowi. The sequence continues at coordinate 28,677,453 of NC_041050.1, forward strand.
CAAAATTGAGCTCCGTCACATTAAACCAGGTGGAACAATTAAATTGTTTTTGCTCGCACTGAATCATTTTGATCACTCATTTTGTCATGATGCACACTGCCTCATCATAGCGACAACGCAGATAAATGTTGTCAAAGAGAGAGAGCACCCATGCAGCAGCAGCAGTGTGGATGCAGTAAAAGTCAGCCAGTTTGTAATAGAGGGATGAACAGCATAAAGTTGTTAAATCACAGCGTTAGGTTTGTTCAAGAGTAATCGGTGCTCTGGATTTTGAGGCTGATGGACATGCTTTCGTAAGGAGGACAGACAGACGGAGCGGAGATGGACATCCTGTATACAGGCTGTTCTGATCTCCACTCCATCTACAGTAAATGTCAGCCAGTCTGTAATAGTAGCAGAACAACATGAAGTTGCCAAATCACCACGTTGGATTTGTTCAGAAGCGATCACGTCCATATTCTGGCTCAGAGTCCGACTCGCTGTGATCGCTCCACAGTAGTTCACGGCAAGAAGAGCGGATGAAGCAGTGTATCAATCCGGTTCCAGTAAAAAGTGACCATAAAAAGCTGTAAATGGACTGATGTAAACGTGGGGCAGTGAGAAGGAGACTTCATGTAGTAAAGGAAACTTATCAGTTGAAACACGGACATTTTCCTCGCTTACCTGATCGTTCTGATTGGCCGAGTTGTCTGAAGGGCACCCTCATCAGCCAGTAGAGTGCGGCCTATGTTAGGCTGCGGCATTTGTGTGGATTTTTCTTAGGAAATTGCTAAATTATTGTAATGCGGCCAATAAAACAGTGCGCTTTATAGCCCGGAAATTACGTTATTTGTGTATTTATGGCACATTTTTCTTTTTTTCCAACAGTCAATTTGGGAGGAGGAGAAGGAGGTCTACAGGCAGCTACTGACGATGGTGTCGGGGGGTCAGTCGTTGACTTCTTGCAATGGAAACTCTCACGCCATTATGAGGTCACACAGGGATTTGTACGTATCAAAACTGTTCATAGCTTTGTTTCCTGGTCTATTACAACACCTAAACGTTTCATCCTCAACTTGCTTTAATAAAGTCTGATTCATTTTTAGCTCAAGTTTTGTGTGACTGTTTGAACTAGAAGGTTTGCACGTCAGCCTTTTCGTTTAATGTTATTTGTACTTGGAAACAGTTTGATAAATTGCTTTCATACATATTTAAAAATGTTTGAAAAGTACCCTGACTTAAATGATCTTTTATCCTTTTTTTCCATTCAGGGCAATGCTTTTAAGTCGGTGAATTGGTTTGTTTTACTGGTAAATAACTTGAAAATAATCTAAATGATCTGAGTGAAAATAGCACAATAAAATTGCGATTGTGATTTTATAGGAAAAAAAATTGTGATATATTTATTTATTTATTTCTCCCATATTGCCCACCCCTACTTTGTCTTCAAAGTGGCATTAAATATGTAATGGGTGCATCAATCAGTATCTATAAATAAGTTCATCAACACATTTCACTGACAACAGCCTGTTGGTCATATTTGCTTCTGTCACTTTCTGCAGCACCAGTTTCCTGTCCAGCAGCCGGCGACTGCTTCAGCTTTCTTCTCCACCGCCGTCGACAGCAGAAAGAACGTCAGAAGGACCCAGCAGCCCCCCCAGCCCCAGGTGTTTGTCCAGTCAGGGCTCCAGCAACATCCCCAGCCCAACGGAGGCCTCCAGCACAGCAGGGATCCAGTCGTGGTCACTGGACTCTGACCTCGGCTTGAGTCGAGCAGCCATTCCTTCCCCGTCGGCCCTACAGGACCAGTCATCTCAGGACACCCAGTCATCAGGTGAGAAATAGCCACACGGTGGAACATCAGTCTCCATTTGTCTTTCTTTGGGTCCTAACTTCCTCTTGCTTCCTGCAGCTCATGATGACAGCTGTGTAATTATTCTCCATGTAGAAATGGATAAAAAGCATGACAGGCCAAGGTCAGTGTTTAACCTCATTTTACCATTTGTATCAATATTGCAATTGGTTACTTTTATCAGTTTTTTATGTAATCTGGCTCACACAGGTAGAAGAGTAGGTAGATCATTTAATCATGAATTTGCAAATGTGTTAATAAATACTTAACGCAATAGACATCATCAGAATGAGAAATTATTTTAGGTCCAATCAGTCGTTCATTTGTCCTTTTCTGAGATAAAGCTATAGTAAGGCATGCGAATGGAAAAATGTTGATATATATTTTTTCTGATGTACGTTTTTTTTTTTTTTGATAAGGCTAGTGTAAGGCACAAGAAATTTAAAATATATATTTTATTTCTGAGATAAGGCTATAGTAAGACATAAAAATGGTGGGGAAAAATATTTATTTCTGAGATAAGGCTGTTGTAAGGCATAGGAATGGAAGAATGTGGGATTTTTTTTAACTTTTGTTTTTAAACACCTCTTTTGATGTAAAGATTATGCTAACATCTGTGATGGTTTGAAGTAAAAAAAAAAAAAAAAAAGCTTTTGTATAAATACTTTTACCAGTTTTTATGTAAACTGGCTTCCACAGATAGAAAAGTAGATGGCTTTTAATCATCAATTTGATGTACCATATTTAAATACTTTATGCCATAGACATCTGAGTGAGAAATTATTTTAGGTTCAATCAATCATTAAGTGTCCTTTTCTTCTGAGAAATTTGTAATATCTTTATATGTAACCATTGCACAAATGTACAGATATCACAGTCATATGGTTCAACAATATCTTCTTTTTTTACAGTGTTCCATGTTTTCAAGCTGAATTAAGGATCAAAGAGTTGTATGTATAATTTAACACCTTTGGTTATAGAATGTGTCCATGTTTTAATGATATGTCTTAACTAATAAAGGATATGTTTGCTCATACGTTGCAGAACTAGCAAGCATGACTCACGAGCCAGAGAGAGACGAAGACAAATAGAAGAGCAGGAAGCTTTAGCTGCTCTGCTATTAAAACAGGTCAGTGTTCCACCATCATCTTCCTCTCTGCATTTATCATCCTTTAACTTACTTATTAACAAGTATCTGACAGAAAAAAAGGATACTGGACTGGTTTATTTTACAGGTTTTTGTTTCTTTTTTTTCCACTACAAAATAAGATTGACCTTTTATTTGTCCCAAAAATGATACATTTGTGTTGTTACAGCAGCAAGAAGAATGCAATGAAATTGCTTTTTAAATTAATAAATAAATGAAATATGAAAAACAGGGTAGAATAAGAATAGTAATAAAAAGAATAATAGCTGGGTGTCAGGTATCCTTCAGAAATGTCTAACAAATCACACATTTTCCTCTTCTTAGCGGCTTTCTGACGAGGGCCAACGTAGACCTGATGTCGAGGTTCGTGTTCGAGTCCCTTTGGAAAAAGAAGTTCCTTTAACTCTTGTGACGGAGGTACCGAAGCCTTTAGACGAGAAACCGGAATTCCCAATACTGACGGAGGTGAGATCAATGACTTTTTTTTTTTTTTTATCCACCTGCAGGAGCTGGCATGGCGATAATACATTTTCAATACAAACTGATTTGTTTAGATATATTTTGAGATATGAGTGCTTTTAAAAATAAAATACCCAATTTTCTTTTCCCACAAGGGATTTTTTATTTATTTATTTTTTAATCATTGTTTTTTTTTTTGGTGAGGAAATAATAAATTTGGACCATTGGGACTTTAATAATGTGAAATGTCACTGCATCTCTATTCCTTTCCTACTAAGCTTCACTTCTGTTGTTTGGATATTATATGAAAATGCCTTCCCTCCAGTGTTATGGTGCAAGTGGTGATCCATTTAACAGGTGATCCACTTCATTGGTGTCACCAGTTTGCACTGTAAATTAGGACCAGGCTTATCAGTCGTAAACCTGACCCTATAAAAGTCTTAGTGTGTGTGTTTGACCATTTTCACTAAAGATCCACACGAAGAGATATTAACTACAACTCTTTGTGTTCGACATTTCTTACTCACTCCGTGGAGGCAAACTTCATAGTGATGTATTTATAGTCCAGAACAATGCTTTTGTTTGTTAGAATCAGCTGGTGACTCACTTCCAAAGTCGCAGCCTGGTGAGTGCACCAGTTGGAGTGAATTCAGCTGTACAGAGCTGCAACATTATGTGCTTTGTTACAGGAATAATGCATTTGTATTTTTTAAAATCAACCCCCCTCCCCCACAATAAAAAAACAAACAAAATACAATCTGATTGCAATTAAAAATGTATTAAATACCCAGCCCTAATTTAAGGAATATTTTGTGAGCGTTTTTCCTTTTAATTACTGCCATTGTCAGCAGAAATACATCAGTATCATCTAATACAGGGGCGTCAAACTCGTTTTAGTTCATTGGCCAAATACGAAGCAGTTTATCTTAAGTGGATCGCAGATTGTAGGCGGGAAAATTAGTAATTTAATCATTATTCTGCTCGAGTTTGCACTTCCACGTATAAATAAACTATAAAATATGTACAGCACTGAAAATATCAAAGCAATAAGTGGCATGTATCAGTCCATGCAGGATCTTTACTTTGAAGTCATTTATTTTGTGAGCCATTATAATGTAATTTGAGGAAATTTTGTGGAATAATTTAAAGAAAATTCCAGGATTTTGGAAAAATTTAGTCATTTTAAAAATTTGAGATTAAAAATGATCATGTAAGTGTGGGGAAAATGTGAGCCCTAATATTGTGGAGTTACATTGAATATGTGTATTTAATTATTGTAAGGAATTTACACAGTGATTCATGGCTTCTCTGAAGCCAAATTGGATGCTCTCAAGGGGCGGATTTGGCCCCCGGGCCTTGAGTTTGACACACATGATCTAATAAAATAATAAAAGGCATGGCAGGTATTAGATGACTGTGAATCTTAGATTAGACACACATTTTTTATCTACTCCTGGAGACTGAATGACTTTCAGCCCTGAGAATCTAAACTTTTTTTTAAACTTGTGAAATGTGACTAGTGTCTCTCTCGCTCTCGCTCTCGCTCTCTCTCTCTCTCGCTTTCTGTGAAGGCGATGGAGGCTGATGTGAACAAGGCGTTGAGAGGAGGTAATCCTCATGAAGTGCTGAGTGAAGGTTTTGGGCTCAGCCTGACCAGAAAAGACCTTCAAACCCTCAGTAACCTGAACTGGCTCAATGATGAGGTGAGTTTTTCTGTTTCAAAATGAAAATCAGTCAAAAGGTGTAAAGAGTCCTGATATATCCTACTCAAGTAGAAGTACTGTTACTTGATTGAAATTATACTCAAGTACAAGTAAGTCATACATAAAATACTCAAGTACAAGTAAAAACAGGGTTCCTGCAGATCCTTAAAAAGCATTAAATTCATGAATTTAAAAATAAGGCCTTGATTATCATTAAAATGTCTTAAGTCAATGTTTCAAAAGTCTAACATTTTAATGCATGAGTATGATTTTTTGATTTTTAACATTTAGTTTTTGTGTTTTTGTTGTGATTTTATAGATTTCTGACAATTTTTTTTGGCTTTTTGTGTGTTTACTTTGGGGGCCGTCAGTTGCACGTCTGCACTACACACCGAAAAAAATATACCCTAACCCCATTTAATTGATTGCATTTTTTTTTACTTTGAAGTTGGTCTTAAATTTAGTTTCAAATGGCAATAAAAAGTCTTGAATTTAATTTGACCAAAGCAGTAGGAACCCTGAAAAAGTAGCTCAATTAAGTAGTACTCAAAGTAAAATTTACTAGTTATTTTCACCCCCCATGTTTATTTTTGGTAATACTTTTGGCCACAGTTCCTTTGCATACAGTAAACATCTCATGTACCTTAAAAAGAAAGAGACAAAATCTTGCACAATTGGAACTCAAAATATTTTCCACAAAGGCATCTATATAAAATAAAAGGTTTGTCAAAATGTACATTTTTTTTTTTTAATAAAATAATGCTAATGAATACACTTCAAAGTAAAAAATAAATAAATCTGAGGCTCTAAGTATAGCTACATTTATGAACTCTAAAACTATGCCATGTGGGTAACAACATAATGGGTAGAAACCCCATGGTTGGGTGTAGAAATATAATGAATTACTTTACTTCTTTTAAAACGTACTTGAGTAAAATTACTGATTTAGAAATATAATCAAAAAGAGTACAAGTACCCATAAAAGCAACTCGATTACAATAACATGAGTACTTGTAATCCATTACTTTCACCTCTGGAAAACCGAGCTGCAGGTTAGCATGCTAATGTATTCTCTGTCCGCGCTCTGTTTTCAGGTGATCAACTTTTACATGAACCTGTTGGTGGAGCGAAGCAAAGGGCCTAACCTGCCAACGGTCAACACGTTCAACACGTTCTTCTATCCTAAGCTGTGCAGCAGCGGCTACTCGGCCGTGCGTCGCTGGACTAAAAAGATGGACATCTTTGCTAAAGACATCCTGTTGGTTCCCGTCCACTTGGGGGTTCACTGGTGCCTTGCTGTGTGTAATCCTATTAATAATGACTGAGTTTAAAAGTGGTTGTATTTATGTTGCACTATTTATTATTAATGATCTGCTTTTTGTCAGGTGGTGGATTTCCGTATAAAGACAATTATGTACTTTGACTCCATGGGAAGTAACGACAGTGAGACATGCCATATTTTGCTGTGAGTTTGCTGTGTGTAAATGGTCACCATTTCTTTTCTACTGATTGTTTTTATTTCCATTGATAAATAAATGTTTGCCTTTCCAGAGACTACCTGCAACAGGAGAGTAAGGACAAAAAGAACAAAGTTCTTGATACCTCAGGCTGGACTCTGCACAGTAAAGCACGTAATGTAAGTCCTACACATGGAAAGCCGTCAGTCTGTGTTGCTGATGGATATTAATTAGTGCCATGAGTTCCTTCTAATAGTTGAAGGTGATCAGATTTCAGCAGAGATTAAATTTATCAAACATTTAGCCGCTAACAATGGCTACATCAGACAACAGGCAAATGTGGACCAAATCTGTTCATTTTTTCCACTATATGCGACCATATGTGATTTGTTACAGACCGTTTGAAAAGCACAAATTACATTTTTTTAAATGGGACCCAGGCTACTTTCTTATGTGGTCCTCAATCCGACATCTGATACTTAGCAATGTTGCTGCTGTTTGAAAGGCCAGGTCACATTTATTTAACCTTGACATTATTATAATGTGATAAACTTCACAATTGTGCGTCCCTGGAAATGCGGAGGGAAGGAGTGGAAAGTGGAATTAGAATAACTAAATAAAATGAAATGGCATTTTATTTTAGAACGAAAAATATATCATGTTATGACTTGTGGCTTGACTGAGTAAAATAAATGGGCCTTTGACTCATTAAAACAATTCCTTGAGCACACGTGTTCTACACTAATAGAAGCCACATTTAATATGTAACATGAATGAGCATAAAAACAATCTGATTTCTCAACGAAGAAAATGAATTGTGCATTAAGACCTGCTGACTGAACATAGCCACAACTTCAACTTTTTCCCTTTGATGTCACATGTGTCAAACCCGAGGCCCGGGGGCCCAATCCGGCCTTTTGGAGCATCTAATAAAAAAGTCAGAGAAACCATTAATCATTGTATAATTTACCAACTAATTCAGTTAGGGATGTAACGATTAATCGTAAGGCAGTTAAAAATCGATTCATAGGTATCACGGTTGATATCGATTTTCTGAAAATTGAATCGCAGTACCTTTTTTAACCACAAGTATCCACAAGTTTAGGCGGCGGGCGGAGTCTGCTAATACTTTCTTTCTGGCCGCCTTCTACTCTTAAATATGTTAATAAATGATTCATTACCCCTTTAGCACCGAAAGAATATCTGTAATATTACTTGAATATCTGTAAAAGTCACGCTTTTCTATTAGCTCTGTCTGCTAGCATAGCTTCTCTTCTTCACTGCAAGATATCTGCATGCCAACTGACCACTGTGTTACCAGCGCCCTCTGCTGGTCCAAACAAATATGACGTAAAAGTCCAATTGTTAAGGCACAAAATACATTTTCAGTTGCACTTTTAAAAGAAAAAGAACTATTATGCAGTTTTGCATTGTTTATTATAGAACCAGAATTGAAATTAATAGGCTTCATTTTCATTTGTATTATTCCTTTATTTATTTCATTCAAGATTTATTTTTAGTTAAATTGCATTGTTTTGAATAGTTCATCAAGGAATTATTTTGACAATGAAAAATAAAAGGAAAATAGTACAGCATTTTCTAGTTTTTTTCTCAAAAAAAAATTTGTCTATAGTCCTATTATGTAAAATAAATAGTGAGAGAATAGTATCGTGAACCCAGTATCGTGAATCAAATCGTATCGGGAGTTGAGTGAATCGTTACATCCCTAAATTCCGTATATAGTTACCTCCAAATTATGCACAAATTCAATATTAGCAGGGCTCACATTTTCCTCATTCTTATATTAAATGATGGCAGTCATTTTTAATCTCAAATTGTTAAAATAACTTTCAATTTTTCCAAAATCCTGCAATTTTCTTGAAATTGTTCCACAAAACTTTCCCAAATTATATAAAAAGAATAAGCCACAAAATCTAAAAAATTGAAAGTGAAGATCCTGCAGGGACTGATGTGTCATTTATTCAGTGCCGTATATATTGTATAATGTATTTATATGTGGAAGTGCACACTAGAGTAAACCATAATGCTCCTGTCTAAAACCCCACACATACTCCTCTGTATTTGGCCCCTGAACTAAAATGAGTTTGGAACAAGTATTCCCAACCCGATGTTTTTTCCTGAAGTATAATTGAAGTGGAATTGCTCCTTTTAATTTGGATTAACTTTTTCCTTCTCCTTATTTCCTCTCAGGAAATTCCACAGCAGATGAACGGCAGTGACTGTGGAATGTTCACATGCAAATATGCAGATTATATCACCAAAGACAAGCCCATCTCATTCACACAGGTAATAAAAGTTCAGATAGAGCTGTACTATGAAGCTGGATTTCCTCTAATTGCACTAACTTTTGGGATAACATCTTATGGGGATAAATCACCATGGTAACTTAGGCTGAACACCTAACCTGGTCAGGACCAGGTTCTTTTCTGGATAAGATCTGAGCGAGTACTAAAGTCCCACCTCCTGACCAATCAGTTCAAAGCGTGTACAGAAACTATTATTAATTCACACCAGTCACTCACATCAGTCATACTGGTGGTAGTAAGCTACAATTAAGCCACAGCTGCCCTGGGGCATACTGACAGAAGCTGGCTGCCATTTCGTGCCTATAGCCCCTCTGACCACCAGGCACAATCCCCACTCATTCATACAAGGCAATGTGGGTAAAGTGCCTTGCCAAAGGACACGATGACACTCACTCAGATGGAGTGGGTTTTGAACCCCCAACCCTTTGGTTATTGTACGACCCACTCTACCACTGAGCCACGGTCTCATCAATTCCTGCATTCATCCATTGCTGCTTTTACTGCAGCAACATTGTTGTTTTTTGTCTGAATTATTGATTTTAATTCTTCATATTGTTAAAGAATTATTCTTCCATTGTGACGTAAATCACTCTACAGTTTCTCTGATTGTGATTGGTCTGACACTGTAATCTGCATCTTTGTCACAATAGCGCACACATAGCCAGGCTGAAATCAACTCACTTAACTTAGCAACTTTCATAGTACAGCTTCTGTCTGATGGAGAATGTTTGGTTAGGTGAAGCTCGCTAACGGAGATAAATCCAGGATATAATGATCTAGCTTTGTAGTACAGGCCCTTTGTGATAGTGTGTGTGTTTGAGGCGTTCATCTCTCCCCTGTCTTTGACAGAAACACATGCCCTACTTCAGGAAGCGGATGGTGTGGGAGCTGGTCAACCACAAGCTGATGTGATGCGTCAGCAGCTGTTGGGAACATCTGGCTCATGATGGATGAGCAGCTGTAATATCCCACGTTTACACCAGCTCCTCCAATCAGAAACCAGCCCTGTCATCCTAATGGAGCAGCAGGCACTGCCTCCCAGTCCCACTGTTGTGGATGAAAACCAGTTAGAACTCCCACTCGTTTCATGTACAGTCACACTCTGAGGTTTAAGGTTTTAAAAAATTTCTCACAGCTCTTTGTTTGGCTGTCCTTCCAGTGTTTAATGGTCTCAACCATAAAAATGAGGCGGTGCTCATAGAGGCTCTACCCTGATGGTGCTTTATGTGACAGGACATCAGTTTATAAGCCTCACTGGTTTGGGTTTCATGTATTGAAATTAAAATTTTTACAGGAAGCAGTTCTTTATTTTCAAGAACAAGGAATGGAAAAGTGCTGCAGCTTGTTTTTCTGCTGACTCGTTCTATCTTTTGGACCAAATAAACATTTCGCCCACAATGTTTTGCAAATGAGCCTCAGAGTGTGACTTGTGGAAACAAAGTAGTCTTAATCTTCCAGTTACACCTAGAGCTGGTTGAATCTGTACAGGATTGTAAAATTGAGGTAAAAATTTATATTCTGTATGTCAGTCTTTTTTTTTTTTTTGTTTTTTTTGTTAAAGGAGTACATTTTGGGTATATTCAGTATACACTGAATTTTGTACATAAGTAAAACATATACAGCTTTCAATGTATATAATTTTTTAATTAAAAAGACATTTCCTATCTATTTTATCTAGATTTGAGTCTGTTTTAAGAGGAAAATCTATTGAGACTTTTATGTTAGTCCAACTGTTACATTTGATAAACCTGACAGACTCCGTATCCTGAGTGTCTCTTCTGCTTCATGTTGCTGTTCACACTGAATAACAGCCAGTCAGCATCTTCAGAATTTACTTTTTTTTTTTATTATTATTCATTGTAAAGGAAACAAAAATCCAACATCATGGCACAAACGTTGACTGAGGAGAGGTCGCGCGCGCACACACAAAAGGACGTTGATTAACCGTTAAAAACCGACACCCTTCTGACTTGTTGACCTAAAACGGCTGCAGTTCACAGACATTTGCACACTCAACACTTTAGAAAGTTAGCAGCAACAGTTGTCTAGTGTGAAGAAGCCACAGCGTTGTCATGAAAAATGAAAGGACGTGAGCACCAGGAGATTTAAAAAAAAAAAGAGTCAGATTTGAAGGACTTGAAGCAGCTGCAGTGCATAAAAACAATTGTAGGTCACACGCTTCCAGAGAAATCAAAGGATTTTCTGCAAAGTTGAACTTGGAAAAATCTGAAACTTGACCACTCAATATCCCACCTGCCATTTTCAGTTCAAAAATTAATCACAATATTTATCAGCCACATTTTAAACTAAAGAGTTCCCTTTTATTTTTACTGATGTAAGAAAAAAGTGAGTCCAATTCTCTCAATTGATAAACTTTTTTTTTTTTTTACTAAGATGTGTTCGAAGGTGAAAAATTTTTCCAGACTAAATTATGAGACGTCTCAGATAATACACATTAATTTGCATAGATTATCAGACCTCGAGCATGATTTTCCAAACATTGGATGAAACGGTGAAAGGATGCAGACACAGTAGCATTAGATGTTAACTATTCTACGTAGTTATTGCCTTTAAAGCTTGTTCACAAACCTAATATGCGTCGTTCTGGCCGGATGAGGTATAGTTGTGGTTTTTGAGCATATATTTCCAACATTGACCCCAATAAGTTTAGGTTACATCTGTAACAACAACGTATTTCAATACACAAGTTTCCTCCACGAACATGAACTTTGAGTGAGTAAAGCGTCAGACATCCAAAGTGAAACTAAACGAATGTAGCAATGCAGGCAACATCGAGAAAAAACAAATCAAAGACTTGAAAAAAAAAAAAAAAAGTAAAACAATGAATTAAAAAGAACTTTAAATAACAGTTTAAAAAATAATGAGAGGAGAAGCTGTTACCAGTACGGCTCACGTCAAACCACCTCAACAGTTGTTTTTGGCATCTGATCCCTCTTTAAAAGCAACAATAAAGACAAAAAACAGCTAAGTTGAGAACTTTTGGTTTCACTGTGCGATGAACAGAATCACTTGACGAGTCACAGAAAGAGAAAAGAGGAAAACCGTCACCGTTTAACCACCCGTGGGTTTCAAACTGGAGCAGCTCAAAGTGAGTTTAGCTACAATAACATCTGGAATGTTTTCATCCAATTTGTACTTGTGTGCGTGTGTAAACTCAACGTTATTCATCTTCACCTGCAATTTTTCCCCTTCTCTGATTGTCGGAAGCTTTTGTTGACAAAGTTCAAAGAACAGCAAATGATTTGAGTCAAGTGCCAAAAGAGAAGTGAGAAGACTAGGGAAGGGTTTTACATCTAAATAAAAAAAAAAAAAAATCAGCACCATGAATGTCCACAAAAACCAGTCAGGAAGGTTTCATAATTTCAGCTTGTTTTGTTTTCCCCTGTACGCAGCAAACAACCAAACAAAGAGTTATGTACAAAAAGGCCTCAACATATAAGAAGAGGGAGAAAAAAAAAGTACATTTTACAAAAAAAGTCACGACAAATCATGACACCAAACATGACAAAATGTTTGACTCCTGGTTTCATTGTTGCTTCTTGAAGTAGTGCTCCATAAACGCTTTCAAATGTGTAGTCAGTCAGGTTTTTCTAGACTGGTATCAAAATATGTCCTCTTCCTCCTCATCCTCCTCTTCTTCTTCTTCGGTTTCCTGCAGGCGGCCTCTGCCCTCTGTCCTTCATTGCTTGTTTGAAGTTTCAGAGTTTCTCGTTTTGAAATGTGAGTCTATAGAAAATATCTTTGATGTCCATCGTGAGGAACAGTCCCATGCTTCTGCCAAATGATTAATGTCCCTCCTTGAAGACCTGACATGTGATGACAAGAAAGGACAAATCAGGGGGCGCGCCACACTTTGAGAAGCCCTGAGCTAGAGCAACACTCGATAATCCCAGGTAATCTAAAAAGTCAACTAATAAAAAGTAATTCAGGAGCTTAAACTGGGTTTACTCATGGAATAAACGTAGGAGGAAAATACTGAAATCAGGATCAAAAGAACAGTTTTTATTTTATTCGTATTTATTTCATTGGTTACTTCTCCGCTTGCTTTTTTAGGTTGTGATGAGATAAATGAAGGACGTATTTTTGAATTGATTCATAACCACGCCCATAAACACACTGCAGTTTTTCAAATGTCCATAAGTAGGCGCTAAAGGTAACAATTTACTCAGAGATGCATACGCTTTTAGCGTATGCTTACAGTCTGATATCCTAAAACTCTTAAAGAACATAACGTCCTTTGCTATTTTTTCATGACACGATACATTCTGCAATTCAAATACACTTCGTAGATAAAAAAAAAAAACATCACATATACCGGTAACTTTATTTCAAATACAATCAATTTTTCCCAAGGCTAACACATGGCTAGTGTAGCCCCAAACCCTTTCCCTTTCATTTTTACAGTTTATTAAGAACTACATAACCAAGGTTGCTTCTGTGTACATTTAATAGATGTTTAGCACCATGTTACGTGTGCAGATGTGAGTTTATTTTTTCCTCACTACATATGCTAGAAAGGTACGTACTCATCAGCAGATAATAAATTATTATTATTAAACAGTTTCTTACAGATAATGGGTGGACGGGCCCTCCTTGGTTTGATGCAAGTCAAACACAAATGTTTCACTACTTGTGATGGGAACAATTCTATATCCAAAGTGTCAAAGAGTATTTGTACGGTTGCCGTACGGGTTAGTTTTGAGTTTTAGGGTTAGGTTTAGGTTTAGGGTTAGGTTATAACCCAATATCCCAACAATTTTTAGGTTTAGGGTAAGGTTTAGTCTTAGTCACAAGACCTAAACTGACCATAGACTGACCAATCATGTGGCCAAATTGGGTGCTGCATACTGATAGAATGTCGGTATATTGATACGGCAACCGCAGGGATAGCCACTACCTCTATATTTGGTAGTAAACCTAAAATTAAAAAAGGATGCAGGCTGTTTGTAGAACGGACAGTAACAATGTATTATCCATGTATCATGTCACATGATCACATCAATCCTATGAGTAATGATGATCATATTCTTGATTACAGATGTATAATTCTATCTCTAAAGAAGAGGCTTCAAGCATTGGGTCCCAAGTGATTACCTCACAGTAGGATGACCGGTGTCTCGCTCTGGGAGAGTTGGTTTCTTATGTTTTTATGTTTAAGGGGGAAACGTTCCTATTTTCTGGACTTGAATCTTTCATACAACTGCAGATCGACAAATCCATGCAAAAGCAACAAAAACACACTCGAAACGACATCAGCATAAAACAGTGTTGCTCCCTACTACTCACAATACTCACACGTTTTGTCCTTTAAATATGGGGCGCCACGTTTAAAAAAACGTACGAGAATTTGTTACTTTTGAGCAGATTCACAGCAATATCTGTGATTTTTTTTCTTTTTTTTTTAAATACAATGTCACTGTTCAATCTAAATGTTAAATATGAAAACTAAATGTTAAATATGAAATCTAAACAGTGGATTTGCATATTAGCTAAATATTTAGTTTCACCCGTGACATTTAGATTTAACATTTAGATTTAGATTTAACATTGACATATTTTACAAGAAAAAAAAATTACACATTTAACAAATATTGGTGTAAATTTAGTCAAAAGTAACATAAAAAAAAAAATGGACATACAATTTTTAAACAAGGTTTGTTGCTAAAAGTCGCTGTTTATTTTAGAATGCGCAACTTTACAATCAGCGCCCCATATTTAAGCACCATAAATGAACTGAAACACGTGTTTTATGATTGTGTGAGTAAGTTAATTGCGTCCATGTTAGTGTCCTTTGTCTTTGGGCACACAATAGTCATTTTTTTAACCCTCTTGTGTCCTTGAAGTTGTTAAAATGACAAACCCACGCCATAAAACTAGTAAACAAAGGTCAAAGTCATCTAAAATGTAGGGCTGCACGTTTTTGAAGGGATTTAGATCTGAGGTCAAGACTAAAAGAGAGATAAAGGGATAAAGGCTCCACCCACCTCTTCACTTGTTATGCTGGTAGGAGTAGGACGTGTGTTCTGTGGGCGTCTCCATGGCAGCGGGCGGTTGGACCGTACTTTCCTGTTCGAACAAAGACAAAAAGCATGTAAGCGATTGTTTGGCACGACTTTAAAACTTTAAAAATGCTTTTAATAAGAGAAAAGCCTGTGTTTACCTCCACTGACATGTTGGTGGCAGGCACTTGTGTGTACTGGGGTATGTAGGTCCCCTGCATAGATGTGTTTGCAGGCACATACTGGGGAGGAAAGAGGAGGGGATACAATGATAATGCTAATCACACATGGTGATTATAGTGACTAATAAATAAATAAAGTTGCTGCACATAAGATGCATAGGTTTCATTACACAAGTCTTCATTAGTCTAGACAGCCAATGGGAGCTGTAAGTGCATCCCACGCACTTCACCTTCTGCTGACGTGCCCATTTTTCCAAAATAAAAGACAATTAATTTCCACCATCACAACACTTACTTAGAAAAACAAAGCAGTCCCTGGACTCCTCCCTGTGAGTGATTATAATGCGTTGCAGATATTTAAAGAGCTCTCTGACAAAGCCATTATGTTGCCCAGTGTAGTTCCTGTTTGTGCTGAGTCAGGGGTGTCAAACTCATTTTAGTTCAGGGTCCAAATACGGACCAGCTTGAGCTGAAGTGGGCCACAGATTTTAGGTGGGGGGAAAAGAGGAAATTCAACATTACCGTGCCCAGGTTTGCACTTCCACATAAATGATAAAGTATGAGTACATCAGTCCATGCAGGACTTTCACTCAAATTTCCCTGATTTTGTGAATTTGTGGAAATTTCATTAAATCATTTTCAGGAAAATTTGCCAGATTTTGCAAAAATTAAGAGTTCGTTCAACAACTTTAGTTTAAAAATGACTGCCGTCATGTGTAATACGAACTGGAAAACTGAGCCCTACAAATCTTGTGGATTTAATTTGAATTATTGTATTTTGGAGGGGCTGAGATGTCTATCATTTTTATTTCCTCGAGGTGTAAAGACTACTGATATATCCTACTCAAGCAGAAGTACTGTTATTTGATTAAAATTGTACTCAAGTACAAGTAAGTCACACATAAAATACTCAAGTACAAGTAAAAAGTAGCTCAATTAAAGTACTCAAAGTAAAAGTTACTTTCACCTCCCATGTTTATTATTGATAATAAATCTTGCCACGGTTCCCTTGCACACAGTAAACATCTCATGTATAAACTTATAAAGGAAGAAATCAAATCTTGCACAAATGGAAATGTACTTATTTTCTACAAAGGCATCAGTATAAAATTAAAGGTCAAAATGTACAATTCTTTTAAAAAAAATAAAATCACACCAATGAATTTAATTACAAATCTCAGGCTCTAAATATAGCTTCATTTATGAACTGAAAATAACCTACATCCACTGCATAATGGCATAATGCATTATGTTTAATCTGATTGGTTGGCTATGATGTGACGCATTTGATAGTTTCACAATGTTGATCATTTAAAAACAACATAATAATAATTTACTTATGTAACAAATTACTTTACTTCAATTAAAAGGAACTGAAGTACAAGTATAAATATTACTGATTTAGGAATATACTCCAAAAAAGTACAAGTATCCATAAAAGCAACTTAATTACAGTAATGTGAGTACTTTTAACCCGTTACTTTCACCTTTGCTCGAGAAAGCAAAATGTGACGTTTGACACCCGTGTGCTTATTGATGAACTGAGTGTGTTTGTCTTACTGTGCCGCTGCTGCTCATGGACAGGTGGCTGAGGTGCTGAGCCAGAGGCCCCATCATAGAGGTCGGCTGGATGGACATGCTGTGGTCCATTCCCGCTGTCAGTACAGCTCCCTGTGGGGATAAAGCTCATTACTCTCAGTGATAGTGATGCTGCTGTGTGACCACACGTCTTTCTGAGCTATGTTTGGATGTTGTCCTAATTCTAGGGTTTTCTACTACACATGTTACAGTAGTGTAGAGCTGTCACAGGGGGATATATATTTTGGATCACGATATTGTATAAACAATATAATTATATATAAATATTGTCCGTTTTAAAACTCCTTCAATAATTTCCAAATTTGATAAGAATACAGCAAACCAGTGCTGGAGACTCTGTGGTAAGGTTGGAGACCACACACACATTTTCTGGGACTGTCCTAAATTCAAAAAATTCTGGGAGGAAGTTAGAGTTGAAATTTCAAATATTTTACACACTTACATTGAAAGTGACCCACTGGCCTTTGTCTTTGGAGTGCTCCCCCGCCCCCCGATTACTTAAATAAACCAAACATGTACTTATTTAGAATACTGGTGTTGGTGGCTGAGGAGATGATTACAGTGTTTTGGTTGAAACCGTTGCCCCCTACAGTGGGTGAATGGAAAGAGAGACTCATAAAAGTGGACGCAATGGAAAAAATAACAGCAAGCCTCAATTTGACAATGGACTTATTCAAGAAAATGTGGAATCATGTATAAGTGCGTTGACCATACTTCATCACTACAATTGTGATTATTATTATTATTATTATTATTGTTATTATTGTTATTATTATTATTATTATTATTGTTATTATTGTTATTATTATTATTATTATTATTATTATTATTATTAATAATATTTTTGTATTACCATATATTTTGCCATTGCTTAAATGACCGTCTGCCTAAGAGTTTGATTTGTTTGCTAAAAGGATACTGTACTACAGCTTTATAAATGTTGTGACATGACTGATGATAATTTGTAAAGTTTGAAATATGAATAGACACTGTGGTTCAAAAAAAATATTGTTCGTACAATATTAGTATATTGTATGAACAATATAGTGATCCAAAATATACTTTCCCCTATAGCAGCTCTACGCTACCGTAACATGCTCCAGGTTTCCTCTCACAAATAAAAACTTGCGGCTAGAGTCTTGTGCAGATTTTGACTGTTTTAAAAGACATTCATGGCTGCATTTTGAACTAAACTAAACGAAATTAAACTAAACTAACCCAACAAAACCAGTGCTTCTCAACCTTTTTTGGATTGTGACCCCATTTTTTTTATTAGAAAACATTTCTGGCGTTAGTTGTTTTTTTTTCTAGAGTTAGTTTTTGATCATGTTTGTTATAATGTGTAACAAATACAGAACAGCCAGGATTAGTTACAAAATACACCAGCTCAGATACTTTTTTCTCTTTCTGATTTTCTTCATGCTGAATTTTATTTGAACTAGATTTATATTTGAGAAAGTGAAAGTAGAGAATACAGTTGTTTAAAATTGTGTCGTGTTTCAATTTGAAAAGAAATAGTAATTTAAAGCTGGGGTACTTGATTTTTTTCTTTAATTAAAAAAAAAAAATTCTTATTAGCAGGTAGTGTAGCTTTAACAAATCAGTAATTATTTCTAACACATTTCAGGTGACCATATTTTAATTTCAGGCTACCCCACATGGGGTCACGACCCCAAAGTTGAAAAATACTTAACTAAACCCTGTTGGGGCTGATGTGCATCTACTCTGGAAATACAAGTGAGCAACCTTAAAATGGGCGGAGCTTCTGGAGTAGTCTATACCATAAAATCTCCGAAGAACAATCTATGCTATGCTAACTACCTGAATACTCACTATACAGACCCTTTCCAAAAAATTAGAATATCATGAAAAAGTTGTTTAATTTCCATAATTCCATTCAAAATGTTAAACTTTCATAGATTATAGATTCAGGGCCCACAATTTAAATGATTTCAAGTATCGATTTGTTTATTTTGACAACTTTTCCGTGATATTCTAATTTTTTGGAGTGGGTCTGTACGTCTCTATTCAAAATGATCTGGTTCCAACCAACTCGCCACACATTGCGGAGTCCACAGGTGTTAGGTTTAATAGGAGGGGCGGGGCCAACAGTGATGGTTGCTGAATGATCACAAACCTCCGTTCTCAGCCAATAGCAACATTTGATTGTGCCATAGAAGGCAGTCACCCTTACATTTTTACAACAAAATATGCCAAACTGCAAGAAATACTTTGACTAAAATGTGGAGAGTTGGACTCATACAAAAATAACTAACTACAGTGTGATGCTACTACTGTTTTTAAGAAAATAACTTAACTCACCTTTTTACAGAAACTTATTTTAACAGTTAATGCCTCTTTTAGTCCTATCTTTTAATATATGTTGTGTTTTATTTATTTATTTTTTAATCCTGTACCACTTTGAGATTTGGCATCAAATGTAAAGTGCATTACAAATAAAATGTATTATTATTTATTATTTCAAGCACAAGCTGGCTCAATGTGGAATAAAGATGATTAACCATTTGCCTGTAGGTGAAGTGTTGCGATTTTGAAATAATTTGGCAAAGTAACACAAAAGAAACATTGTAAGTAAACTGACAGTTTTAGTCCTGTTTTGGTTCTGTGAGTCAATGTTCTGTTTAGTTTCCATTCTAGTTCTAGTTTCATGTTTTAAATCTTGTGTTAGTGTGCCAGGTATTCCTGCTTGTGTCCCCTCCTCCCAGTGATGCCAGTGTGTTTGGGTTGTGAGTGATTAGCTGCCTCGTGTTTCCACCCAGGTGTGGCCCGTTCCCAATCAGACCTCCCTCACTATGTAGCTGAGTGTTCATTGTCTATGTGTGTGTGTGTGTGTGCTACTGCGTTTTGTGTCCAGCTATTTGTTATCCTCATGCCTCCTTGTGCCCTTTTGTTTTTGTTAGTTTCTTGATCATTGAACATGGGGTGCACCCGAATAGTCCCTCCTATCTCCTTTCATATCCACTTTTCCTTAACCCCTAGAAGTGGTGGCCATGATAGGAAGCATTAGAACTCTCTTTAAGCTAAGGAAAGGAAGCTCAATGCTTCCTTTATAACCTCCTTTAGCATAGGAAACACTGATGCATCCTTTAACAAAGGAGATGAGCTGATGCTGACCCACAAATCCTTGCAGCGACAACATTTGAAGGGACACGCTCATCCGAGCGCTCACGGAAACTTACTGAAAAGGGACGGAGATCATGTAAGTTACCAATGCATAAATATTTTGCATAAATATAACCATTTCATAAAATCATACTTATTTTGGATTAATGTTAATTTCTGAGTGGAAGGTGAGTGTGAGTAACCGTTCTCAGTGTGACGTTCTTTTAGTTTCACTTTTGTTCCTCGTAGCCTGGTAACCTCTTTTCCTTTGATTTACATTCAAACCTTGTGATATTTGAAATTATATCAGCGGTTAGGAGGCACAGAAGTGTTATGAATGAAGTAGTGCATTTTTGGAAATTTGTAGTTTTTTTTTTTTTTTTTAACACTAACCATCACCGCTTTTGGATTATGACGTCACCTCGTGGAAGTGTCTGTCAAAATAATGTGATGGCCTTTCCCTAACTCCTTTAGGCAGTCTCCTAACTCCTTTCCTTAACCCTGTGACGTCATTCACGGGTTTAAGGAAAAGTGGATAGGAAAGGAGATAGGAGAGACTATTTGGACGCAGCCATGGACTCTTATTTTGAACGTTACGTCTGCCTGCTGCCTGATTCTCTCTCTGCGCTCATCCACAACTCAGAAACATGACGTCTTTCCAGATATGGATTTGGGTTTTTTGTTTTTCGCTGTGACTTATACGATTAATATCTTAGCCATATTGAAGCTTGTTGTAAAACCTGTGGGAAGCCTGTTTGAAAATGTACCCTTCGTCGGGGCGGTGTTTAGCTCAGTGGGTTGAGCGCCCGCCCCATACAGAGGCTATAGTTCCTCACCTGCAGCGGGTCCAGGTTCAATTCCCGGCCTGGGACCCTTTCCTGCGTGTCATTCCCTGCTCTCTCTGACCCCTTTCCTGTCAAGCAACTGTCATATAAAGGCCACTAGAGCCAAAAATATCCTTTTAAAAAAAAAAGAAAATGTACCCTTGGTTTCTATCCATAACTACTATAGCAGAGGTGTTTTTGATATGTCATGTGTTTTAGTTATTTTGTCTTGTCACATTTCTCACCCCAAGAGTCAGTAGGTGAGACATTGCACAGTCTTTATGGTACATTAATGACACTTACTGTAGGTGGCATTATGTACGACTGGTGATGTATCCAGGACGGGTTGTGTACCTGAAGGATTAAGAAAGATATTGAATTATCGCAACCTAGTCGCATTTTCCCTAATGCAGATTTGGATCCCTTCGTTTCAAAATGTAGGATTAGCTTCTGACCTGGTACGTGGACAAAGGTGAATGCATATATGGTGAGAGCGAGGTGGGTCCAATCATCCTATTAGGCGTGATACTATAAGGAGAAGAGTAAAACCTGCAGAGAAAGACACAAAGAAAGTGACTTAAAAGCGATCCCATCCCACTCACTGTGGAGGATTCTGCTCAGAAAAGGAGGACGGACCCGTTCTGTAAAGCTGTGGTTGGGTCGTAGGTGAGAGTCATTCCTCCCTGAAGCAAAAACGACAAATAAACAGCTTGTCATTATGAGGAGGAGGGGATGGAAATGAAAAATAAACCCTGACCGAGCTCACAGTGTCTCCATCTCTGGCCCAGGGTCGAGCAATGTGCAGGTATTTCCCTTGGCTTTGACGCTTCTTCTGGCCTCCATCAGCAAATTTACACAACAGAGGCTCAGACGGCACTGCAACATTATGACAAAAGATTAGAAAAACATTCATAACTTCAAAATATGGAGCTTTATCATTGACGTTTTGCTCAATAACAAAGAATGAAAAACTTACCTGGAACTCCAGGTGAAGTTTTGATGTATTTCCCATTGAAATGTTGAATGATTGCCTCACATTTCTCTGTGGACTCCATCCTTGAATAAAAAGTAATGTAACAGTAACGATTAGCTGCTTACTTATTCAATCATGAAACAAAAAAAAAAACATTACCCACATTTCACCACCAGAGAGCGGACTCATCACTATTAATACTGAAGCTGAATTTTCCTTATGAAATCCTAGCCAGCTGTCTTGGAAAAAGTGTCTGGATGTCTAAAAGCTGATACCTGGCAAAGCCCACTCCTCGGCTGGTCCCGTTAGAGTCACGGAGGATGCGTGTGGAAATGGCCTGACAGAAGGGCTTCAGCATGTTCTCCAACTCCTGTTCATCCATGGACAGCGGCAGGTTGGAGATGTACAGGTTGGTGGGGTCCTGCTCCTGTTGCTGGAAGAAAACACGCCAGTAGGAAAGGTTGAATTAGTTGAATCATCCCAACAATCTGAAGCCAAAAGTATATTAATTAAAAATACAAATAAAAAACAACAAAATAATTATAGTTTACGTGCATATCTACAAGATAATGCCAGTATTTTCAACCTGTTGTGATAAAATTCATTAAGAAAAATCTTCAAAAAGCGAAACTAAATCCCAAAGCTCCTGAAAACAAATGTATTTGGGTGTAAAGTAGTGTTGATGGTTCTTGTCCAACTTTTGACATTTTAGTTAACGTATTTCCATTTGGTGTATTTTGTTGTAAAAATCTAAGAGTGACTGCCCTCTAGGTGTTGAAACCAGGCTAAAACAATCGGATTTTGCGATAGTCACATGACCCCTAACCGCGTGTCAGCCACTTTGCCAGAATACGTCAGTCAGCGACTCAACGTCACGTCATAAAGTTGTCACGATACCTGAATAAGTAACCACGATACTATACCAGACGCTACACCGGATAATATTGCGATACTGAAGCCTTTTTTTATTATTATTTTTATGAACTGCAATGTATTTGTACAAGTTAGAAATACTCATTAATTACTTATAGTGTTGTTTGGTGCATGATAAGAGTACACGAACAAAAGCATATAAGCAATAAAAAACAAATGAATTTAAAATATATATGGCTGAAATTAAAAAAATAATCACTCAGTTTCCCTTGCACGTCAATTTATGTTTAACTAATATAAATAATCACCTTAGGAGAACAAATCCACTGTCTTTTAAAAAAAAACATAATAAACCATAGAGGATAAAATACAATAAACAGGAACTGATTCTCTGTGAAAACTATTTGTATGCATTTTCTGGGTGACGTCACAGGTGTTTTATGAGGTTGTATGTATATAATTTGTAAATATTGTTTGTACATTGTAAATAAAAATAAATGAACAAATAAAAACAAGATCGCTCTGAGTCTGTGCGGAAAAACAAACAAAAAGTGTTTCACTCCTGTGGCTCCTATAGCTGGTAACAGCGCCTTCACAGTGGATGTCCTATTGCTTTACCGTCTCTGCCTCGTTTAAAGCCAAAATACTTCCAAATGGGATTTTTAGAGTTTGTTTTTTGAGCAAAGTTAGTGATGCCACTGACGTCGCCGTCGCGGCAGCCATGTGTTGTCTTGTTGCCTCTATGTAGCAGGAACTGGCACCAGTAGGATCGTAATCCACAATGGTACCATTGTGTAGAATTTCTAGTATAGTAGGAACCGTTACAATTTGGCACCTTGGGTATCGTACAACTATACATGTCATTTCATCGCACTTATTAGCATCAGAAAAAGAGATCTACAAGAGGACGATAAAGGAATTAGGAATCATAGATCCATATGAAGCATGACAGGTGCTGCTGCTCCCAACTATGTCACAGTTGGCATCGTGTTTAAACTCCCAGGAGACATAAAACCATAGAGTTCGGCCTTAATGTTGGGTTTTAGTTTGGCATTGTATGTGGTATCTAGATACCAGATGCAGGGGAATCCTCAATAAGCTGTTCAATCAGCGTTAGAGTTGGAAAAACATGCCTTTACCATTATTGTAATCTAAAGTTAAGGTTAGCTATTACATTTAGTTTCCATTAGCTCATCTGCTCTTCTTCACACGTGTTTGACCGCAGATAGAAGGGACATAGGTTGCTTGAGGCAACCTGTCCACTTAAGAGGATGAATGTACAGGATTCTTGTATTGTAATCTTAAATTGTAATTACATTTGCATTGCTCCATCTCTCTCAGCACTGCTTTGACATTTTGGACAAAGACCTTTCGAAGTAATCTGAAGAACATCTGACTTATATTCTTACCTCCCTACAAGGACAACATCATCATCTATTCCCCTATTGCACGCTAGCATGTCCCAGCTTTACTTGTGGGCTAATCCTGACCTTGAATGCAGACACAGGCAGCACTGTTGGCTTCTACATTTGACTTTAAAAATATTTTACAAACAACAAAATGACAGGATCTCCCGCAGTTTTAGTTTTCTTAGATGCTCTAAAAGTATTTCAGCGCTCATTTATTTATTTTTTCCTCTGTGCCCTGCTCACACAAATTGACCCTCAGTACCTTGTAAGATACAACCAATCTGCATCACCCTCTAACCATTATGCATATTCATTATCTCAAATTGCAAATGTGATTAAAAACCTGTAAATGCAGAGCAAGCCAATTTCCATTCCATGAATAATGCATGTTTAATCGCAGGGACCTGCGATGAAGGTGATTTCTCCTTCACCTTTCGTCCTCGTCGCTTCCTCGTTTGCAAGTTGCCGCGGTGCGAAACTAGCAAAAACAAAGCCTGAACCCAGAGGAGAAAGCCAAGGGGACCTGCTGTGGGTCTCAACTGTGTGAGTGAGTCAGAATGAGTCAGAGCGAAATCTGACGCATAAGCCTTGTTGTAAACCCAGACTGAGGCGGTGAGGGAAATGGAGTTAACTTTGTGAGCTAGAAGCAGTGTGAATGTCAGTGATCCAGCTTAATGGCAGATCAGCTTTCCCAGGGTGCCGGTGGCATGTGTGTCCATGCTTGTGTGTGTGTGTGGCTGACTGGGAACTGTGCCCTGCTGATGGGAGAGATGCTTAGACACTGAGTCAGAAGCCACAGGGGAGAACAGACAGGTTCTTTGTACTGGGAGCACAGGGATCAGCTCCCCCGACACTGTCACCACACATGAACACACACACACACCTGTGTGTGTGTGTGTGTACAGTCTACAGTGTATTTCCACCAGGATACATGGCATTTCTTTGGGATTATTGTGACGAAACAGTCCTTAGCTTGTGCGCACGTTTCTCAACGTTTTTGTCATTTGTATGGATTATTTGGAAGGAAATGTGTGATTTTTCAAAGATTCGTGGGTGGGATAAAACAATTTTAAAATCTAAACATAAGGACTCAGGAAGCAAAAACCTCACCATTCGCAGTGATCCTCATTAACAATGTCACAGTAGATCCAAACGTATGGGCAATTCCATTTTTTGACATACGCAATCCAGATCTGATCTCGATGAAACCTTGTGGGGTAATTTGAGTCATATTTCATAAAGATCGGTCAATACTGAACCAAGATATGAGTTTTGGAAATTCCACCAATGATGAAAGATTAGGATTTTTCTTTTTTTAAACTGATCTAGAATCAGTATTTTGACCCAAATCCCCTCCTAAATGTAATGGAATATTCCACGGCGTAAGGTTTGGTTTATATTTTGTCAAAATCTGTTCAGTACATAACTTGACACGATCCCGCTAACAGTCAAATTCATGAACAAATGGCGGTAACAATATGACCTTAGTTAATAATAATAATATAGTAAAAATAATGCAGATGTCAAGCACAGTATAGCTTCATCTCCCTTTAGCTTTTACCACTTCAAATTGATTTATTTAATTATTATTATTACAATTTTTTTAAAGATACTTTTCAAATTTAAATAAATAGTTTGTATGTATGTGGGCGAACCCTTTTGTATTTAATGTTTTCATGTAGAAAGTCAAACTTACCTCATTCTGAAAACTAAAGCGTACCACAGAATGAGGTAACGCTTATATTTCTTAATGTCCTCTGTATTGTTTATCTACTAATTGCTCAAGTGTTTGCACATGATGTGCAGTGAGCTCAGGTGACACCTGATGTGTCCAATCAGGTGTCAGAGCTACCATTCTAGCTCCGCCCCTGTAACCAAGTCACTGAGTGGATTTAACCCATATAAACTGTGAACACTAAACAATAAATCCAACCCATCGGACGACATTTCTGTACATGTTAGGCTCAGGAAAATGCTAATAATACGTGTGCAAAATATTTACAGAAAATACAAATCCTCAAAATGTGAAGCAACTACGTGACTTGTCGTTTGATATGAGATTAGCATGTGTAGCAGGTGTAAATAAACTCATCCAAGGTCACTGTGAACAAATATTGAAGCATTTCTTACCTTGGCCATCTGAGCCTGCACGCCACCAGCCTTTAGTGCCGTCACTGCCTTTTGAGCTGATCCAGGACTGTCAAAGTCAACGAAGCCATAGCCTGTAGTCATTAACACTTACAGTGAGGAACTCTAATGTGGAACAAGCTTCTTTATACCACTCTGTCATTTATTCTTATTTTTTTTATTCAGGCAAAATTTTGTATCAAGTCATTTGATGGTCTCGTGTATGTGACTTCATCTAAATAAGTGAATATCCAGAGGTGAAAGTAATGGATTACAAGTACTCATGTTACTGTAATTGAGCTGCTTTTATGGGTACTTGTACTTTTTTGAGTATATTTCTAAATCACAAATTTTACTTGTACTTAAGTACAATTTAAAAGAAGTAAATTCATTTTTTACATTTCTACTGAGTAAATTCATTTTAAAATGATCAACGGACATTGTGAAACAACAAAAAATGAAATGACCAGACAACTATTAAATGCATCACATCATAGTCGACAAATCAGATTAAACGTAATGCATGGCGTCAAAACAGCATTGAATGGAGGTTATTTTCTCCGTTCATAATTGTAGCTATACTTAGAGCATGATCATTTATTTACAGTATTCTGAATTCAATTCATTGGTGTGTTTTTTTTATTTTTATTTTAAAAAGAATTGTACATTTTACAAAGTGTCTATAGTTCTGGACCCGGACCTCAGACAAATCTGACAATTGTT
This sequence comes from Gouania willdenowi, assembly GCF_900634775.1. NCBI lineage: Eukaryota > Metazoa > Chordata > Actinopteri > Blenniiformes > Gobiesocidae > Gouania > Gouania willdenowi. The sequence continues at coordinate 28,704,230 of NC_041050.1, forward strand.
CTGGCACTTCCTGTGCACATGCACAGTTTTATCACTTTAGGACGTTTCCTTCCACTGATGTGGGTTCGAATTCCACTTCTGACATATTTTTATTTTTCATTTTAACATATTTAACACGGGAAATTCCACTTTTAAAAATACATATACTGAAAACTATACTTGACATTTTAGGGTTATTCCTGGATTAGGGTTAGTACTAAAATAAAACTGACAAAATGCCAGAACAATACATTAAAAAATAATTAATCTGTGTATTAGAAACACACCCTGATATATAAATCTGTGTTTGAATCTAAAAAGCTAATCAGGTAAGTTAGTAACACACACCTGTTGTGTAGCTACAGTGTGATGTTTAACACAAAGAACACACTGTGCTTGACTGTGCTAAACAAAAAAAAAAGTGTCTGCTAGAGGTAGATTTAACAGTTGAAATGGGAAAAAGTCTGCAAAGCTCAGTTTAGCACTGCTACAAGTATTTTTTTATGATATCACAAACAAATCTGGTGATCTTCCACACCTCACTTTCTGCTGGAGCCCAAACATTTTTATTTCATAATTAACAATTTAACAAGTTTCTGTTAACTGCTAAATACCAAGAGCTGATGCTGGGCGATGTGACCCATAAAAATACATCTTATGTAAATAAAATGTGTCCGACGATTCATGTTTGTTTCATTCTCCACTAGGGCTGGGCGATTTTGCCTAAAATAAAAATCTCCGATTTGACTGACGCGTCCCTGTCACTGCTTGACCCGTGTCCTTCTATAGTTCTATAGTTTTGTCAGTTTTATTTTAGTACTAACCCTAATCCTAATCTCAACCCAGGAATAACCCTAAAATGTTAACTTTTTTCAGTATATGTATTTTTAAAAGTGGATTTTCCCGTGTTAAATATGTTAAAATGAAAGGAAAGAAAAAAAAAAACCTAATCCAGGAAATATATTAAAATGTTTCTTTTTTCGTATATGTGTTTTTAAAGGTGGAATTTGCCACTTTAAATATCTTAAAAACCTACATCAGTGGCAGGAAACGTCCTAAAGTGATAGAACTGTGCATGCACACAGGAAGTGCCGGAACAATTGTCATTTGTCTGAAGTCCGGGTCCAGAACTATAGACACTTTGTAAAATGTTTGTCAAAATGTACAATTCTTTTTAAAATAAAAAAAAAAACACACCAATGAATAAAATTCAGAATACTGTAAGTAAATTCTGATGCTCTAAGTATAGCTACAATTATGAACTGAGAAAATAACCTCCATTCAATGCTGTTTTGGCGCCGTGCATTACATTTTTTTAAAGAAAAATTTGATTTTCGATTCGATTTTCGATTATTTTTTTCAATGCACTTAAAAATGACTGCAGACATCAGATATATTGTCAAAAGTGATTGTGATTGTCCTCAAGAGTTAAAATGCAAAGAACAATCCCAAAATAAAAAGTAAATGAGGTTCTGTCATTCAACAGCAACTTCACAGCAGCTTAAATGTTCTGATTAAGAAATCAGATAACTACATATGTTATAACATTACAATTAAAAAAATATTAAACTCTTCCCTTAGCATCTCAGCATAGTGCACACATATACAGTAGCCTACCCGAAGGGTAAACAAAGAGGGGACTGGCTCACATCGTGCTACGGTGACCCACAAGGACGGAACGTGAAAAAGTCCGAAAAAACTGTTGTGGAAAAAATTAAATAAATAAATTTAAAAAACTCGAATTTACAAAATAAAAACACTTGCATCTACGAATTCGATTAAATCGATTAAATCAATTTTTTTGTCCAGCCCTAATTCCCATTAGGGGAATTAGGGCTTGTTTGATTATCCAAAGATTAAATGGGGTGCTGTGTGCCTCACCTTTGCATTTATTGGTCGTCTTGTCCAATATGGCCTTAGTAGAAACAATTTTCCCATACCTGAAAAACAGAACGGTTTAGTCGAGGTTCATCCGTCGTGTGCATGTTTAAAAATATTACTCGTTTACCTTCAATACAGCTTTTGCAACATTGCTGAGGCAAGAGGTTTCTTTCCAGATTTAAATGCAAATTCAGGTTCTGATGATTAAATTATAATGCACTGGGCATTTATTTATTTTTAAAAGAGCTGTGACACTCAATACAGTTTTACCATCTCATCATAAATCACATGCATAGCCCAGGCATGACTGTGTGTGTGCCAGGGAGAGAGAGAAAAATAAATTGAATGGAATAAGAAGAATAATGTCCTCTGCACTCAGGACTATAGATTCCCTATATTTTATTTATTACAGCTCACGCACAGATGTCAATCGTGTTTTATCTCCTGGGAAATCCAACATGAAGTGACAATTACATAAAAAACGAGTGCCCCATTGAATTAACCTATTGCTTTACAGTGAGCTATCAATACGAAGATCCAGCATTATTTGCTTATGCGGCTGGTAGTTGTGCTGCACACACTGCAGATGTATTATGTGGTGGTGTGTGTGATGTGGGTAAATGCTTCTGTGCAGCAGTGTCTATCAGTTCCCATCTCTAGGGCGAGTGCATGCAGTGTAATCTGATACGCCTCTATCTGGATGTCCTGTCCAATGCTGGCTCACAGCCACCCTCCCATTCTACTAACCAGCTCTTCTGCAGGCAGCACTCCACTGGGTCCTAGTGCCTCTCAACGGGCCAGTCCCATAGGACTGGGACCAAAATAAAGCCCTATAATTTTCTGTCCAGACCAGCCCACTACATTACCAGTGACACCACTAGGAAGTCAATGATGCTCAACAATAAGTGGCTTTTTATGTCTTCATTTAAATGATCAATATCCTTTGTCCAATTTTTGCCCCTTTTCAAAAAGTTCTGACACTTTTTTCAGACTTTAGCTTCCTTTTGCCAATAAATATCCATTTTTGCAAGTTCTTTTCAGGGATGTTTCGATACAACTTTTTCACTTCTGATACAATATCGATATTGCAGCCTTGAGTATTGGCCGATACCGATACGATATCAGCATGAATCATACATACTTTTACTACTTATTTTATAGAGTGGAATGTTAGAAAATGCTTGATCAAGTAAACAGAGAACAATAGTCAGCAACAGTAAGTATGAGAAAAACTGACCCATTTATTATTAACCAATTGGTTACATACATTTTAACTTTCAACATAATATCTACAGTATTCTACAATTGAAAAAATATAAAATAATTTTAGATGCAGTCCGATAAAATCTGATAATCTTTATTTGGTATCGGACCGATATCACAATGTCTGTTGATCATTTTAAAACAACAAAATAATAATTTTCTCAGTAATGGTTGGGTGTAGAAAATGTAACAAATTACTTCCTTTAAAATGTACTAAGTACAATTACTGATTTAGAAATACACTAAAAAAAGTACAAGTACCAATAAAAGCAACTCAATTACAGTAACGTGAGTACTTGTAATTACAGTAACGTGAGTACTTATAATCCGTTACTTTTATCTCTGAATACAATGCATGCATTTATAATTTCTTACAACTCTATTCCACACACTCAGGATCTGTTGTATTATGTATTTGACCTCCTCTATGACATTACTATTTCATGGTGCTGTTCTCAGCCATAGGATGAACAGGCTAACATAGTCTCCCCGTACTGTCTTATGTTTATTATTCCCACCAGTCGTTTACAATATAACAGCTTCTTAAGATGCAAGCTTGTTGCTAAAATACTCAATTGTGCTCAGAGGACTTGGTCTTGTTGATGCAGAGTGAGAGGAAGGGCTTTAGACTCAGCCATGTGTGAGAGATAGAGTCCACGCCGATGCCCATCCATGGTCAACGACCATTGAGGACCAGGGCATGAAGCAGAGCGGCAGAAAGACCCCCAGAGAGACCACTGCAGGGTCGGAGATAGAGAATCAAATCAACCCCCCATCCCATCCCCTCCTCTCATCCTTCACTCCGTACACAGTACATTAGAGCTCACATTCAACAACTCCCAGTGAGGGGGAGGGGAACTCTGGGACCGCTGTGTCCTCATGCTATGCACATAATGCACTGTTCAAACTTGAGTCATGGAAGTCACATTGGCCACGCTTCAATTCTCCTTTAATTCAGAATAAAATTAAATCACCTTTAAACTGACCTTGTTGACCAGTGTTTCTCAAATGGGGGTACGTGTACCCCTAGGGGTACTCAATGGCACTACAGAGGGTACTTGAGAGAGAGAGTGAGAGAGGAAAATTAACAATTGAAAGCATTGAAAACATGAGGTTTTATTATGTTTATTTTGAGTTATAAATGATAATGCTAAATATTACCAGCAACTAACAAAACAAACAAAAAAAAGAGAAAAAAATATACTGAATAATAATAAGAACATGACAAACCACTAAATACACAAAGGGACAATGCTACAAATCTAGATAATTACATCCTGTATTAATCTCAGTTAGCGGACTTCACCTAACCAAACATTCCCTATCAGAGAGAAGCTGTCCTACGAAGGTCAATAACAACATGCTAATTTAAGCCAAGTGTTTTCAGCCTCGGTACGTGTGCGTTCACATAAAAGGAGTGGAGATTGTAGAGTCTAACCAATCATTACAATGAAGAAAACCGGCAGAGCGAGCGTCTTTACAATGGAGGCACAGCTTATCATCTTAAACGAACCCACTTTAAGTTAATTACGGTCGTTCTGCGCATGCTCGACGTGCCGTGATGACGCGCTGGTGACGACATAATCCAAGATGGCCACCTTGACTCGAGTCGAGACGATTTATTTAATAAGAGCCTTAAAAGACATGGATATAATGAAAAGGGTGAAAGAAAAGGTTTGTTGCGTGATTTTTTTTTTCCCAATACACGTGATAAGTCATGTTCACACCCTGTCCAATCAGAACCCTTCCCAAACCCCAGACCAAAAGCGGAATTGAATAAAGCCAAATAAACCAGTTTTCCATGTAAACCTCAATTCGGAATTACAATTTCCATGTAAACACAAAGCAGAACACTTTATCTCTGAATAATTTAATTTGGATTAATTAATACTGAATTAAAAACATCATGTAACCATGGCCAATGAAATAACAGAACTAAGTAACTTGTGCTTAGCACTCCTCCTAAAGGTCCCTTTTGGTTATGTTACTGTTGTAAACACTCTGCACCACTAGCCGCCTGCCCCACCCCACAGCTACATGCGCACCTTTCCTCTCCCAAGACAGTAACAACCGATCACTGAAAAATCCTAATACAACAGTGACACTAAGGGTGCTTTCACACACATAGTCCCATGTGCCCATGTGAACAGTATGAGGAAGAGAGATGTGTGAGATGTGTTTGTGTGCTGACAAAGTTGCTCTGAAAATGGATGGATTGATAGATGGATATTTGTGTGTGTGCTGCCTGATGGACCGCTAGGTTGCGAGTGTGTGTGTGTGTGTGCCTGTTGCCGCAACGACAGTGTGTTGAGATTGCTGTGTGTTGCTGCTGAGCTGTCACTGTATGAAGTTGCTCCGTTCCTCAGACAAAGGTCTTCTCTGCCTTTTCATTGCTGGCTCCGCCATGATATAAGTTTGAGAAAAGTGAATTTGTAGACAACCGTGTGCAGCCACACTGGTCATAATCTAGCATGAGTTTGAATTGGACTGCCGTAAAGCAGTTCGTCTTGCCACCGGGTCGGAGGCAGGAAAAGTTGCAGGTGCTATTTTCTGGCCAGAGACAGCAGTGGGGGATGAGAGACCCCCAAATCGCCCCATAAACACTTGTATTACCCTCACAGGGACTACGAAAAGGACTTAGTACGGTAAAAAAGTTACTTAGTTCTGCTTTAAAAAACGTGTAACCATGACCATTGTACAATGGCAGCTTTGCATCTTCATCTGTGTACCCCCCCTAATTCTGACTTGTGGACACAGCACCCCCATTTATAGTTGGGCTAAGCTGAAAAATACACCAGCCATCCAATGCGCTCGCCTTCCAGGCAAATATTATGAACAGATTTGATCTGCTCTGTAAATGCAGAAATATGAGAACTCCCCTCGTCAAACACCACCTGACACACAAACCCTGAACTCTGATCACTCCTCCCCCTTTCATTCCATCCATCCTCCACACACACACACACACACACACACACCCTTGCCCTTGTTTGCCTTTCCCTTTCCCCTGGGCTTGTCGTTTCCTGTAGGATTGGTACCGCCTCATGTGAGCCATATCTTCCAGACAGCTGTAAAATAGCAGGCCTAGCCCACCCTTATTCAATCTGCAGCCCCCTTTTCCCTCCACCTCCCCCCCCCCCCCCCCCCCCCCCCACCTCCCCCACTTCTCTGGTTCTCATCACCAGGCTCCAGAATTCAATTAAATAAGAGCAGATCATTCATCGCAGCGCTGCATGGTTTGATGTCTTCTAGCCAAGGCCAAACAAACATATCAGATGAAGGGATCACGCTGCCATTTGACGTCTGGCTATAAGCTGCACTACTACACACAGCAGAAGACTCATGCTCAAGCTGATGAGCAAAAGAGAGTTGTATTTATAGTGCTGACTGTGACTTTGAAATGAAAGACATGTTCTCGTTCTTATCTCGCTACTGGATGACACAGCATAATAAGACCAAGAACAGATGAAAAGATTAAGAAGACACTGGGAAGCATGACGGAGGAAAAATACACCTAGATGTTTATGTTGTTAGGGTTTAGGTTTAGGTTCCCATTACCAGAGGTGAAAGTAACGGATTACAAGTACTCACGTTACTGTAATTGAGTTGCTTTTATGGGTACTTGTACTTTTTTGAGTATATTTCTAAATCAGTAATTTTACTTGTACTTAAGTACGTTTTAAAAGAACTAAAGTAATTTATTACATTTCTACACCCAAATGTTACTGAGAAAATTATTATTTTTGTTTTAAAATGATCAACGGACATGGAAACTACAAAAAACGAAATGACCAGAGAACAATCAAATGCATCATAGCCGACAAACCAGATTAAACATAATGCACGGCACCAAAACAACATTAAAACTGAGAAAACAATCAGCATTCAGAGTTAATAAAGTTAGTTATACTTAGAGCCTGATCATTTTTTAAAATTTTGAACGAAATTATGTACGATTCTTTTGAAATGCGAAAAAATAACTAACTAGTCTTTTACTATGGTCTACTGCCAGTGGTCATTCAAATACATAAATGTACTGTATATAAGTCTCTCCTTCGTCCAATAGACCCCTATATAAATGGAAACAATTGCAGAGTGCGCCCAGCCAATAGGCTTCGACTTCCTGTTTTTGAGACTGTCAATCAAAGTGAAAAGTGGAACTGTCCACGGAAACAAGGCCGCGCGTCACAACAGCAAACAGGTAAATATGATTTTGGCTCTTACCTGACCCATAGACCTATTAATATTAATGCGACCGTGTTATGTTCCGCCATGCATGTGCAGAAAAGTAGACCCATAGACCGATCCTATGCAACCTTGTTATGTTCTGCGATGCGCATGCAGAAAAATACAGGCGTGGCTTCTGGTAGATTGGCAGAGGCAGTGGGAGGAAGTGAGGCTGTTTAGGGCGGGACATCGAGACGTTTCTCAGAAACTCTGGATATCAGCTTTAAGTTTATACGTGAGATGTTTACTGTATGCAAGGGAGTCACGGCAAGATTTATGACTAAAACTAAACATGGGGGGTGAAAGTAACAAGTGGCTTACTTTGAGTATTATTTAATTGAGCTACTTTTTACTTGTACTTGAGCATTTTATGTATGACTTACTTGTACTTGAGTGCAATTTTAATCAAGTCACAGTACTGCTACTTGAGTAGGATATATCAGTACTCTTTACACCTCTGCCCATTTCAGAAATATCTATAAAGCAGTGCTATTTTATTCATGTGTAGAAAATCCATTCATTAAATGTATTTTTCTACATGAACATGAAAAACCGTTCAGCCTCTCAGCCATCACGCCACTCTGTCGTAATCTACAATCAGTTCCTCAACCCGGGTTCACGTTGGCAGCTGACACCCTGAATGAGATTTATGGGCCGTGCATGCAGCCTTTCTATTGGTTGTAGGGTGACTTACGGCTGACAGAGTTCGACCAGATCCTGGTCTGTGGTTCCTGGGTGGAGACCACGGATGTAAAGGTTGGTTTTGCTCAGCTGCTCTCCCCCACAGCCACCACCACCGCTGCTGCTGCTGTTGCTGCTGCTGCTGCTGTTGCTGAGGGTGGAGGAGGTGGTAGTGGTGGTGTTGTTGTTGGGGCTTGGAGGAGCCATCTGATGGTTGGAGGGGGACACATAGGTCTGCTGCAGCACAAACACACAGAGCACAATCAAATATATAATAGTTGTACACAAAACAGATGCAAATACAGCCACTTGAGTCAGACATAGGCAACTGGTGGCCCAGGGGCCACATGCGGCCTTTGGTCTAATTTTACGCGGCCCCCAAAATAAATGTACAAAATGGCAGAAAAATACACAAAACAAAAGCAAGAATACTTGAAAAAATACAAATAATTACAACATTGCAGGAAAATACAGTAAAAGACAAGAAAAACACAGAAAATACTCCTAAAATACACAACTACTATGACAACTAGAGTGGGAACCTCTGGGTACCTCACGATCCGATACGATGCGCGATATAAATCTCACAACAACGATTATCTCACGATATGACGATACTGCGATTATCGATATATTGGTCAGAAATCAATCTACGATAATCTGTGACATAAGAAAAAAAAAAGATTAAGTGAAAAAACACAATTTTTATTTTATATCTCTGAAAGACAATACATTGAAAGTATTCTATGAACAGTGACACTATTTTAGTGCAACATTTCTGTAAATAAGTGTCAACATACCAATGTAAACGAATAAGTATCTCCAATAGTGCTTTCTGTAAACAAAAATAAGGTCTTTCTTACCAGTGACACCATTATAGAGCAATATCCCAGTAAACAATTGGTTCCTTCAACAAACAGTGACACAATTTATGTGAAGACGTACCTGCACATTTTAGTGAAAAAGCAGAAAAGGTTTTTAAAAAAAATAAATTCAGTAAATAAAAAATAAAAAAATCGATACTTAGCGGAAGCATATCGATAATCGATCGTGCGGAAAAATATCGCGATATATTGCCGTATCGAGATATAGTCACACTCCTAATGACAACGGTAATAAAATTATGCCAAATAACACAAAACAACAACAAAAATACTACTAATATAATATATATAAATTACAGGAAATGAAAAAGTACACAAAAAGACAACAATATGCAAAAAAATGACTCTGCAAACCCACAGCACTAGAAACAAACAAAATGATAACAGATATACACAAACATTACTCAAAAAAAGGCAAAATGACTAAAAAAAAATACACAATTTGACTCCAAAAAAACATATATTTTACAGGAAAAATACACAAAATGACAACAGAAATGCACAAAAAGCACCCAAAATTACTATAAAAACTTTTTTTTCTCTCCAGTGTTAATGCTCAGATCATTATTCTAAATGCTGACATGAATGTTAATAATGTGGCCCTTTGATCAAACACTTTTTCATGGCCCCTGCTGTGTGGAAGTTGTCCATCTTTGCACTTGCTTATGCACTATCTGCAGTAGTGTAGCCAGATGCACCCATCAGTCGGAGGCAGGACCATCACGGTGAGTTTAGTGGTTAATCAGATTAGATGGGGCAGGTGAAAATGCGTGAAAAAACAAAAGGGATTGAAGAAGTGTGCAAATCAGATACAAAATATAACACGAAATTGACAATTTTTTTTAAATTATCGTGCATATATACTATAAGGGTGTAAGAAAAAATTGATTCAGCAATATATTGCGATATTTCGCCACGAGATTATCATATCGATCCAAAAAATGTCCAAATAAATGTTTTAATCATGTTTTAACTTTAAAAAAAAAAACAAAAAACATTTAATTGCACTAACATCTGCACAGCACGTAAACTCCTGGCCACTAGGTGTCAGTGAACCACATCAGACCTTGTTAAACTACCTCACACCTCAATGCTTTTCAGCTTGGAAGTTTATTGCACTTTATTTTCATAAAACACACTGGGCACTTTTATAGATTTACTGTCGGTGGTTCCTCTTTTAAAATAAAATAAGAATTTAGAATTTAATAACTTAACAGAATCAGAATCTTACAATTGGTTACTATTTACTTGCTCTCGCAAGTAAAAAAAAACAATTAATAAATTGTATTTCATATCATTTTGTACTTGTAAAGGTGAAATTTGTAATTATTAATATCGCAATATATTGTTATGTACAGTATATTGTGTTTAGTATCGCGACATGTGTATCGTATCGTCAGATACGATACACACCCCTAATATGTACCAACATTTTCTCACAGTGAGGATCAACAAATTAGCCCAATTTGGGAGTTAATTTTGACTTTGGGATTAAATATTTTTCAGTGTACATAGGAAACGTTCAGGAAGCAGGTCTTAATGCACAATTCTGTCTGTTTTGGGAGTAATCCGATTTGTTCGTGACTTCTATCAGTTTATCTATTACTAGCAATGGAAGAAAAAAAAACTAATACAAGACATGTGTTGCTTTCATTGTGTAAAACAAGGACCAGAACGACATATTTCCATACACACATTTAAAACATGCACTTTTTGAGCTTAGAAAGTACGATGCGTTGTATTATGTTAGCAAAACATAATTTATCCATAAAATCATAATATACAGTATGATGTAGTATGTCCCTTTCTGCTACTGGGGGACTTTCATGCTATTTGTTTAAAGCATCTATTCTCGACGTGGCCACTGTAAAACACTTATATGCATAAAAATCCATGGATTAGGCACATAAACCAGAATATTAATTACATAAATATAAGTCATTTGTTGGTTTTTTTCAATGACTGTAGGAGGCTAATATGAATCGCATTCCCTGCTATTAATAGCATACACATATTAATACTAATAATAAACGTGAGTGTCACATTCTCTGATAACTATACATCAGAAGGGCGTAAAGTCATTTCTGAAGGGATTCAATCCTGCACGTTTCAAATGTCTCTTTAGATGCAACTGAATACAATGAGCTGTCGGTTACCAGGTGTTCTGCAGAGCTGAATGATGCAGCTAATGTATCATATTACACAATCACACTACTGTTCATTGGATGCAGTGAGAATGCACGTCTTTTTTTGTGACAAATTAATGGAATTCAAAGGAAATGATCATAATAAACCTTGAAATATTGGATTGGGAAAACAGTTATTTGTCAACAGAGGCAAAGAGTTCAGTATAAAGGAAAGTTAATGTCAGCTCTGTTTGGCCTTCACGCTGCTGCTCTCCCAGTGCGGAAAGAGGAAGTGTTTGATTAGTTGGGGTGAGTAGGTCATGTCACTGGGAACAATGGGACGGCTTGTAATGGTGAAGCAATTTGACTAAATTTGGTTTCATTCATTGCCGAGTAAAGGTCATGCAACACGAGCAGATGAGCTTATTTCTGTCTTTTATTTGAACATATTTGAACTAACAAACAGCTGTTCTCTCACAACACTGATGTAAAAAGTAATGAGTATATATTTAGGAAAGAAAAAGAAAAGAAGCTCTTCTCAGAGGAGGTGATTCCTGCTGATGGAGATACATTTGAACAGTGTCTTTTTTATTTTTTTAATGTGTAAATCAAATTATATGGTTTTTAATTTGTTGACTCCAGGGAAATATCTGCTCTTTCCTTGTTGTGTTATTGGACTTCCAAGGTTCACCAGTGGGTCATCACCTTGTTAACAGTCAGCACGGAGCAGAGCTGGATTTATGAGCTGTCTATTTAGCATGTGGACCTGATCTGGATAAACAAGCAGGATTTATGATCTCACATCTTATATTTCAGCTTGAGAATGGATCAGTAATTTTATGATGTGAGGAAAAACATTCACACCTACTTTATTTGTTTTTTTTCCATCTTTGTTAGAATTTTGCTGATGGGTGATGTTTTTTTTTTTTATTTTTATTTCTTTTTCCTTCTTTTTTCCTTTTCCACCCTTTATCTCTTTTTTTTTTTTTTTTTTTTTTCAAATTCAGATTTGAGATGAAAACATCTGAACATTTTAAAAGCTGCAACATGCTATCATTGTGCCCCAGACAGTGTTTCTACAACTATGTATTCACTCATGGATTGGTTGAGTACAGAAGAGGATTAGTTCCACTAAAAACACCAAACCAAAACAATGTCCAACAAAGTCCGAACTTTGATATTAAAGTCAGAATTCTGGCTTTGATCTCAAAATTCAGGCTTTTTTTTCTAAACATTCTGACTTTAAATTCAGAATTCTGACTCTGGCTTTGATCTCAAAATTGACTTTTTTTTCAGAACATTAATAATAGTAATTAAAAAAGTATTTGACCTCGTTTTTTGCTTTTGTTTTTTTTCAGTGGCCCTAATCCTCTTCCAAGGGTTGAGACTAAATATAGATAAAATGTTTATTTTCAAAAGTGTCAGAAATACTTTAATAATCCCAGGTAGGGCTGCACGATTATGGCCAAAATAATAATCACTATTATTTTGAACAATATTGTAATCACAATTATACACAATGTGTTTTTATTTCACTACTTTTAAACACACAATATGTGTACAGTTTACAGTGCAAAATGTACTTTAAAATTGAATTATATATTTTTAAAAAAATTAAATATATTTACCCAAGAATTAAATATGTACTAAATACGTTATTACAGAGTGCAGAGCCTGTATTATAAATGTAAATATTGCAGACGATCAGGTTGATTTCGTCGTGGCAACCACAATCGTGATCACGATTAAAATTTGATTACTTGTGCAGCTCTAATCCCAGGGGAAAAATACTTATGTTACTGTGGCTTCAAGTAGAAATGATAACAAAGGTGAAAAGGAACACTATAACAAAGGATACATACAGTATATGATTAAAAGTAAAGCTAACAAGGTAAACATAGAGATCAGGACAATGATTATATAAACACTAGAATAGGATTGAGTATTAAATAAGAATTAAATACAAGTGCAAATATGCATGCACAGAAAAACAAAAACCAAGATTTCTATATAAAAGCAAGGAAGCTCTGCGTGCATGCATGTGTGCGTGTTTGTGGAGCGAATTTCTCCCCGACGCAGTGTCTGTTTGACCTGAAACTTTTTTTCAGGTCAAACAGCTTCCGCATACGAAGAGTGTGTGTGTGTCCATAATTTTGGACTTATTTGGTGTTGCAAAACATTTATTTTAATTTTATTTTCACCCGGATGGCACATTCATGTTTACCCAGAAGTGAAACCTATTCAACTTTTGACCTCAGTGCGAGGGGGCGCTAACGCACCAATCTGTTCATTTACAACCTCTAATAATCAGTAGAAGAAGACCACATGACCCCCATGGTGTGCGTTCATTATTTTGGACTTATTTGATGTTGCAAAATGCTTATTTTTCTCTCAACTCTCATTGGGCATGAGACACACGCTTTTCAACAACCTGTGACGGAGTGTGTGCATGCACGCGGCTGATGGGCGTACGTGTGTGTGAGAGAGAGAACCCACCACACATAAGGTGTTTATAATAAAAAAGATGTACTAAATGAGTAAAATGAAACAAAAAACTAAACATTTATACAAAAACTACACAAAACGACAACAGAAATGCACAAAAATATACAAAAAGGCTCCAAAAACACACAAAATGACTCCAAAAAACCTATATTACAGAAAAATACATCAAACAATGACAAAAACATAAAAATGACTCAAAATACACAAAACTAATTGTTTATACAAAAAATACACAAAACTAAATATTTGTACAAAAAATACACAAAATGACTCCAGAATCACACTACAATAGCAACAAAAAACAATAATTATACAAACGATGCACAAAAAGACAACAGAAAGATACAAAAATACACAAAATGACTCCAAAAAACATACATTACAGAAAAATACACCAAACAAAAAATATAAAAATTAGTGAAAAAAAAACACACATGTGCATGTCCCATAGAATTAAACCAGGGAAATCACACAAGCTATTTTACTTTGCACCAGAAAATAAAGCCCTTTATAACACTACAGAGTACAGAGTATGTACACCTCTTTGTACATCCAACCTTCAAACACATACTCATTTGGCCATAATTGACAACTCTACTTAAGCTCCTCCCTCTATATGAATACATACTTCCAACGGGCACTGTACTAGTCTATCTATAATTACTTGTCATCCATTAATTACTAGTTATTATTAATGTTCTGAGAAAAAAAGTCAGAATTCTGAGATTAAAATACAAATATTCATATACAAAAACACAGAGGTATAAGTTATACTTAGTATAACTTATTGCATCAATACTATAGGTATTTTACTTTAATTCAATTCCTAAAATTAACTGTGAATAAGATTCTGTTTACATTTTTAATATATTTCTAATATTTCACTACAATATATATGGAATTTGACACTTAATGAAAACTAAAATGTTTTTCTTCACCTGTGAGTCTATTACCAAGCACCATGTGTCCTTGCTGATGGTTCACTAACTGATAACATGTCAGCCTTTCTAAAATAGAGAGAACCAGTGTTTCACAGAGCTCATTCATTCCACTCTGCTTTTCTTATCTCACACGCTTCTCTACCATCAATAGTCTGCTGTTTGTTTTTCTACAGTCACGGCCTCTTCCTGTGCTGCACCCTGTGCCTCACCGTAGGCGGGCTGAGGGATCTATCTATCAGGAGGGATGCACCTGCACAGGCTCGGGGAGATAGGATCTAGTGAGGCCTGTCTAATTGGGATCTGAGCTTGTTAGCGAGAAGCGCTAATCCCTCTCATGCGCTCTTTAGTCTGAACGTGGTGTCTCATTAACACTGCTTGGCTGGGCTGTTTCTGAGAAAACTGAAGGAGAGGCTCCGCACTTCGTCTCCAGCATCTGCCTCAGCTCCAGATGTTTGACCAACCGTTGAAGGTCAAACCCAGAGCATGTGAGGAAACAGAGTCAGAAAGTCTACAGCAGTGGTTCTCAAACCATTTTGGCTCAAGTACCCCCTTTGTCCGACTACCACATTTTGCTCAGAATACTATGAAAAACAACAATAAAACACCATGATTAGGGGTGTGTATTGCCTGGCATCTGGCGATACGATTCGTATCGCGATACATAAGTCACAATACAATATATCCCGAAATTAAAGAATAAGGCAATTTCTTTCTTTTTATGACTTAAGAAACAACTAATCTGTAAATGTGTACACCTTCGTGAGAACATTATGTATGAAATATATTTTATTGACATATTTTACACTCAAAACATTGGCTTTAACATGTCATGTGCCAACAACTTAAAATAAAAAATAACACAATCTGCCTGTGGCTTTTAAACCAACTTTGACTTTTGTGCAACATGACTTTAGTGCAACTTAACTGAGGTATATGCCTAGAACAACAAATAAATGCAGAAAGTTAGTACTTTCTTTTTAGATTTTATTGAAAAAACACAAGCTTCTTTGTGCAGATACAATGTCTACTGCAGTGGAAAAGACTTTCCTGGTTAAATAAAGGTAAAAATCAAAATCAAACACCACTAATTATGATGGAATGAATGAGTGAAAACACTCATTTTAACAAATATCATTTTGTAAATAAGTGGAATGAAACTGTATTTATTTAGTGCCTCCTGAATATATTTATTTCTATAGTTTTTTTTTTATCATTTCCTGTCATCTCCCCCCCTAACTTGTGTCATTTTGTGTATTTTGTTGTTGTGTGTCTGTTATTTTTATTATTCAGTATATTTTTCCCTCATTTTATGTGTTTTTGTTGTCGTTTTTGTATGTTTGTATTATTTAATTTATTCTCTTTGTGTATGTGTTTTTGGTGTTAGGTTGTTTCTTGTGTTGTTTTGTATGTTTCTCTGTTATTTTTGTGTATTTTGTAGTGATCATGTGTATTTTTCTCTCATTTAGTGTGTCTTTGTTGTCATTTTGTGCGTTGCTGTTAATAGTGAGTATTTTTCACTCTTTGTGCATGTGTTATTGGTGTCATTTTGTGTGTTTTTTGTTGTTGTTTCTGTTCTTTTCATCTTTCATTATTATATATCATCTTATTTTGGGTGTTTTTGTTGTCATTTTTCGAGTCACCGTTAATATTTAGTATGATTGTTATTTTTAACTAAAACTAAACATTATAAATCCATATTTTCTGTACATCACGCCCATCACGTACCCTCATTTGAGAAACACGGGTCTATAGTAGATTCATGAGTATTATTTTACAGGCTGCTAAGTCTGCACGCCTCTGGAGGTTATCAGTGGCCAAAACCTGACCTCCTGGCATGCCACTCATTTCCTCCCTGCTTGTCACTATTCAGCCCTCAACCGCTCACGTATCCATTTACACTCCTCCTTTCATCCCATAGCAGTGTCTTCTCCTGCCATTCTTTGCATTCCTCTGTGATGCACAAATGTTTGTGTTGCCCTCCTTGGAACGAACAATAGCTTGTCTGGACAATGTTGGGTTGAGGTAATGAGTCAGAAAATATCAAACCAACTTCCTTATGTGGATATAAGATACGCACAGTTTCAGGGTTGGGGTCAATTGTAATTGTAATCATCGTAATTGATAATTAATTACAATTATGACGTAAATGTAACTGGAAATATCTGTTGCTATCTGTTGTAATTGTAATTGTCATGGAAATTCTATAATAACTGACATTTATAATTTAACCCAACGCAAAACTGGGGAACCACGTTATAATTCTATGGCTTACACGTATGTAATTAGCAATTATTTAAATATGTTTAATATTAAGTTTACCGGTTCTCTTAAAGGTTCCATGTCATGCTATCTCCATTTGTTCTGAGAACCCCAAAAACATAGTATTTGAGCTTTATTTTCCCCAACTCGCCTGTTTTAGCCTCTGAAAAGTCACTTTCTGAGCAACTCTACACAAACAGGCTGATTTGCGGCCTACTTATGCATATTCATGAGTGGGCGTGTCTATAAACGGGACACTCACTTCCTCCTCCCCGCACCGTGACGTAGGACCAAAAACATTAAAACCAATATATTCATTGATTAAGAAGCCTAACAAGGTAACCAACCAATGAGAAACAAATGAGATGATATATCGTATATTTTAGTGTATTTTACAGCTAATTTAACACATGAATCAAACTTAGCCGTTCTCATAAGAAATGCTAACAGAAAGCTAACACCAGAGGAAGGTTATGTTTTAATAGGCTCATATTTAAAAGGCTACTTATGATGATTCATTGTAATTGAACTTTAATCGTAATTGTAATTGGAAAAAAAATGTCGGTTCACGCAATTGTAATTTAGTTGTAATTGAACATGGATAATTGAAGACGTAATTGTAATCTAAAAATGTAATTGACCCCCGACCCTGGATGTGATATAACATTACAAAGACGAGTCTGTTTAGTTTTATATAGAATACATGCCCGTTGATGTCAGTCAAGGCTGCAGCAAAAGTAAATCAGCACTTTGTGAAACTGCAACACTTTAGGAAGCAACATTTCAGAATAATAAGTGGCCTGGAGTGCAGTGAGTGAGCAGGAGAGTGGTCTTGGCAGCAGCTGAGGACCACAGAGGTGATTACAGATGGACGGATGCCTGCAGGGAGCGCAGGTGACTTTAAGGACTGTTTTCATTATCTGAGAAAGAACAATGAGTGTGAAATAAAAAAGGATGAATTGCTTATAAATCCACCGAGCTTTCAACATGCAGCTACAGCTGAAATGCTCCATCTCTGTCTGGTATAAGCCCAGTTTAATCATGGCAGTGCTGTATCAATATACTGACATTCTATTCGTACGCAGCGCCCCTCATTGGCCAGTTTAGGTCACGTGACTAAGACTAAACCTAACCGTAAACATAACCCTGACCCTAACCCTAAAAATTGTTGCGATATAGGATTATAACCTAACCCTAAGACGCTACGTACGTGTACTTCAGTAACCGTACCAACAGCACCGGGGGTTGTCTGTACAAATAGACACTTTCTTTAATCATTTATCTGCTTATTTTAAACACTCAAGCTTAAAAATGTTAAAATTTGTTAGAAGCTGCAAACAGCCAGGGTTGGGGTCAATTACATTTTCAAATTACAATTACATCGAGTTCCAATTACAATTATAATTGTAATTAATTATCAATTAGGCGATTACAATTGTAATTTACTCCAACCCTGCAAACAGGCATCATCTTCCTATTTAACTCAAATTAAACATAAAATGATGTTGCCTTCAAGGCAATAAAAATGATAAATATAAGAAATAATTTCATAGTAAATGTTTGTGTTATTAATACTGTATTATTAATACTAATATATTATGATTATGTTGTTGTTAAAGAAAAATAATAAAGTTGAAATTGGAAAAAAAAAAAAATAACTAATATAAATAAATAAATACAAAACAAATAATGAACCTGCCTGTGTTATATATAAGTTTTATGACATTTACCACAAAAGGAGCTTCTTTGAATATGTCCCCTTTAAACAGGCATTTCAACTTTAAAAACAAGCCGTTTTATTGACGAACTTGTGAAATGACAGAATATTTTTTATTATCTTGGAAATAAATTCTTAAATTTTCCAGGTACCTGCTGCAGTGTGCTCACGTACCCCTACGGGTACGCGTACCCCTGGTTGGGAAACACTGCATTAGGGTATGACTAATGTGATCAAAAGGTGTAAATATTGTGTAAAGCATTTTATTTTTCTACACTATTTTTTACAGCGTGCCTGCAACAATTCTGTCAAACTATGCTGTAAATGAGAAATCCTACCTGTTTGCTTAAGGAAACAATAAAAGGCACTGTGGAAAAGATCATAGTACTACAAGTGTAGTCTCTCTGTCACAGATGTCAGCAGCAGCTGCAGGCCAAAAAAGAATAAAAATTAAAAAAAAAAAGAAAGAAATGAGCAAATCCGAAAAAGGATTTAAAAAAAAAAGTGATGAGGTGATGTTTTATTCCTGTTCCTCAGATGTAAAAGATCTCCCTCGTCTCCCCAGATTCACTCCAGTTTCATCCACACACTTAAAAGGTCTCTTTCCAACACAAATCGGGGTATGTGCAACGCACAAGGGGGAGGGAGAGAAAAAGGGGGCTGTTAATTAAAAGCAGAAGAAAAGGGGAGGGGTCTAAATCCTTTTATTCTCTGCCCACTTTCTCGTAGTAAATGACACAGACCTGGGGTTACCACTTGACACTGGATTTACAATCCTCCCCTCTGTGTGACTTTGGCTCTCTGACAATGAAGTGTGTAAAACGTGTGTGCACGACTTCTTTCATGAAAAAAAAGAGTCAGGTTTGCAAAAGCTCTCTGGAAACGAACACTTGAGTCTGAATCCAGGATTCCAGGAATTCCTGAATTCCTTCCAGCTGTGAAGCCGGAAAGGGAATGACGGAAGGAAGGAAGGAAGGAAGGAACGGTGTGTTTGATTTCAACTGGAATTGAAGCCCCACTGATACTTCACCAACAATGTAACACAAAAAGGCGTTTTCTAATTTTAGATTTTAGACTTATTTTTAGACATCAAGCTCAACAAAAATAGCAGGAGGAGATCGACTATAGACTGGATTGGTTCACAAAGCATTCAACACCTCAAATACCTCTAATGTATTGATTCATTCTCTTTTACTTGTTTAGAGCAGTGGTTCTCAACCTTTTCAGACGGCGCCCCCTGAAATAAAGGTGTCAGAAACTGGAGACCCCCACTGTACCTGAAGGTGGTTGAACACAGACATTAACATTGAAGAACAGTCATGTGGAGACAGGGCCATCTATAAGGGGGAATAAAGGGGAGAGATTTTTGGGGTCCATCCATAGAGTCAGCAAAATGATGGTCTATTGTTCTATGAATCTGTGATAACCACATTTATTTAATTATCTGAATAATATCCACTGTTATCCAGGGAGTTTGTCATTATTTGCGCCATAGCAAATAGTCATCTTATAGATGTAAATCCTTGTTTTAGTCGGAAATAAGATGGGTCAAATGTGACCAATAATGGTAAAAAACACAGACATTGGTTAAAAGTTGCAAATTAGAGTGGCCAAAAACAGACAGAAATAAAGGAAAAAGAGTTCAAAGTGTCAATATTGGAAGGGTGGCCGGTTGGGGAAATGTAATTTAAAAAGTAGGAAATATTAGTTTAAACTGGCAAATGACAAAATGTGAATGTGGTTAAATTGGCAAAAATAAGCATGAAATATGTTGAAAAGAGGTTAAAAGGGACAATAATGAGTCAATATATGCAACATTCTTGGGAAAAAAGTGGAAAGGGTTTTAAAGTTCCGAAAATGTCTGGAAAGTGGAAAAAAAAAAATGTTCAGAAAAGGCATTGAAATTTGATGGAGAAGTGGCAGAAATGATGATGCAGCAAAAATGGAATAAAAAGAGCAAAAATATGGCACGAAAAAGTGATGAAAATAGGTTAAAATATGGCATGTTTGGTGTCGTTAAAGAAAATTGTAAAAAATAGGCAAAAATTGGCTCAAATTGTTCAAAGTTCTTTGAAGGCATCTGGCGACCCCTTCCCAGTGTCGCGCAACCCGAAATGGGATCCTGACCCCAAGGTTGAGAACCCCTGGTTTAGAGAATCACAGCTGTCTGTTAGTGCCTTCTCCCATCATACAAAACAATGATTTTATGAGGATGGGTAAGACCCCTGCCTATCACAGTGCCAACACACAGAAACAGGCATCACATTTACACACCTCAATCGGGTATTTGGCAAGTCCAACTATTACTATTACTAACTAGTCTGTTAGCAGGAATACGCTTACATCTTGGAATATTCCATTGCATTTTTGAGGGGATCCAGATAAATATATTCTGAAAAAGTTTTTAAAATCTAACAATTCCCTATCTCTCATCATTGGCAAAAATTAAAAAATACATGTCGGTTCGTAATTGACTGATCTTCATGAAATTTGACCAGGTAATTGAGTTGGAATGGATCCGGATTGTGGATTTTTTTGTGCATTATCAAAAACATGTGGGTGATTTGGACTAACTGTATCATTATTGATGGCTAAGGGTTGGGTAACAGACACTGGGAAAACATGCATTCTCCTCACAGAAAGAGCCCAGGTCACTTTGTTCTATAGGAAACACTAATGGTAGTTTTACTTTGCATTGAGTAGCACAATGTGTTGTGATTAGTACTTTAAATGAAAGCAACTACTTGCCAAAATGGGGTTTTCTACCCATATAGAGCCACGAATTCCTTCTGAAGAAATGAATGTTGTGGTTTTTTTGGTCAGTTGATGCTGATTCAGGTGGGAAAAGGAAAATTGATTTGAATGTATACCTATAACTCTAAAATAATAACATTAACATACAGTAATTTGTATCATACAAAGCAGATGGAACACATTAAAATGAAATTATAAGACTTTTTTTTAGTCGATCTGGAAAACTAAGCAGTAAATAAATAATGATTCTGTGACTCGTGTTTTATAGTAGTTCCTGAACATTATATACCCAGACTCTGGCACTATCCGCTGCTTTACATTACTCAGTAATCATTGGAGACTGGAGGGGTGGGGCACAATGGTGCGCGTAAAATAGGTAAAACTTTACTAACTTGTTGTTATCCCATTTAAAACACCATCCCATTATAGACAAAGAAATTACCCCAACTTGTATCAATTCACATTGAAATCCAATCCGATTAATCGTTAAATGGCTTTTCCTCAGCTTTACGCGCGTCTCCTGCAGATCTACGGGCTTTAATGAGCGCAGGCGAATGTGATCAAACGATAGTAAAAGTGTAGCTGTGACCCACACACAGCAAAGTAACGGATTGTTTTAGAGAGAAATAAATGTAGCAGCAGCAGCAGCAGCAGCAGGAAGCGGAGTTTAAAGCGTCTCCGGTGATCCTCTCAAGGACACTGCAGCTTAAAGAGGCGCCGCATCGACGGATGACTTTAGTCTCACAAAGACGGACTACAAGTGAATGCTCAAAGTGCTGCCTTACCTTCTTTGTGCTTTTGCCAATGTAGCTGTTGTACGGGTTGATTCCTGTCCTCGGCGGGACAGAGAGAAGCATTTTTACGCAGCGCTGTGTCCGGGAGAGCCGATAGAGCCGAGGCAGTCAGCTGACGTCAGTCAGGATCTACAGCCAGGAACAGCAGCAACCAGCACTGCCACTGCCACTACCACCACCACTACCACTACCAGTAACACTACCAGTAACACTACCACTACCAGTACCAGTACCAGTACCACTACCAGTAACACTACCACTACCAGTACCACTACCACTACCACTACCACTGCCACTACCAGTACCACTACCAGTAACACTACCACTACCAGTACCACTACCACTACCACTACCACTACCAGTACCAGTACCAGTACCACTACCAGTAACACTACCAGTACCGGTACCACTACCGGTACCGGTACCACTACCACTACCAGTACCAGTACCAGTACCAGTACCAGTACCACTACCACTACCAGTACCACTACCAGTACCACTGCCACTACCAGTACCACTACCACTACCACTGCCACTGCCACTGCCACTGCCACTACCACTACCAGTACCAGTACCACTACCACTACCAGTGCCATGGCTGCACACGACACACATAGTCTATTGAAATGGGCAACTTTGATCACAGCACAGGCCACTAAAATTATTATTATTATTATTTTAATTCAGTTTATTTCTGACATGGTTGCATTCACAGAAGTTTTGTTATTCTTTTTTTTTTTTTTTTTTTTTTTTTTTCTTTTTTTTTTTGTACATGCCAAAAAAGGAGACGAGAGAAGCAGTTTGCTTTTCCAAGTCCCGTCCCCTGTAAAATACAATTTTCTGACCTCAGAGACACAATATCAAAATTATTATACTCATATACAATAATAGCCAATCAGATTTTTTTTTAAATACAGGAGTTTATATGATTTTATTGTAATTATTTATATGTTCCTGCCATTTTTGTAGTTTTTTTTTTTTTTTTTTTTTTCTCGTCGTTCTGTGTTTTTGTGTCTTTTTGTATATATTTTTTGTATGTTTTGTTGAGGTTGAATGCGTTTTTGCAACCATATTGTTATCTTTTGTGTGTTTTTTTGAGTAATTTTGTGTATTTATGTTGTTGTTTTGTGTGTATTTTTGTCGGGGCCAAGAATGTATTTTATTCTGTGATTTTATTTTTTTTTTTGTGATCTTGTCTTCATTTTTGTGTTTTTGCGTAATTTTTTTTTTTTTTTTGTGATTTTGTGTACTTCTGTTTTCCACTTTTGCAATAGTGTGTGTGTTCATTTTGGGACGTCGCAAATTAAACAGAGGGCCGCATGTATGTGGTGAGTCTTTTTTTTTTTTTTTTTTTTTTTTTTTTTTACATTTTTATGTCATTTTTTTGCTATCTTGTCATTTTATTTTTTTTGTGTAATTTTGTCTATTTGTGTTGTTACTTTGTATGTTTTTGTTGTTATTTTCTGCATTTCTGTTGTCCACTTCTGTAGTATTGTGTGTTCATTTTGTGGGGCTGCATGTATATGGTGAGTATTTTTTGTCTTTTTTTTTTTACATTTTTCTGTGATTTTTTTGTGATATTGTAGTCATTTTTGTTTTTGTGTGTAATATGGTCTATTTTTGTTGTCATTTTGTATTTTTAGTTGTCATTTTGTGTATTTCTATTGTCCGCTTTTTATAATACTGTGTGTGTTCATTTTGGGGGGCCACACAAAAATAGAGAGAGGGCCGCATGTGCTGCCAGTTCCCCATGTCTGCTGTAGCTACATGCTGATGGGATGTATCTGACTTCTTCATCTGCTCTGAGAACGCGGCATCATCTTCATCCACTTGACTCTTATTTTCCAGAAAAAAAACTTGTTTTTTCAAAAATGTGATTCTATAAACCAGAGAGAGCTGTCAGATTTTCACGAGTCTATACGGAGCCAATGAGGGAAGACTCATAGTGTAAAGCTTAAACATTGGGAATCGAGGACCAAGGCCCAAAAAAAAACATGACTAGGTTTAACAGTTAAAGCTGCAGTATGTAGAATAGTGAGACTGGAATGGAATCATCCACGCTCCCCTTTCCCCTCCGTAATTCAAATTCACTGGCCTCTCTGTGAACGTGCACAACTGTGGAGCTCTTACTGACTTTTTTTTCAATAGTGACTTGTGACAAATCCGGGGACTTTATCTTGTGTTATTGGAGAGTTTTCTGACGTTTTAGAGACATGAAAGCACATACCACTATCTAGTAACTGTCCTCAGTTTGCAACGGCTGCTGCCATGAGCCCATTCCCCGTCCCAAAGCGCTCACAATTGGGCACAGCAATCCCAGCTGCAGGTCAGAGCAGACCCACACCACTCCATGTCCAGACTGCAAATTAATTAATAATGCATTGGATTTACATTTCGCCTTATTTTGGACACTCAAAACGCTATACATGGCATTATTCTTTCACTCCACATTTAGTGGTGGTAAGTTACTATTGTAGCCACTGCTGCCCTGGGGCAAACTGACAAAAGCGAGGCTGCCATCGGCCCCTCCGACCAACACTCACTCACACACCACATTCATACTAATTGCTCATGTTCTCTCCACCTTGGATATGCTTCTCTTAGGTTTACACAGGATTTATCCCGTCTGTTTTCACTCTCCCTCTGACACCAGTGCGTGAGAGTGCAGAGTCTAAATATTGTTCCGTCTAAATATGTTTGAGCCTCTAAACTATTGCTTCTACACATCACTCTTAATTTTTTTAGGGGGTGGGGGCTTGCTTTGCAGTGTAACCACTGTGCCCCACTTTTCCTACTGGAACATTTGTCATTGCACTTTTACTACTAATAGGTTGTGAATGAGCATCAACTTTAGTAGAACAGCCAATGGTATTTCCTAAAACAGCTCATAGATCTCTGATTGGCTGAAAAGGAGCGTCATGCTCTTTGTTTTCTAATTCCTCTAAGAACACTTTGAATTACAATATACTGAAAGGTTATTATGAGTCTTGATCAAATGAAGCCAAAAAAGAACCTTACAAACTGCAGCTTTAAAGAGCACCCTTTTTTGAATTTGAGTTTTCTTTTATTGACAGACAAAAACAAGGTGTCCAAGATCGAGTAAAAATGCCCTTGTGTCAAAGACAAGACCACAACCTTAAAAATGTGTTCTCGGGTAGTAGCAGTGCCCTGCATAGTGTGCAGTCATTGAGTGAAAGAAAAATGCTGTCCCCAAAAATATCTCAAAAAGAATGGTGCATGAAATCTTTAAATGTCGTAGTACTATGACTGCCTTTCAATCAAACACCCATGTCCAAAATCTCCATGCTCCACTATCCCTCCTTCCAATAAACTTTGCTGTACACTTAACATAACGTATAGTGCATTTATTACATCCAGAGATCAAAAGTTAAGGAGTAAACACTTTTTTGTTGTTGTGTTTTTTTTCTATTTTTTATAAAGGGATTGACTTTACTTGAGTGTTTTCTGACAAATTTTTTTTTTTAACTTTAACTTTTTCACATTTTTACACATATCTGTACATTTTTACACATATTTTCACACATATCTGTACTCATTACATTCCTCTACAGAAGAAATAAGACGCAACTATGAAAATGACAAGCAACAAGAAGCAAGGTCAACCTGCACTGCAGAAGCTACGTTGCCAGATTGGGTTTAATGTGTGAAAAAAGCGATTTAAGAGACATTTCGGCAGATTTGTGACAGTATAATGTCTGTGTGAATTATTAAAGAAACACTGGCACAAGGAGCATGGAAGAAGTACATAAGTAAGAAACAAAAGGTCAGAGAAGAAGACGGACATCACTTAATCTTAAACTTATTGAAAGAATGTAAGTCATTTCCAGAGGTGAAAGCAATGGATTACAAGTACTCACATTATTGAGTAGCTTTTATGGGATCAATACTGTATATTTCTAAATCAGTAATTTTATTTGTACTTAAGTACGTTTTAAAAGACGTAAAGTAATTCATCACATTTCTACACCCGACCGTTACTGAGTAAGTTATAATTTTTTTTTTTTTTCCATTTCATAAGCATTTACATGTATTTTAATTGTTGTATATATCTGCATTATATTTGTATTTGTGCATTTGTATTATTATTTTTAACTTATTTTATTTTCTCTACTGTAATATGTGCACTTAATTATTCTTATTTAATTAACAGTCTTTTACTTAATTATGTCTGTTTTTCTTTTTTCTTGGTTTTAGTGTTTATTCTTTTCATTTGTAATATTTCTCAAGCCTCTGTAACAAAGTCATTTCCCCCTGGAGCAAACAAAGCATTTCTGATTTTAAACTTACCTATACTTAGAGTCTGAGATTTTTTTAACATTTTGAAATGAATTAATTGGTGTTATGTTATTTTTTAAACTTTACACAGATGCCTGTATAATTGTGCAAGATTTTGATCTCTTCCTTTTTAAGTTTATACATGAGATATTTACTGTTTGCAAGGGAACTGTGGCAAGATTTATTACCAATAATAAATGTGGAGGGTGAAAGTAACTCCATAGTAACTTTTACTTTGAATACTATTTAATTGAGCTACTTTTTGCTTGTACTTGCGTGTTTTATGTATGACTTCCTTGTACTTGAGTACAATTTCAATCAAGTAACAATATTTTTACTTGAGTAAGATATATCAGTACTTTTTACACCTCTGGTTGTTACAGTGTGTTCAAAAAACATCCTAACAACACGTCTGCCTTTTTTGGTGGGGTGCCACTCATTGCAGAGTGCCAAATGTCCCCTGCCCACTCAACTTCTCCATCCAACACCATCTCTATGTGTTAGTCCTGTTCATAGACTGGTGTCGTCCTGACATGGGTGTGTCCCATATTTCATGTATCACAAGTTTGAACAGGGATGAAGTCAAAGCCCCCCCCCCCGCACCCTGTACAGTACAAAAGGGTATAGAAAACAAGATGAGGCAAGTTCTTCAGATTAAATATCTAAATTAGAAACTTTTTCTGAGTTTTCACCAATTATAATATATATATATATATATATATATATATATATGTAGTTTTTTTTTTAACTGCTTTTGTCATATGAATAAAAAGTGCTGGTATCAACAAGAGTTGCTTGGCAACAAAGTCCCCCTACCATATTCCATGACTTGTGTACCTTGACTGATTAGCCCCCGAGTGAGTAGCAAACATGCTATTGTTCAGTCAGCCATGCAGTGCGTTCTGCCCAACGATAGCATTTGCATAAATAACATCCACAACTGCCAAATTCAGAGGGGATCTTCCTTATGTTGATCTCCATGCACAAGGGATTTCATCATGATTGTCTCATCAGACAGACAGAGAGACAGACAGACGGGGCGGGTAGAGGTGCATCTGAATTCATAATCTCTACCTCGCCCGCTCCCATTTTGTGCACCCACATTATGTCAAAACTTTGACATTGATTACATTGGAACGCAAAACAGCAATTTCCTGTTCTCCTTTGTTCTGCGTGGCCTGCTATCGACTTGTTTTTGACTGCACCATTTTCCGCCTATAATTAGGTCACTCAGGGTTGATCGCTCACACTGTTGAAATCTATTCAATGTTTCTGTATTTACTGTACATGTGTGTACGTGTGTGTGTGTGTGTGTGTGTGTGTGTGTGTGTGTGTGTGTGTGTGTGTGTGTGTGTGTGTGTGTGTGTGTGTGTGTGTGTGTGTGTGTGTGTGTGTGTGTGTGTGTGTTTTTGGCCAGATGGGCTGTGAGTTCCAATGAGCTCAAGGACAATTTGGGGAGTGACTAAGTTAGAGAACTTGAGCCAACCAGTCACTGATGGGAATAATTGAGCCTAATGGGAGGAGGAGGGTTTGGATAAAGATTTCTAACACATAGAAAAAAATCAAATTAAAAATACATTCTGACATAGAATGTTGCGTTGATTGGGAGATTTATTTTGGTTTTGTGATGTCAACCTTATCTACTGAGCTTGGGGCCTTGTTAAAACATCATGTTGAACTTTGTGTTGGACTCCAGCGTGGTGTGGGGGGAGGGCTGCTGATTGATGCGAGGTGGGCCGACGTTTCGAGGCTGGGGTGGAGGAGGGTGATTAGAAGAACAGAGGCTTCCAGTGCATGCTCCACATTCCTCAGGTGTTCTCAGCGTAGCCTTGCTTTGTAATTACCACTTAATAAAAAAATTTAAAAAAACTTGTACAAAGCCACACTTTTCTATCTGACCAAAGGGGCTGCAACAAGGGGCAGATGTAAGGAGAGGGGAACAGATTTACAATGAGCTTATAATGACATGTGTTGGGTATATTATTGCTAATACTTTATAATGAGAGATTAAATTCGCTGCAGGTTATGGTTTAAAAATGAAGGTACCTGTAGCTATGCCACACCCGTGCGGATGAGCTATGTGAGGAAAATTAATTTATACACCGATCCATCTTCTCCCAAGGATAAGTTTGGCCAGAGTTAAGCAGACGTTATGCAAATGAATTAAAGCGATGCAGTGTGTACAGTTACAAAAAGGTCGTAAAGAATTGTAATTTTGTTGATGTGAAATATTATTCATTGACTATATTTTTGACATACTATAATTACATATCCTTATCCTTATCCTTATCTCCAATAGCCATTATATGAATTAATTATTCATATACCAAATGTATCCTTACATAAACCGCTCACTTTTTCTAAGCCTTTTTTTTTTTTTTTTGACAGGCATGCTGTGAAATGCATGTTGCACAGGAAAATATATAGATTTATGTTTTAAAAAAGATTATATATGTGTGTTCAACAGCTATTTTTGAAAAACAAAATTTTGTTGGTTGAGTTCTAAAAAAAAAAAAGAAAGTGGTTCGTGAGCTAATGACCGTGGCAGAATGTGGGTCCCAGGGTGAGACCAGTTGAGAACCCGTGTTCTAGATTCTAGAACAAGGACAAAAAGTTTCATAACATTGAATTTCGACTGTATCTAATGACCAAAAACAAGCCTTATGTAAGTGAAAAGATACTGTAAGTCAGATATAACAACCTCAGGGTCACTCAGTTTATCATGAAAGACAGTTTTGAATCCAATTACAAAATTCTAAGAAATAAGAACAAATAAAAAGTCTGCCTTTTCTCCTAATACTGAACTTTATACACATTAAACAAATCAAATACATATGCCAAATAAATTAAATACGCACAAACCTTAGACCCCTCAATGATAAATAATAACTGATTATTCAATAATCTTGTATGTAATTTAAATCAGCACTAAATGTCATCTTTATTAAACTGCAATAACTGGTGGTTTGATTTCTAACTGTAAAAACCTTCTAATTAAAGATTAATGTTCGATATAAACTTTTGGATTTCTGACTGGCTCAAAAAAAAAAAAAAAAAAAAAAAAAATGTGTGTATGTCTTTATCTCTTGATGTGCGACAGCTAATGTTTGGACTCTGACAATCACAAATGTCTTATGCAACATAACAAAAGATAACACATGGCTGAAGCCATGTTCCAGGCCACAGGGAGGAGGGACCAGATAACAATGTGAGGAAGAACAACATCATATTGACTTTATATTATTGTTGATTCATGCTCTGTTCATTTCAAATCTGTTAATAAACGATTGATTGATTCAAGCAAAGCAAAACCTTCTGTCAGGTTTGAACAACTACAGTTGAGTTATTTCACTCTGTTCTAACACTTTGCATACCAAGTGTGGACTTTTGTTCTCCTGTGTCGAGGTTTTGTAATAGATCCTCTTGTGGAAAGCTGGATGTTAATACTTTATTTCACTGACCTTACCTTGGTGTCACCGAAAAGGCAGGTTTTATTTTTTTTTTTAGTTGTTTTTTTTTCTTTGCTGCCTGGGAAAGGTTCTCGTCTCTCCTCGCCAAAAATGTTTGCAAGATTTTCTCTGCCTCCTCGGTTGGCTCGCTAAGAACTGGAGGATTGTGTGCAGATGTGCCTGGAGAGAGGCCAGCCACTCTGCCCTGGGAGAACATGTGGTCTGGGAGTGTTTATGCTGGCACGCTTTCAAGCTGTCTCCCACACAGCATG
This sequence comes from Gouania willdenowi, assembly GCF_900634775.1. Classification (NCBI taxonomy): domain Eukaryota; kingdom Metazoa; phylum Chordata; class Actinopteri; order Blenniiformes; family Gobiesocidae; genus Gouania; species Gouania willdenowi. The sequence goes on from NC_041050.1 coordinate 28,734,258, forward strand.
CTGGCGTCTGTCTTTCCTGAATGACAATTGCTCAACCTTTCTCCCAATGGAAGGGCCAATGGCAGGTTGAGGAGTCACCAGTGATTATAGTGATTCCCAGCATTTACAAACAGGGGGAATGAAACGTTTAAAAAAGCTATTGGCTAGTAATCAGTAATGGTAAAGTAAAAAAAAAAAAAGGCATTTAACTTCAGTCCTGAACAGGATAGTGATAATGTGGTTCCAACCAACCTGAACGAGAACATTGTTATTCTCTGTTTTTGTTTGCTTGTGGTCAAAATGCCTTGATTGAAAACATACAGAGCCCCTCATGCATGTGTTTCATAACTTCTCCACATACTTCAAATTCTCTCCTGTGATTCACGCTGCAAGAATATATCCCTTCAACCAGCATGTGCTCAAGGAAATACAAATCCATTGTTTGTACTATAAAAAGCCTGCACGTAGTGTTTGTAAAAATAGGCAACCCGCATGCACAACTTCTATTGGTATTTTATTTATATTTGTATATGGACAATTTGATTACAGTAATGAAGCCAGTATCCTTTAAATCAGGAACGGCAACTTTTCATCACATCAGGGCCATATATATATATATATATTTTTTTTTTTTTTTTTTTTTTTGTCACGTGTTTTTGGAGTCATTTTTGTGTATCCCTATTTTTGGAGTATTTATGCGTATTTTGCTTATTATTTGTGTATTTTTCTGTTGTTTTATGATTTTTTATTTATTTATTTATTTATTGTCACCTTGTGTTTTAATGGAATCGTTTCGTGCATTTACTTTTGGGGCCGCAGTAAATTAGACCGAGGGCCGGATGTGGCCCCGGATACCCATGTCTGCTTTAAATGGTTTTAAACTTTAAACATAAGACCGACAGTGTTATTTTTGTCTGTACGTCTCACTAATGTAAGTAGTCAGCGCCCTCTGTAGGTCGAGATTATTTATGAACATCATAATTCACAACCCGGAAGTCGTACTTTACTTTGAAACACTTTTTTTTTTTTTTTTTTTTTTTGAGAAAACGTCAATCTAGCGCTCTGCTATTAAATTACTTTATAAATTGACCCAGTGTACAGGGAAATAGTTTGATTTCATTGTTAAAAAGTCAAGTGAATATGCAGCATAGATAAAAAATAAAATAAAAAATGTAATTTGATGTATTCTATTTTTAGGGCTTATTATTAATATATTCTTATATTCATGTACTAATGTCTAGTTTTGCAGTTTAATGCATAATGAAAGGAATGGACGCGCTTCACACTTCTTATCACTAGAGGGCGCAGTTTAACTTCTAATGGAGAGATGTGCAACGCTTGGAATATGGACAAAAATTATCAAATGAGTAATTCAAAATTTTAATTAACTAAGAGAAAAATGTGTAAAAACACAAATGGCGTTTTCAAAACCTTGGGATAAGATGTTTATTAAATATTTAAAATTGAGCTTTAAAGCTATGGGGCGGCGATTATGATACTTTCTTCTCATGAAAATATAATGTCAATATTAAATCTAAATATTACATCTAAATTTAAATGTTAAATTTAAATGTTAAATCTAAATCTAATTGTTAAATATTACATCTAAATGTTAAATCTAAATGTTAAATCTAAATGTTAAATCTAAATGTTAAATCTAAATCTAAATGTTAAATCTAAATCTAAATGTTAAATATCAATTCTAAATCTAAATGTTACATATAAATGTTAAATCTAAATGTTACATCTAAATGTTAAATATAAATACTAAATGTTAAATCTACATCTAAATGCTATTTGCTGCATATCTGGTCAAAAGTAACATTAAAAAAAATTCACATATGTTTTTTAAAAGTGGTTTCTTGCTAAATGTGAGGAACAAAAAGTTGCTGTTTATTTTAGCATGCGCAACTTTACAATTGGCACGCTATATAAATCAGCTGAAAGTAATTGAATTCAACAATTTTCCGTGGTTTAAAGAAAATAATCTTTTAAAAAATATATTTTTAAATGTTTAGAATAGCTGGAACATCCTAAAGTATGATTATTAATGATGGAAAGCAGAAATCACAGGTCACTAGACCATTACACAGCGATAATATAATCTATGTTAGTATAATATTCTATAGTGTTTGATCTATAATCGGTGATTTTTTTTGTGGTAGTTATTGTGGGTTTGTTTTGCATTCCAAAAGCTCACGTGCTTTATTTTATTTTATTCAGAAAATAAATTTGATTGAAGCATTAAAGGCTGTCACATTCTCTCTAATCTTGACCATTTTCTCCAAAAAACATATTTGGACACGACTGGAAAGTGGTATGAACAAAGTATTAAGCAATCGTCAAGCGACCTATCCTAATATTTAGACTTGTATCTACAACTCTGGGTTAAGTGTCATGCTTTCTAAATATTGATCCTTGTATCTGACCTTTTATCTGTCCTGTCTCCCCAATATCCCAGCTGTCCTTTTTCTCCCCTTCCACGTCTCTGTCCCTCCTTTTCCCTTCTTTTCTCATTTTCCCCTCTATAGTAGGGATGAGACGATATATTGGACATACAAGATGTCAATACACCACAATACATATAGATGAAATTAGTGGTATTGGGTGTGTGAAGCATATTTATATCCCTGCTACTACTTTTGTGCACTTGTATTTAATCCATATTTAATTAACAGTATTTATTTAATTATGTATGTTTTATTGTTCTTTCTTTATTTTTTATGTTTTAGTGTTTTTTTTTCTTTTTATTCAAAATATTTCTGGAGCATCTGTAAAAAAAAAAAAAGAAGCTATTCCCCCCTGGGATAAATAAAGTGCACATTTTATGTAATTTTTTATTGCATTTTTTAAGAGGAACAGTCACAATAATTACCTTTTTCATTAAAGTAGTGATTCCCAACCTTTTTTGAGTCATGACCCCATTTTGATATCAAATTTCTGGCAACGATAGACACAATTTTTTCTTTTTAAATTCGTTTTTAATAATGTTTTTATTATTATTATTATTATTATTATTATTATTATTATTATACTGTGTTACTATAGGTGTAAATAGTATTGATATATCCTCCTCAAGTAGAAGTACTGTACTTGATTGAAATTGTATTCAAGTACGCCATACATAAAATACTCAAGAACAAGTAGCTCAATAAAATAGTACTCAAAGTAAAAGTTACTACTTTCACCCCCAACTTTATTTTTGGTAATAAATCTTGCCACAATTCCCTTGCATACAGTAAACATCTCATGCATGAACTAATAAAGGAAGAGACGAGATCTTGCACAATTGGAAATTTATTTTCCACAAAGGCAAATCAAATGTTTGTCAAAATTCACAATTATTTTAAAATTAAAATAACATCAATGAATTCAATTCAAAATGAAAAACATTCTCAGGCTCTAAGTATAGCGACATTTATGAACTCTAAAACAGTGCCATGCCAAATGTTCCATGTGGGTAACAACATAATAGGTAGAAACCACAACCTGCACCGATGAAAATGGCTGGGCGTTGATCAGAAATGGCACGGCTAAAAACATAAGGAGAATGTTCAATGTGCCTTCATAAAATGTTGACCTAAAATATAGTACTGTGGAATAATGTACTTAGTAAGGGTTGGGTGTAGAAATGTAATTAATTACTTTACTTTTTTTAAAACGTACTTAAGTACAAGTAAAATGACTATATATATAATATATATATATATATATTATATATATATATTTTAACTTCATTTTAGTTAAACTAGGTTTATATTTCACAAATTGAAATTATACTAATACAGTTGTGTGTTGTTTTAATTTAATAATAAATAAATAAATATTAGTAATAATCTATTTTAATTTTTCTGAAATTTCAGGTGACCCCATTTCAACTCCAGGTGTATTTTCCTGTATTAAGGTAGAAAAAAAAAAAAAATCTATGAAAAAACGTGTTCAAATGCAATTATTTGGGTCTCAAACACTTTTTTGCATTTGAACACTTTTTATTTGTTTGAAAATATTTATTTTTGATTAAAGTAAACCTTTTATTTCATTGAAAATATTTTATTTATTTATTTGTATTGAATAATAAAGACACAAATCTACCTCCACAGTCCCAACGCCAAGGTTGAAAAACACTGATTTGGTGGCTCCTGAATAGTTTTATTTCTATAGTTTTTATCATTTCCGGTCATCTCACGCCTGGGGACGAACCAAGACTGACTCGAGCCTTTATTAGTTAATTTTCCAATCGCTCTCTTTTTCTGCCATTGCGTACCCCTAGGAGTACACGTACCCACACTTGAGAAACCCTGCTCTATCTCACCCTTTCTCTTCCACGTCTTCTCTGTCTCCCCCTACCCCCGCCCCCTCCTCTGGAAAAAGCGGCTGAAACAGGAGAAAGGAGGTGTGTTTGAGCATGCGCAGCGACGACCACTGGAGCTCAGTTATCCCGTCTTGGCTTTTTTTTTTTCTCTCTTTTCCTTTTTTTTTTTTTTTTTTTTTTTTTTTTAAATAGGAGTCGTTACGTCACGAGGCTGTCCGTGCCGTGGTGCTGGGGCTGGCCTGTGGGGGACTGACCATCCACTCATGCAGCCACGGGCTCAGGGACACATCAGCACACGGTCGCTCGCACCCTTTCATCGCTCCTTTCTCCCCGGAATGAGCTGAGCCTGTGTTTATTCACTGGGACCATTGTGGCGGTGGTGGTGCTGGGGGGCATGGTGTGCTGAAGAACAGGGACCCGCACGGACACTGAGGACACGGTGCATGATGCGTGGACGCAGATAATCGATTTGGAAACATACATGCGCGTGCTGCTGTGCTGCTGCTGCTAGCCTGCACAGGCACGGGCGGAGCGCACGCACGCACGCACGCTCGCTCGCTCGCTCGCACCCCGGACTGCTGAGTAGGGTTCGGATGAGGTGCTCGACCGAGCGGCTCGGTCTCACAAATCCAGCCAACTTTTGCTCCGTGGCTTTGTAACACAGCGGCGCCGCCGTGCATTGCTCTGGAGATGGCGATGAGGCTCCTCTACCTGGGATTGTTCCTGTGCGTGGAGGTCGTGTCTCCTAACGGTCCCACCGTAGGTAAGAACACGCCTGTTGTGTTGCTCCTTTCGCTTTGTTGATACCAGTGGGAGGCACAGCATCTGTGCACGGGCCCCGGGTAGCTCTCAGTGTGACACGTTGATGCTTTGATAGGCATTGATATGAGAAGATAAGTGTTAGTGGCACCAAACGGTGTCTCCAGTGTGTGTGTGTAGACAGACCAGGCCTGTCTGTGGGGGACAGTCCTGCAGGTAAAAAGGCAAAGGCAACACCCGTCTGAGAGGCCTGTTTACTCAAATCTACATTATCTGACTGACTAAATACTAATAAAAAAAAAACAACCAATAACCTCAGCTGCAGATGATTATCTCCATCCTATAAAACAGAGATGTCAAAACATGACAGTCCATGAAATATACCTGAAATACAAAATTCCATTTTTCAGTGTTTGTTTTAACACAAATTATAATGGAATTTTTAAATGTTTTACTACAACAGCTTCTGATTTGTAACCAATGGAAAAACAACAAAGAAGCTTTTAAAAATTCCAAATCGTGACAATGCTGAGAAGGGGAAGAACAAAACAAAAGATGCCAAAATAGTAGGGATGTCCCGATGCGATATTGATATTGGATATCGTTCCGATATCAGCAGAAACGAATAAATAAAAACGAATATCGGCTTTTATCAAACTGCATCTAAAATCTCTGATATGTATCAAATTCTATTTATTCAACTGTAGAATACTGTAGATATTATGTTGAAGGTTAAAATGTATGTAACCAATTGGTTAATAATACATGGGTCAGTTTTTCTCATGCCTACTGTTGCTGACTATTGTTCTCTGTTTACTTGATCAAGCCTTTTCCACACTACAGAATAAGTAATAAAAGTATGTATGATTCATGCTGATATCGCATCGGATCGGTATCGACCAACACCCATGGCTGCAATATCGGCATCGTATCGGAAGTTAAAAAGTTGTATGGAGACATCCCAACAAAATGCATGTCTTTCACCATTAATTTGCAATTTTTTCAACATAATTCCAATGAAATGTCTACGACAATAACACGATCATCACAAATGTGCAATTCTCTGAATTTATTGTCGCGGATTCAATTTTAATCTTTACAAAACAACCCAACAGGCTCTATTGCGAAATGGATTTGGCGATATATTGCAATAGTTCATTGCAAGATAATTGTATTGATCCAAAAAAAATCTTCAAATCAATTTTTTTTTTAAATCACGTTTGTTATCAAAAAAAATAAAATAAATTTAATTGTGCAAAAATACGCATGGCACGTAAACGCCCTGTCACTAGCTGTTGGTGAACCACATAAGGCCTTATTAAACTACCTCACTCCTCAATGCATTTTATCTTGGAAGTTGATTGCTCATACTGGGTACTTTTTAGGGCTGAATGATTTTGGAAAATAATCTAATTGCAATTTTTTTCCTCAATATTGCGATTGCGATTTTTTTTTTTCCTAAATATTGCAATTTTTATTTTATATGCGATTTTTTTTTTTTTCAAGGGGCTCTTGTCATGTATTTTTCAGTGAACATAAGCAATAAATCAATCTGTTTCATAATAAACTATTTCAGATTTATTTAAACTTTAAATAGGCACAGATTACAACAATAAAGCAAACAAACATATCTAACTAACTTCACGTTTCATGAAACATGTAAACATGTGGACTGCACTTCTTAAACACTCTCTGAACTTAACAGGACAGTTTCTAAATAAATAAAATAAACATATATATATATAAATAGATAAAGCTTTCTAATATCCAGTCAGTAACATCACATACTAAAATGCAGGAAAAGTAAGGATAACTAATATCTGCTTTAACCAATCAGGGCTTTTTTAAGTAACAAACTCAAAATAAATAAATTATTAAAAAAAAAAAAATGCAGCTGTTGGGATTAGAAAATCACGTTTTATATCACGATAATATCGCAAATGCAATTAGTCGTTCAGCCTTAGTACTTTTATAGATGTATGTGGTTACTTTTTTTTTTATTTATTTATTTTTTTTAAATAATTTAAGAATTTAACAGAATGATAATCTGTTGTGGAAGCAAAAGTTAAAACTGTAATTTGATAGTTTGATAAACATATCACTTGTTTTTGATATTGATACTTGAATTACAGTTAGTTACCATTTGCTTGTTCTCGCAAGTTTAAAAGAAGTGAAATAAATTGTATTTCGAACCATTTTGTTCTTGTGGGATCTACTGTCATGTTTGTTTTCACCTCCACATATGAAAACAGCAGTTGTAGCTAACCTGCTCTTTAATATCGCTGCTTGTCCTGACATGCAGGCTTGTGTGTGTGTGTGTGTGTGTGTTCCCTGGGAATCACAGCTTCCCCTATTGACAGCCAGGTTACTGTCTGTTAGTGAAATGAATAGCCCTGCCATTTATCCTCTTAGTTTCCAGGCTGGCTGTAATACCCCTCCGATCCCTCATCGTAATGAGGTATCTAATGCATCGCTGCTTGTGAGGAAATAAATGCAGGACCTGTTGAGCCTGTGTGAGAAAGAGAGGAAACAACACGTTTATTTTCAACCACCTCAACACACTCAATATTTAAAATAGCGTATGAGTAAAATCTCCTGGAGGAGAACTGACGCGTCACCTCCAGTTCTGATCTGTGTGAATAGTGACAGACACGATCCGTGTGTTTATTTCTTATAGTCTGTGTTTGCTTTAGTGCCCAAGGTGACACATTAAGCCCCACGTTCCCCCACAAAAGCTGGCTTTACAAAAAAAATAATAACCCCCCCCCCCCCCCCCCCCACCAGATCTTATGTAAGTTTTTATTTAATTTTTGATGGAGGCTTTTCAGTGGAAAAGCAATAGCAGGAGGTTGCATGAGTAAGCACAAGCTCCTCCCCCTCTTCCATCAGTTTGCAACATCTGGACACAGGGAGGCCATTAATCCAACTTCGATGTGCCAGAAAAGAAAGAGTGGGGGGTGTGGAGCTAAATAAATTTCCCTAAGAATCATTCTCGGGTGTAGCCTGATGCTGATACAAAGTTACATCACAGACGAGCCTGAGTTTGGACTGGGAGTGATGGTGTGGGGTTATGTCACCATTAACAGTTACAGTTACCGGCAGTATTTTAGAAGCAGTGCTGGGTGAAAAAAGGAAGTAATGACTGCGTGAAAACTTGAAGGTCAACCTCTTCCTGTTGTATGGTCAACAGTCAAGCAAAGGGCAAGTGTCAAGGAACTCAAAATGCATTTGAATTTTTTCAGATTCAAGATACAGATTTTTACTTCCATTCACAACCAATGGATTAAAATTAAATTATGATCAACAGTTTCCAATTTTATTTCAGTTCATTAACTTCTAAGATTCACATTTATATTGATTGTTTTCAGCCAGCGTGTAAAACAGAAAATTTAGATTTAATCTTTATTTGAATTAATAGCGTTAAATATTCTCATTTCTTCTCAATTTGGTCAATTCTTTATTTTAAGATTCATGTCGGTGAAATAAATTAACAAAGATTTTCATTTGATAAATTGACTTTATTTTATGAACTGGTGTTACCCTTTTGCCTCAAGATGATATCCACTACAAATTTATTTTTGCTTACATTTTTATTCAATAAAATGCATTTAAAAAAACCTTGCAAAATAATCCAACAGAGGGTTCAAACTTAAACCTCCAATCAGCTGCATTTGCCTCAAGTCTTTTGTTTGACATTACGCTTAAAGATATATTATTCAAAGTGTTTATTGTTATAGATACCAGAAAAAGGTGAATTAATTATTTGTCAACTGACTTCATTTAAGTGAAAAAGTTATTTTAATGAGAAAGTGAAAACATACTGTTAATACACACTGCATAAGATTAGTCTCCATCCTGGACAGTGCACCAATCCATCGCAGTTTTGATTTATGAAAACTAATATTGAAAAAACCTAAGTACTAAGGAAAAATCAATTCAGCAATATATCACGATATTTGACCGCATGATTATCGTATTCATCCAAAAAATGATGAAATCAATCATTTCTTAATGAAAAAGACATTTAATTACGTTAACATATGCATAGCACGTAAACTCCCGGCCAATAGGTGTCAGTGAACCACATCAGAACTTATTAAACTACATTACTCCTCAATGCATTTTAGCATGGAAGTTGATTGAACTTTATTTTCATAAAACATACTGGACACTTTTATAGATGTATGTTGTTGCCTTATTTATTTATTTTTTTAATTTAAGAACATATCAGAATCGTTTGTTGACACTAAAAAATGTGTTTAGATCTGACGTTATTGCAGCAGTGGGAGTTTAAGACTCCATTATGATTCTTTTTTTTTTTTTTTTTTTCTCCATCAAACCACATGTTTTGCAGCCAAACGATACATTCCTCTACAGATATACAGAGCTAAACAGTCATACAGTTGGGGAGTGTTTTGTACATGTATATACAGTATCTCAGCAACCTTTAGATCTAAAGGAATCCTTTTCGTCAAATGCTTAAATGTGGGTCAGGAGCGGAAGATGTTGAATTCTTGAGCAGTCCTGGCTCTGTTTGCTTGACCCTTATAATGGGACCTTTTGCTCAGAACTGTCACTGGAAACATCTGCTGAAAAAATTCGGCATCTTTCATACAAATTCAACAGATTCTAGATCTTGGGTTGCTCTCTTTGGCTTCTTTGACTAGAAGGTAATTTAAACTTGACGTCTGATTGAAGCCATTTGCTGTCCACAACCTTATCAGGTACCGCATTAAATCCCCAAATGGATTTCCTGCAGTTCAGAGTTTTTGCATGCACTTAAGATGTAAAATGGAAGTAAAATACGGCCCGGTGCTCTTTGTTGATGCATTCTTTTGCCTCTGTGTAGTATTTTATGTGAAGGTTATGGGCAGGTGTTTTGTATTTAGGTTTTCAGGCTGGAGTGAAAATATTTTTCAAGTGATGATAGCAGGCAGCGCTGTTCATGACTGTAGTTAAAGAAAAGATCACTCTTTTCATCTCCCACAGCCTGCACAGCATTTCAATCAGCCAGCACTCGAAGGTAAAACCAGATTAACATAAATGCCTTCAGTGTTGGTGCCCACGCATCCAAGGCATGAGACAGCAGTGTTTGCTGACTGTGAATAGCAGGGGTGTTCTGTAATTGGTGTTTTCAGCTTCCCACATCACTGTTTATCCTGTTGAGCTTGTAAGACCCCCAAAAGGGATGGATTGGCCTCTGAAAACATGGGAGTGTGGTCTTGGAGCTATTCAGCTCCGGAAGATTCTTTTCGGTTTTCACACTTGATTGAATCAGATGCAGACTCTTATGTAACTCTGCTTTTTGGTTTAATCAAACTGTAATGACAGGATGTCTTTATTTAAATCAATGCTATTGATCTTGATGCGGCAAACAAACATTGGCCACAGTTGCATTAGTCATTCGGAATTAAAGTGTTCTGCTTCGTGTTTACATGGAAATAGTAATTCCGAATTGAGGTTTACATGCAAAACAGGTTTATTTGGCTGTATTTAATTCTGCTTTCAGTTTGGGGGTTGGGAAGGCTCCGATAGGACGGGGTGAGCGTGAACGTGTATCACGTCTATTGGGGAAAAACATACAACAAACCTTTTATTTTCGGCTAAAACATAGAAGACCACATGAGAACTGTTTTCACCTTTATTTTGATTGTAGTTTTGAAGCAGCAGCTCGACAATAACACAGTTTCACTTTGCTCGGCGGACCGGAAGAGAGATGGGAACTAATCAACGGTAAATAAGTTACATTTACTCCACCTCCTGGTTTTAGTATTACCCATCCGGTGAAGCCTGTTTCGTTTGTCGATGTCCGTGTGCCTAATAAGTCTGTGTGAATGCTTCCGTCCATCCACTCTTTTCATAGATCCATGTATTCTAAGGCTCTTATTAAATAAATTGTTTTGGTTCTAGTCCGGGCGGCCATCTTGGATTGTGTCGTCGCCTGCTCGTCATCGCGACAAGTCGCGCATGCACAGAATGACCGGAATTAACTTAAAGCAGAATTAAGTGTTTACAAGATAGAGGAATTATTTAATTCTGAATTAAAATCTGAATAAACCAGCCACCTCACCCCCAATTTCCAATGGATACGGGTCCGCTGCGTTACGTCTCCGCCACGCCAGCGGAGCTGATTTTCACAGACTTTAGTCTGTGTTAATTTCCACCAGGTCCGGTGCGCTGCGTATCTGCTCCTTTCCAGTTCTGACAGTTCGGAGCCCTCCGGCAGAGATACGCAGGACTTTTATTCCTGGCGGAAACAGGAAGTTAAGCGCACACTCAACATTAAAACATCTGGTTATTTTTCAAAATAAAACACTTCAGATCACATTTCAAGTAACTACGGCAGCAAAACACAACAACAACAAAAGGTAAACTTTATCAACAAAGCACTCTCTGAACCCATAGAAAATCTAACAGAAACAATAAATTAGTTAAGAGCATTTAGATATAAACAGGCTACTTATCCATTGTGAAGAGAAATATCCAGAGTCCAACCTTCTTGTACTCCTTCGTTAGGATCACTGACCTGTTAACAGTATCTGTTTGTTGTTACAGAGACGTATCCAGTGGGAATTCGGGGTAATTCAAAATTAAGTGTTTACATGGTCAGTTCAAAGAGGATTTACCTTTTATTTTGAATAAAATAGGAATTTAATCTCCCATGTAAACGTGGCCATTGTGTTTAACGAATACAAAAAAAAAACAAAACTATCGTGCATGAGCAGGAAGAAAAAACAACTTCAGGAGGAAAATTTCACTTTAAGTTTGAAGAAAACCTCCAGCAGAACCAGATTCAGAGTTGGCAGCCATCTGCCTGGAGCAGCTCTGGTAAGTGGAAAGTAAGGAGAGAACAAACCCACATCAGTTCACATATCACAAGCTTCCCTGATCCTTAGCCACACCACAGATTAGTGAAGAACAGAAAGAAAAGTGGGTAAAGAGTAGAGAGTGCTGATAGCACAGACAAGGCATTCAGTATTGAAATATAAATAAAATTAAGATATAAGAGATTCCCATTGCATTAGAGAAAATCCCTCTGCAGTCTAAACCTATGCCAAAGTAACAATCATTATAGATCCAATAAGTCAATCACTGGTAATCCTTCACTTGGCAACATCTGCGTTGGAATGGCTTCCTTGTCTTGTGCAGCATTTGATGGCTGTTCAAAGCATCCTAAAACCTATCCATCCATCTGTACCCACTTTTCTTTATCTCCAGACTCACATTGGCCACGGTTACGTCCACTCTTTTCATTCTATCCATGTCTTTTAAGGTTCTTATTAAATGAATAGTCTTGGCTCGGGTGCGTGCGGCCATCTTGGATTATGTTGTCACCACCACGTCATCGTGGCAAGTCGAGCATGCACAGAACAACTGGAATGAACATAAAGGGGAATTAAGTGTTTACAAGATTTAAGAATTATTTAATTCGGAATTATAATCGGAATAAACCAGCCACCTAATTCGGATTCAAGTTTAATTCTGAATTAAATTTGCACTAGGAAATAAGTGTTTACAAGGTTCGTTTAAAGAGGATTTAACTTTTATTCTGAATTGAAGGCGAATTAAAGCTTCCATGTAAATGTGGCCATTGAGTATAAGGAGATGTACACCCAGTTCCTCCAAAATATCATGTTTACAGAAAACACAGAAATCACGGGATTACTTTCCTGAAACAGAACTAGATATACTATCAGGAATAAACTCTTTTTTTGGCAGAATATCATGTCCTTTAACCCCCATTAAACAAGTGGTTGACTGTGTAGCAAGTGGTTATATGACTTAAACATGTGGAGTTTTCAAATGTAAAGCAAAATCTTGTGCTACAAAATCTCACAAGATCCCTAGTAAGCATTTTTTGGCATGATTTTGAACGTTTAGTACGTCAGTAATTACATCAAATTATGGAAAGCTGATTAAATGAAAAAAAAATAGAAAGTTGGTTTACCCTGATGGGAGAATGTGTAAAACATACATGTTTTTGGATTGTCGGGAGAAGCTTGGGTACCAAGCATGCAAACTCCCCACAAGGTTCCAGGTCTGCTGTGAGATAAAAGTAGCGGTCTGAAATTATGTAATCTCACTTTGTAATCCACTGTCAGATTTGACAGTATTGATTTGTGATGATCAATAATGGACAGTATTGGAGCAACAAGGTGTTGGGAAAAAAACTACATTATTTTTGTTACATTATTACATTTTGTTCTTATCTTTCTCTCCTGTTACTTACTCTTTCTGACTGTTTTTGTGATGCATTACTTCTCAGCGACTTCACACTTGACACTTTTTTTTTTCACCTGGCAGAAGGAGAGGATCTGATATATGGAGTTAAGATTTCAATTTCACGGGTGGCTGGAAAATGTCATATCGGTATCTTGAATCACTGGTTTTGTGTCTGTAACATTTGGGCTGTAGTCATATAAAGATTTTTTTGTGTTGCGTTGTGTAAAGTTTTTTTTTTTTTTTTTTTTTTAAAAAAAAGCCAAAAAAAAAAAAACAAAAACATTTTCATAGATATTGTCATGCCTTTTAAGATTTTGTTACAAAATATGAACCGGCTTGTAGGATCGTGAACCACAGTGACCATTGACAGGTTATCATAGCACTCATTAAGGGGCAGGATATATCTGGTAGATAATGACTATTTTGTCTTCAAATTTACAGTTGACATCAACAATGGCCAAACTGTGCTGTCTAGATACGGTGTCGGACCATCTTCAACACTGCAGTTCCTGTGGATTGTTTGTGTTCTACAGTGACCAGTGTCTATTGAATTTGATTCACGAGAGTCATGGGCAGTTAAGGCACTGGCACACTGATGTCTATTGGAGGCGAGGGCTGGGATGATCCAGTAGACCAGCTACTCACCTTCCTCACTGAATTATTGCTTAATCTAATAGAAAGTGCTAGAATAACATTTTGTCACAGTTTATTGCATGTGTGGGCGGCTGCAGAACAGTGAAGGAGGCCATTCTGAAACCAGTAGATGAACAAAAGGCAACTGTGTCTGTGTGAGGAACTCTATTTTTCCATTGCGTTGTAGATTTCCAGTGCTGTGCATGTCACTGTAGTTTCTAATGTCTGAAATTAACTTGGTCATTAGACCTAATCTTATCTGCATCCTGTTTTAGTCTTCAACACTGTGTTTTAACCCAGAGGCTTTAGAGAACATAAAGAATTCTCAATTTCTAGTTTTCAGCTCTTTATTGAAGAAAAAGTTACAAACACTTGTTTAACTTTGCTACAATTTCCCAGTAATTAAGGAGCCTTAATGACTCTTATCTTCTGTATTATTTAAAGTGAATCTAATGAGAAATTTGTCACATTTCAATAGTTTTACCTCTGAGAAACAGCCATTCCTATACAGAAGTGAATCCCCTTGCCTTTGGTCATTGTTTATTTGTTCCTTGTTCTTGTCTTTGGGGGTTCAAGAAGAACTAGACAAAAAGACAATTGACAATCACAAAACGTCCATATTGCGGCGTAGGCCTCAGTTTGTGTGATGGTAAATGGACTAGACTTATATAGCGCCTTATCCCCACACTGAAACAGTCCCAAAGCGCTTTACATATCAGCTCATTCACCCAATCACTCTCACATTCACACACCAGTGGGACAGGACTGCCATGCAAGGCGCTAGTCGACCTTTGGTTGCAACTTAGGGTTCAGTGTCTTGCCCAAGGACACTTCGACACATAGTCAGGTACTGGGATCGAACCCCCAACCTCTCGATCAGAAGACGACCCTCCACCACCTGAGCCATGGTCGCCCAGGCTTCTATTTGTGCCTCTCAAGTTGTCTTTCATAAATCCTGGTTGACTTTTCCTTTGTGGTTGCACAGTGCTGTTATATGTGGAGACTCGGGGATTGCTGTTGCGGAATCCTCTTCTGGCGGCAACATGAGCTTATTTACATTTATCCTCATATTCAGCCATCACAGTCGGTCTGCTTGTGTCTTTTACTGGCTTGTATTTTCTTTGCCTGCCCTGTGATATCCTGCAGAGCCTCATCAGGTTACCTTTAAGGTCAGAGCTGTTATAGTAGAATACAAGGCCTTTAGGCACAAAAAAGATGTACTAAGTCAAAAGTTGCTGTTCAGCCACTTTGAAAAGAGCTGATATGGATTAGAACCTGGTTAGCCTGGGGACGTTACGCGTGTATGGTCAAGGGGTCAAACTTCTTAGGTGAACAAAGCTAAGTGATTGTTTCCACTGGATGAGCAAATTACTGTGTTGACATTGAATAGGTTTTTTTTTTATAATAACTATAGCCAGGCTTTCTCAAAGGCCTCAATGAGATAATGTTATTCAAACTTAAATGCCTTAAAATGTCCTAAACTTTCTGCCGTTTTACAAATTCCCAAACTAAAGTTAATAAATGATGTTACTTCAATCTAGATAATTAATTTGATGCTAAAATTCAGAATACCGACTTTTATTTATCCAGTTTTAGGTTTTTTCTTGCCTATAAATCAGAATAACAAAGCAGGTGAACAGGATAGGACAAAGCCATTGAGCAGTGAGTACCTACCTTGGCCGACTCCCATAAGAATGACCTATATGAAGCATTAAAGTGGAGAAAGGCTTAGACTCAGTCTTTAAATAATATGTGATATTTTTTCTTGTTTTACCACAGATATGTTAGAAATGCAGAATTCCCTTTGTGGACAATTAAATCCAACTAACCAGTAAAACTAATTCTTAACATCAACTACTAAGCTGTCAGATACCCACAGTACTCCTAACGTTTTTAGATTTGCAGAAGTAATGAATGAGGAGAAACAATCCCTCACTTTCTCAGTTTGAATATTAAGATTGTTTGAATTCCTTTGTTCATCTGAGTCCTTTGTCATTCACATTATTACTTGATCATCATTATACTGTGTTTTAGGCCCTCTCCACACAGAGACGGTCAGTGGTCAAGTTTCTTATCGTTTCCGCCTTGCGTCCACTTGGCAACGAAGATTTGGAAGCCGAGTACGATAACTTCTGAAAACAGGTCCCAGAATGGGAAAAGTCTGTGCAGACGGCGTATACGCATACTGACCAAATAAAGAAAAGATAGTAAAAACCTCCACTCCTAAGCCATACATGCTCGCAAGTAGATGCTGCCTTTCTCTCTGTGTCTTCTTCCCTGTTCAGTGTATTTCTGTGGCAATGTTACACATAGAGGCCTGGTATGTTCACTACAGCGTTTTCCGCCTCTTCGTGTGGACGCACACATAATTACCCATTTTAGGGTCAAGCGTTTTCGTTTAGTCTCCGTTTGGATAGGGCCTTAGAGAATCCTTGCTCCATTTCTCACTCTGGTAATTATTCACAGGCATTGGGTTTGTTGAAAACCAGGGAATGGACATTATTGTAGGCAGTAAATTATTTCATTATAAATGATCTTTTGGGCTGTTTATCAACAGAAGACAGTTGGTAGTAGGGGTGGGAACCTCTGGGTACCTCACGAGACGATACTGGGATTATCGATATATTGGTCAGAAATCAATCTACGATAATCTATGATATAACAAGAAAAAAAAAGATTAAGTGAAAGTTTTTTTGTTTTTTTTTCTGAAAGACAATACATTAAAAAAGTGTCCTATGAACAGTGACACTATTTTAGTGCAACATTTCTTTAAATAAGTGTCAACATACCAATGTAAACAAATAAAGTATCTCCAATATTGCTTTCTGTAAACAAAACATAGGGTCTTTCTTACCAGTGACACCAGTATAGTGCAATATTCCAGTAAACAATATACAGTATTGGTTCCTTCAACAAACAGTGACAAAATTTCTGTGAAGACCTAGTTGCACATTTTAGTGAAAAAGTAGAAAAGGTTTTGAAAAAAAAAGGACAAACATGTATTATGATTTATTCAATTGGAGTCAAATGAGGCCTAGTTGTAGAAATAGTGGCGTTGGTTTAATCTGTAACAGATTGTCTTATTATGTAAAAGTGAACACATGAAAACAATTAGAAGGTGCTGGAATGTACCGTATGTATGTAGAGTTGATCTATGAAGCCTGGATAGTTGTAGACTGAATAAGGAGGGAAAGTGGGTCAATGGCACATCCCAGCTGGTGACGGTGTCTTAAAGACTCCATCACTTAGCCATTACACCATTTACTCACCACTACATTCTGGTCCAACCCGCTCAGTTCATCTTGACCTTTAGGCTGAAGTTTGTTCATTACACAAAACAAAACTCCTCTGTGAATGTCCCACTTGTAAACAAATGGATGGCGTTCTAAGTGTTCCTGTCTTTTTATTAGGCACTCAGGAGAAATGTTTCTATCAGAGCTGGGTTCAGTGTGCAGCTATGCTTTTGTTCATTCACTGGTGTTTAATGCTTTAGCTACGCACAGTGCTCGGGCCACTCGTTGGTTACTATTAAAACAGGGCAGAGGTTCGGCAGCGTCGACAGTGGCATGACAAAAATGATCGTGCTGAGGTAGTAGGGAGGCCATCGAGTTATCCAAGAGGGAACAAATTAGTATTTCACCTGAGCATACTGCCATACATCCACTAGCCTACAGATAGGATCAATATACCATGTTTTTAGTTTTTGATTAATAATTTGGGCAACAGTGGCTCAGTGGTAGAGTGGGTTGTCCAATAACCGAAGGGTCGAGGGTTCGAATCCTGCTCTATCCAAGTCATTATCATTGTGTCCTTGGGCAAGGCACTTTACCCACATTGCCTCATATGAATGGGTATGAATTGTGATTTGAAGCTGCTATCCGGAGTTTCTGAGAAACGTCTCGACGTCCCGCCCTCCCACTGCCTCTGCCAAACTACCAGAAGCCACGCCTCTACTTTTCTGCACGCGCATTGCGGAACTTAACAAGGTCGCATCGGGTCGCATTGGTATAGGTCTTGGTGTTGTGACGCGCAGCCTTGTTTCCGTGCACATTTCCACATTCACTTTGATTGACAGTATCAAAGACAGGAAGTTGAAGCCTATTGGCTGGGTGGACTCGGCAATCATTTTCATTTGTATAAGGGTCTATAGGACAAAGGAGGGACTTGCATACATTAATGTATATGAATGACCACCGGCAGTAGCCCATAGTAAAAGACTAGTTAGGTATTTTTTCGCATTTCAAAAGAATCATACATAAACATAGATTTCTCAGAAACTCTGGATATCAGCTTTATTGTTGGTGGTGGTCAGAAGGGCCATAGGCGCAAAATGGCAGCCACGCTTCTGTCAGTATGGCCCAGGGCAGATGTGGCTACAATGTAGCTTACCACCACCCGTATGAGTGGTGTGAATAAATAATGATTTCTGTGAAGCGCTTTGAGTCAACCTGAAAAAAGCGCTATATAAACTTACAGAGCGACACAAACATGTGTTTCACATAGTATGAAAGTATACAGTAGTCCCAAATAATATTGTAAATCCCATCAGATTTTTAAATCGCTCACCAATGAGTAGATTGACGTAAATACACTACAAACTCAATGAGTATATACTGTCTACTATTTACTAGTATTTATACAAGTACGATTAGGATGATGATAGTCCCACTGAAGTTTCCCAAGATGCCTACAACAACAAAAACCTGAAGCACACTGAGGCTAAATATCTCCATCTTTGAAAGTTCTGAAAGCATATTAGGTGAGAAAGTGACCAAGTAGAATGTCAACATGTGGTCATTTGATTCATAAAACTTGCGTATACACATTTCATTCTAACATTTGGGAAATTCCATATTATCCGCGGCACCATTTACTACTGACAAAACTTGCGGTTAACTTCCAAACAAAGTACATTATGGTTAGTTCATGACAAGTGCCTTAAATTACTTTAACCAAATATATTTATTTCTGTTAATGTTAAATGACTAAAATAAAGTAAACTAAAATCAAATACACCATGAGAAGATTAGAATAGTTAAAGTAAATGAAATAATCAATCAATCGGTCAAATGGAATGACGTGTCACCTCTACATCCTTCACAGCTTTTTTAACAGTTGCCTCTGTTATTTTTATGGCACATAAGAAAGTGTGAATATGTTTTCACTTCTCTCTGAATCTCTGCATTATGTAATATATATATATATATATATATATATATATATATATATATATATATATATATGTATGTGTGTGTATATATATATATATATATATATGAGACTGTGTAAAGAAACTCCAAAGACATTTCAGACAGATTCAGTGTATTTCATACTCTATTTGGCTTCGGGGCTTGCAGATGATATCACCGCTGACAATACAACGCTTCACTTTTGAAAAAGTTGGATTGCAACTGCCTGTTTAATGTCTTTTAATCCTTTCATGTGCACAAACGGCCTTTTAAAGTCTTTGGATTACATTTTTTAGGTACTCATTTGTTTTGTAGAATACTGAATACTGGTCGTCACCTACCCAAGTAACCAAGGATTTCAGATATCTATATTTTTGCTTTCCCCCCACCCCCCGTTTAATTCAGATGCAACAGAGAGGAGTTTTATCTGTTTCTTTTGAGCAGCTGAAGCCCAAAGTCTTTTTTTTCTGTGATGTGATGGATCTATTTGTTGTGAAGACTGAATATTTGCTGCTTTGGGATTTCCTGCCATTTTAGTCACAGCAGTGTGTTGAAGTTGCCCTCTCATCTGTAGCAGGAAGTACTTTACTTGTTATCAGGCGAGAGCTCTGTTGGAGGTGAGCCAAAATAAGCAGAATATGCACATTTGATTGGATAATATTAAAATAAAGTCTTTCCTGTTGATCTATTAGTTTGTAGATTTGGCACAAATGGTTTAACATCTTTGTCCGATTGAGATCCCCACAGATTTGGCAGCAACATTGGAACAAACTCTGACTACGCAGGCAAAGTTAACAATTCACTTCTCTGTTTGAGATACTTCAGTGGGCTTTGAAAGAGGACGACTGAAGGGGAGGGTTGTCAGTCTCCCTAAACCCCCCCCCTCCCAGTCTTCAACCCTTACTTAACCACAGCCTCCAATTAGACACCGAGGTTCTCTCATCTGCGGTCATTTCATGCTGGTGCGTAAAGCGATGATAAAATTAGAACCCACAATGTTTTATTTGCAGTTTTATGCCCACTCTCAGGGAACAAGCAGTTCAGCCCTGCTACTTCAACAAGGACCAGAAACTCCCAGGGAATGCATTTTTCAATGCCTCGACTTGTTTCAGAAAAGCTGTTTGGGGTTATTTTTGTCACTTTAAAAAAATAGAACGTTTTATATTTTATAATCCCTTTCGGGGACAAGTACGTATAAGTAACACGGTGTCTTAAGTCCATAACTAACAACTTTTTTGTTACGTCACAGACGTGTGTGATGTGTGCCTGGTGTCCTTACTAAGTCAGTGGTCTAAACTCATCCTATACAAGACTTTTTACTCTAATCTCAGGTCGTACTGCTGAGACTGAACGTCTCATGGCATTTGATACAAATCCCTGAGCTGAGCTTTAATTGTAGCTTCTTGCCTTAGTTGATTTAATGTTGTGACCCTATAGTGCCATGAGTAGAATGAGGCTGTAGCCTTGTATTTTAAAAGATCCTAACCTCCCAAGTGTCAAGGTGGTAGGGCTGGTCAATATGGACCAAAACTCACATCTTGATATGTTTTCTTAAAATGACAATATACAATATAAATCTCAACTTTTATCTCAATAAAGTTTTACCAGGAAGAAAATTCAGAGTTAAATTTGCTGACGCAAGGTGGCACACAGGCACATTTATGCACAATATGATGAACACATGAAAGGGGATGACTGGCTGCTCAAAGTCTTTAAAGTATAGCAGTTTTGGGTGCTCTTTGAAAAACAGGAAGAAGAAATATGTCAAAAAAATGAGGAAAGCAGGCACTCAAATGAGGAAGGAGATATTAAAAAGCCTTTAACGCAATGGCCATTACAGTAAATGCTTTTTAGTATCTCTTTCCTCATTTAGATCTTTTCAGATTTTTTCAATTTTGGATTGCCTGGTTTACTCTTTTTTTTTTTTTTTTGAGCTGCACAATATGTTCCACTTTAATATTTTTCTCCTATAAAGGGCAGCACGTGTGAGTGAGTTCTGTACTGTGGCTTGTTTGGATGAAAATCTGGGTTAGAAACTCACTCAGAAATCCATCTAACTGTGCTGTTCATGCTGTTCTGAGAAGTAGAATATTTTAATATAAAATAAGCTTTAAAATATTTTTTTTTTATTGATATAGACAATGTTGTAATTTTCAATATCGCCAAAATAGAAAACTCAATATGTCATGAATCTGGATATATCGCCCACTCCTACAAGGTGGTCACTGCTTACATAATGAGAGCGCTGTGACATGATCCATGTATCCACTTTAGCTTCTAAACGTACGTGACAGGGGTGTCATTGTTTACATACAAGCTTCAGATTCGGTTATGAAAGCTGGGTCTAAACCCTAAAAGCCTGGGGGTCAAAGTAAACGTGAATATATTGATCCACTGGGTTCGTGCTCTGTTGTGATTTTAGTCACATCTCAGCCCTCTTGCGGTAAACCCCCTCCACCACCCACCCCTCAAACTATTCCCTGCCTGCCAAGTACATTGGGAGGCGAGTCATCCAGGGCGAGCGAGGGCTCGGACTCTGCAGAGAATCCCAATGAGACTTTCAGCACTGTCCTTACCAGAGCTTGGCTGTTCCATAGTACAATAACTACACCCCCTCCCTGAATATGCCTCTGTGGTCATTCCTCATTGTGTGACAGTGTTGAGTTGACCACTTGCAATTTTTCCAACAATTTCCGCTTGGTATGATTAGGAAGCCTTTTTTTTTTATTTTGATCGAAACTTAAAATTTGTGGTTCTGACCTAGTTTTTTCATTTTTTTAAAAGTGATTTTTAAACTTATGCTTCCATTTTCTTGTTAGAAAACATAATATGTCATGTCTTAACATAACTTAACATATGCAGTGCTTAAGTAAAGGTCTGACTTAAAGGGCATGTAAGTAAAGAATTTATTTTTTTTTATTCTGCTTAGATTAGGCCTATGAACTTAAAAACAACATTTACAGATGTTGTCATAGCAACATGATGTAGGGTAATTCCTTGTCAGTTCAACAAATTTTCAGGACATCCCACGCACTTCTGAAATTTTCACCAATCGTTCTGTAATTATTATATAGACACTGTCAATTTTCAGTTTCATTGGATGAATAATTTTTGAGATATGCAATTTTCGCTCTGCCCTAATATTCTTCCATTTTCAGCTAACAATATCTCAGGAACTACACCACATAGGAAACTGAAATTTGGTAAATTATTACAGCTCCATCTACTCTCTTAGTATATACAAAAACATCTGCTATACACTCTATAATGTGGATATGCTAGCCCTTCAAATTTGGAAAAAAGTTTGTCAGAGTTTGGGGCTCAAGCATGTTTGGGCCTTCAGCAAACAACTTTGCATATGCCTCAGCTCCCAATAATTTTCTTTAACTTTGACCTATGTACCTACACTGTTTAAATCACTAATGATTAGTCAGATATATGCATTGGTTCTAGGATAAAAGTCTCTTGAAATCCGAGCCACAAAGTGTGGAATGGGGATGTAGGTTTGAGCTCCGAGTTAAAGGGGACAGTTTTTCTCAGAAACTGTTTAAGATAGGATAACCAAATTCGGTTTGTGGCTTCGGGGTATCAAATACCATGGTGGAGTTAAAAAATGAGAAGCGCGTAGTTATATTTTCCAGAGTTATTGCCATTGTTACCTTTTTCTTTACTCTGTTCGATGTATCTTCAAAGGGGGCAGCTTTTCTTAGAATTTTTTTAAGATAGAATAACCAAATTCGGTGTGTGGCTTTAGGGTATCAATACCTTGATGGAGTTCGAAAATAAGAATTGCGCAATTATTTTTTCCGGAGTTATTGCCCTTGTTCCATTTTTCTTTGCTCTGTTCGAGGTATCTTCAAAGGGGACAGCTTTTCTTAGAAACCGTTTCAGATAGTTAGTAGTTTTATATTCTGGTAATATTTTCTTATGTATATATCTAAGTTCTTAGATTTAGGAAATTTAGTAAAAGGTTGTGAGTTATAATGACAACCAATGTGGTGGGGGATGTTGAAGACTATGTCTTCTTGTTGTTTTAGTTTTAAAAAAATATAATAACCATTGCATCAGAAAATCATTTATTTTCTAAAACAACATTTGTTATGAATGCACTTCTCATGTTCTGAATTGTCGTTTTTGGAGTAGTGTTTTTCCTTCCAAATACATTAATATACAGTATATCATCATCATTATTATATATAATCTTAAAATTACAATGTGCCGCTAATTTGATGCTGACAGACTGATGTAGCACTGTGTAAGTAGAGCTGTATTTTACTTGGGTTTTTTGGTAAAGCGTGTCAGCAGTGTCAGACTGCTGATGGGTCCAAAGCGTTGCTGCACTGCTGTTATCCTGTGGTGAACCTCAACAATCTGTGCTGACTTGCTGCCCAGAACTACCATGCGCTGCAGTTTCCCATGGGTCAGAGGGTGATTGAATGCCCAGTTATGTTTAAGCCGTGACACATGAAAGAGCCTCTGTAGTGAGAGTAGAAAAACACCTTGCGTGTGATATGGCAGAAAAAGAAATTAGATGTCGGTGAAAAGAGGGAGAGCAACAAACAAACCCTAAACGACAAGGCGTCAGTGTTGGTTGTAAACCAGTAGAGTTTTTTTCTGAATTGGGTAAGCCCGTGAGGCTTTTGATACAAAAACATCTTTGTAAACTTGGGTTGACCTTCTTACAAGACTCTGCCTGGCTCTGTTGTGACATCTCTGCTGCCTGAAGGTGGAAATTTCCTACGAGTTTCCATTTTTTGAAAAAAGCAGTAATTTAAAAGTAGCAAAAAGAAAATTACATTTTAAACAAAAGCCTCCATTCTGACTTAAAAAAGACAAATTGGCAGCATTTCAAAAATAGTTTTCGAAGCATTTCCAGATTGTTAATTTCATGATGACACAACACTTTTATCCTGCTTTGTTTCAGCTCCCAAAACCTGCAGCTCTAAGCAGTTTGTATGCAAGGACCAGGTGACCTGTATCTCCAAAGGTTGGCGCTGTGATGGGGAGAAGGACTGTCCAGATGGCTCGGACGAATCACCAGATATCTGTAAGTGTCTGCAAAAACTGTCGCTCGGACTTTAGCTCCAACATCCTTGCTTTCACGTTTCACAACTAAAAATCCAATGTTATGTCTGTGCGTGACATTCCAAACCTTTCCCAAATGGCTTTGAAGGAGCAACAGCACAGTTATATCCGGGCCTAAAGAAGGGAGGGGGTTGATTGTGCCTTTTCGATGAAGGACGCTGCTGGGCTGAATTACGGCTCTTATTGTGCGGCAATGTTTAGTCTGAATGTCCGGGGATGTGTCTACTCTTGTCTGGACTCTCATGGGATCAGTGCTGTTTCTGAGAGGGTTGTCCCGACCTTTCACATCTGCTAGCCTGCCTCTCCATCCATAGCCTCTCCATCCATAAACTCTCCCTGGTAAAAAGCCTTCCTTCTGTTTATAGGCAGGCCACTAATGGTGATTTTACTGTCTGCATATGCCACACCTTTCATCTGTAATGGCACAAGTAATCTCACTAAAGTGCAGCCGGCCGATGCAGGCAGCTGACAATCCGCGGACGGGGATTTGTTATTGTAGGTAGAACACGTCTAGCTGGTGTGTGAGACGATGGAATTTGACTGGGTACGTTGTGGTGGGGGGTTTTATTAACACGGAGAATTACACCTTAAAGCAGGGATTGGCAAATAAAGAGAGAGCTGCAGACTAAAGCTAGAACTTTAAATAAGACAAAAGCTTTATTTTTTTTAATAGTTTGATATCAGGGTTCCTTCGGATCCTTGAAAAGCTTAGGCATTAAGCTCAATAATCCAAGATTAAGGCCTTATTTAGAATTAAAAAGTCTTAAATTTGTCTTTCAAATGTTAACGCTTGGTTAGCAGGATTTTGATCTTTTTTCTTACGTTGTAATTAGTCTACCAACTTTCTGGTATAATTTACTAAATGCCTCGCAGTAACGTCACTCGATAACCAAAGGAACAGCGGTGTAGCTCTTGGGAAGCTACATGCTACTTACCGTATGGTAGCTACTAGCTGGATGCTCACCTCAAAAGCTGAAGGAAGGAGTTTACACGCTCCAGTATACAGTAGGTGGCCGTATGCACCTATTCAAGTTGGTTGCAACACTCTAATAACCAAGAAAGAATGAAGAAAGGTGAAGGAAAGACTGAAACAGTAATGGCACAAATCACCAAATCAAACATACATGGCTGCTTTCACATCACGATAGTCTCTTGAATGGGTAGAGAACAGCTGATGATTGAAACATCTTGATTTGGCTTGGTTTGCGTTCACAATGCATATTTGGAATCGCTTCTAAGTGACAGGAAAACACTGTCAGCTGCTTTACTTTGTGCCAAAAGTTATGTTATATATCAACATTTGTATAAAAGTCTCCCTAACTGTGTAACTTATAATGTGTTTTCCCCCCTGTGAAGTTGGTCTTACATTTAATTTCAAGATGATTTTAAAAAGTCTTAAAAAGTACTAGATTTAACTTGCCTTGACCTGCAGAAACCCTATATATATGTATATATTATATATATATATATATAAATAAATAAAGGAAGACTGTTTCCATTGGACAAAATAAACACCTTTTTTCATATGAACAAATACATTGTTTTTACAGAGGATTGTATCGTAATCTTAAGGAAAACAGTCCCTGGTTTGATTTCTGGGCTGGTGACATACTGTACTTGTTTCTACACAGATTGTATCTTTTTGTCCATGTCAAGTTTGTCTTTGTATCAAATAGATTAGTTAAGGCTTTAGTAGCATCAATCAACAGGATGTTGTCCGGACACCCTTCCTGTTTAAAAAAAAAAGCCTGTTAAAGATTTCCAACCCAACCCTAACTTCATTCGTTTATATACATATATATATATATATATATATATATATATATATACACACACACACACACAGAGCATGATTTGTAACAAAGTTGCAATATTTTAATAACTATTTGACAATAACATCATTATTTCAAATGCTAAAGTTATGTTTTGATCATCAATGAATCTAATAGTGTATATAATAAAATCAATGTAGGACTACAACATTGGGTGGAAATGAGCTGGTTGGCGGAGGTCTGCGCTCTCTCCGAATGCTTTTCTAGTTCTTTCTGTAAGGCTTTTGTTGACGTTAACATTTGAACTTAAAACAGAAAACTGTATTTCTATACACCCAATTTATTGGTACAATTTAATGCTCATTACTAGTTTGTTTCTTTTTGAATATGTATCAAGCCATTGCAGGAAATTATTGTGTTCTTCCTAATTTCATCCATTCAAGACTGATTTTTCAATTGAAGCCTTTTTATGCCGAGCAACTGAAGAGAGTGCGTTTTCCATAGCACTTATGTCATTTGAGGACAGGGACAATAGCTTGATTCATCTTCCGAATGGAGAAAACTAGGGCACCATTTTATTGACCAGAATATTAAATTTCCCATTGGTCCTTTTGACATGTCGTCTAAGTTGTAGGTGGGGTTCCTTTTTAAAGAGAAAGTGGATATAAAGTGGTACCAAAAAGTAGGTGTTTCAATCCCAAGCCATATCTGCTGATTTGATGAAGTGTCTATGAGCATCAAACCAAACCTCCAAATTAGGGGCGTTCCAATAAAATCTTTTCACTCTATACGATACCGAATATCGTATAGATAATGATATAATGTGCTTTATCATTCATGATATGAAATCAATTTAAAACTTGTTTTAAAAAGGAAGTTAGCGGCACCAAGTTTTCGTGATTCCGGAAAATGGTGAAATAATGGTAATATTGTTATTTTATTTTAGATTTTTAATACAAAATCAAGTGGAAATTGCAATATGACAAAAAATATACTCTCACATGCATGCTTTGGGACAATATCACGCACTTAATCAAGCAAAGAGGCAGAAATGTCAATTCTCGCACAAAATATGTTGTAATATGACGCCATATGACCGAGATCAATAGCTATATGACAGACATATTTTGGAACAATATCATGCAGTAACTAGCAATTTCCCACCTAATGTGTAGCAACATATGGACAGACGTCAAATCTTGCGCCAAATCTTGTGTGATTTTAGCACGGGCATTCGACGCAAAAGAAGATGAAATGAATGACATTAGTGAACTCTACATGATTTTAACTGTGTTAAGCATGTTTGACACAATCTCAGAAAGTTTAAAAGCTAGTAGTGACATCTAAATAGGGAAAGCTGATGAAAATGAAACAAAACGGAAAAGAGAAAACTGATGCACAAATGGGTAAACTCTTAAACGGAATCTTAGGAATTTTACTTTTGATTTTGCCCCTTCCCCACTGCAGGTGTCATTTTCACCCCCCATCCATCAGCTTTACTTTAAAATGTTTAAAAGGTTCCGAGCCTCTAGACTGCCAATAAACTAGTCTATTGTTCCAGGTTAAAGTTAATGTGAACTGGAGAGATATCAGAAGCTAAAATTACAACATTATCTACAGTTGAAGTTAATTACTAACTACAGACCTAGTTTGAAAGATATGAATCTGTCTTACTTTCCTTCGCCTGTCCTCTCTGTTTTCTGCTTCCGTTTGATTTCAAGGCAGCACTAATAAACGGTGAGATTCTCCTTTAGCTTGGTCATTACTTACATCTACACCACAAGACTTGGTTTAATTAAGTGCTTCTGAGGGTAAAATATTCTTATGAAACCTCAGCTACAATGGCTTGCGTAGCAATGTTTGTTTTGAAGTGTACATTTCTGCTTTCTCTTTATAATCATCGTGTTCACTTGCCGTCACGAGGTGCCGCGCCGCCTTGGGCGGGGTCGGGCTGTTGGCTGGGGCCTGCTGTCCTCCGGGCTGTGCTGGCGTCGGGGGTGTCTCATGTCGGCGCGGGGGTGATTGGGGGTGGTCTCCGTGGGTGGGGGGGCTCTGCTGGCGACATTGATGTGGGGTTGCGGTGCCTGGCTGGGGGAGCATGGGTTCGCCTACCTATCGGTCCGTGGCTGGCAGGGTGGCCCTGTTTGGGTGGTTGGTGGCGTCCTCTCTCGTCGGGGGGGCCGGGGCCGCCCACCTGTGGAGGGTGCTATGTCGTGGTGTCGTGCGGGCCTGTGCTGGCCCTGGTGTGGGAGCTGGCCTCTCTCCTGCGTGGTCGCCGCCTGCTTTGGCGGGGCGGGCCGCTCTGGGCCAGCTGGCAGCGGGGGTCGCCTCCTGGACTGCTGGGGGATGTGGCTGGTGCCTGGCGCCTGGCTCCGCCTGGGGGGGGGGGGGGTCCCGCCAT
The DNA here is from genome assembly GCF_900634775.1 of Gouania willdenowi. NCBI lineage: Eukaryota > Metazoa > Chordata > Actinopteri > Blenniiformes > Gobiesocidae > Gouania > Gouania willdenowi. Next base: position 28,762,611 of record NC_041050.1, read on the forward strand.
GCGTCGTATGGCCGCCGCGGTTCGGGGGGTGCCGCGGGGGGTCTCCGGTTGTGCTGCTCGGCGCGTCTCTGGGGCCCGCGGTGTTGTGTGCCCGTCTGCGCCGTCTGCCCTCTCCGGTGGCCCGCCGTGCGAACGGGCCGGGCTCCTACCAGACAGGCCTCCTACATGGACACTTCACATCATTCACTCCCAGCTGGTCTGGCTCACCCACTTGTTGCACCACACTCACATACCCAACCCTTGGGCGGCTGGATAGTGGCGCGGGGGCGGCACTCCCACCTCTGGCTGCCCTACTAATCCCTCCAATTTTAATTACACCTCAACACACCACCCCCGGAGGGTGGGACCACCACTTCCACCCTCCGGAGCTATTGCACCACATACACATATATACACATCCACCCTTTTTTAATAGCACTTCATACATTCACTAAACACATACATTCACTCAGGGGATAGGGAAGTGCCTCTCCATTGGAGAATGGGCAGCATCGCGTGGGCGGCATCAAGGAAAGGCGATCTGGCGCGCTCTGGGGTGCCTGGTCGGTGCGCCTGGGGGCCGGCGGGGCGGCTTGCAGCATCCCCTTGGTGCCCTCGGCGACTATGGGCGTGGTTGTCGTCCCTGGGGGCGCTGCTCTCGGTGCTGCTTCCGTTCCGGGTCCTTCTGGCCTGGGGTCCGGACCCTGCTGGCTCTGGGCCCACCGGCGGGCGCCCACCGGCTGCCCGTTCCGCGCGGCTCTGGCCGTCTGCTGGGCGGGTGCCTTGGCTCCTCTGCTGGGGTCTCGGGCGGGTGGCTCTCTGGGCCCTTCCCTCGGGGGGTTGGGTGCTTGGGTGGGGTGGGCTGGATGCTGGCGGGGGCCTTGGGGTTGGGGGTTGGGGTCGGTGGGGGGATGCGCTGGGTGCTCGGCTGCTTGGGGCTTCCTCGGATGTGTGTGGGGGGGCGGTGGCTGCCTCTCGGCCTGGGATCTTGGGGGCATCTGGGGGGTTGCCTGGGGCTTCCTGGCCTCCGCTCTTTCTGCTGACCTGGCTGCATCTGCGTGCCCAGGGCAGTTCCTGGGCTTGCAGTAGCGTTTTTTTTTTGCACATATACTGGTATACGATGCACTGGCACGCCTTGGGATGTGGGATAAAACTCATACTGGGCTTAACCTTAGACACGTTAATCCCAAATACCTGCTTTAGGTACTACCATTCACTCATTCCCCCTGTTCACAGCCACCACCATTATAGCTAAGCTTCACACTTGTCACCATACTGGCTGGATTACACAACATAATAAGCACAATATATTCTACAACCTCACATCTCACCCTCACTGCAAAACAGTCTATTCTTCCCCACCTTTTCTAAAAAAAATAAAAATAAAATAAAATAAAAAATTAACCCAATAATTTACTGCGATGGACTGGTACTGTGTCAAGGGTGTACTCCTGCCTAACGCACAATGAGAGCTGGAGATAAGCGGCAGCAGACCCCCGTGACTCTGAGAAAAAAAGGAACAAGCGGGTCAGAAAATGGATGGATGGATGAATGGATGGAACCCAAGAATTTAAAATGTACCAACGGCTAACTAAATAAATACACTATTTTAGAGTTAAGAAATATTGCCGACAATTTGGGTGATTGATTGATTAAATTTATTTTTGTGTCATGCACACAATGTGCCCAACCCTCATGGGCTTATAAGACACCGGAAAGTTCAGTTGCAGTGGTTTACATCATTTCATAACATTACAAAGTTGCAGGCTCCTGGCACAGTTCAATGTTGAATAATGTGTTCTGTCTTTTTTCCCAGGCTTTTGAAATAAAATCTGATATAACAAAGGTTCCTTTCTTGAAACACACCTCAAGTTTTTTGTAATCATCTAACTAAAGAAATCTACATAAAATTAAGACATTTAAAAAAAAAAAAACATCCCTTATGTTGTCATACAATGGACAGTAACACAAAAAGTTACTCTCATTTTCAATTTCATCTAGATCATTTAATTGTGGCAACCAAAATCATGATTGTTGTGGCGGTTTTGAATGGAATGAGACGGCGTCAAGTTGTAGGGTTTACTGGTCAGATGCGGACACAGGGTTTATTTGGTCAAATAGGCAGACCGTTCTGGATTCAGAGGTTTCCATGTGTGTGTGTCCCAATGAATCTGTAGTTGTTCTGTGCCCAGGGTTTCATATGCTACTGATAGCTTTAAGACAGAAGCCATTTCACCTCAATTACAGGCATGCTTGGGGCTCAGGAAGTGGCTAACATGTGCCTGAGGGCATGGGTTTTATACTCATACCATGTCAGCAGAGGTTCTCTCTCTGTGCAGGACTCTTGTCTCTTGCCTGTTACTGTTCCCACAGGTTAAATGATGTTGCTGTTTTTTTCTCTTTAGGCCTAGAAACGAATGATGGAAATGGTGTTTAGGTTTCTATTAAAGGCCCCATATCATGCTATTTTTCACCCATTTCCATTTGTTCTAAGAACCCCAAAAATATAGTATTTAAGATTTATTTTCCCAAACTCGCCTGTTTTCCAGAGTTTTAGCCTCTGAAAAGTCACTTTCTGAGCAACTCTACACAAACAGGCTGATTTGCGGCCTACTTATGCATATTCATGAGTGGGCGTGTCTATAGACGGGGTACTGACTTCCTCCTTTCTGCACAGTGACGTAGGGCCAGAGGACGGCCCGCCCTCCTCCCACCCACTCCGTAGCCAAGTTCATGCTGCTTTATAAACACGAGACAGAGCGTGGGGGCGGGGCGTTCACCGGTACATACCTAGACTGTAGAAAATACATACATAGCACTGCGCTAAGGACGCTGAAATGCTCACCTTCGTGGGCGTGTCTGTTTACATGTCAATCACAACAGAGAGCTTCCTGAAGGCGTGGCTTCTCCAGCTCAGAGTAGCGTCAAATTTGACCTCAAAGTGGGAACGCGTCATTAAATTGGAGCGATGTGTTTGGACTCACCCTGCAGTAAGAAAGGAGCAATTCACCCTCTAACTAACGATTGAGGGAATCAATGAAAATGACACTTTGGACGTGTGTATGAAGCCCAAATAGCACTTTATCATGTTTAAAGCACAGAAAAGTTGATTTAGTTTTACATGGGCCCTTTAAACATGTTGTTTTTTTTTACCGTATGGAGCAGTGTTTCTAAAACGGGGTACGTGTACCCCTAGGGATATGTGATGGCACTACAGGGGATACTTGAATGAACAAATAAAGTGTCAATCTTGGTCCCACCCCAGGCGTGAGATCACTGGAATTTTGAAAATTAATTATTATTCCTTTTTTTTTTTTTTTAAATTTAAATGACACAATTTTAAACAACAGATTTCTATGTTTTCACTTTGTGAAAAATAAATCTTGTTGAACTAAAATAAAGTATCTGAGCTCAAACTTGATCAAAAGTTAGATTATTTCTAGAAAAACATGTCTTTGGGGTCAAATTCTTGATATCAAAATGGGGTCACAATACAAAAAAGGTTGGTAAACACTGATCTAAAAAAAAAAAAAAAAGGTAACCACTGGACTAAATACTGTTTCTTTCCACTTATTTACAAAATGTGATTCTTTAAAATGTGTTATGGCTCGATCATTCCATCATTATAATCTATAGTTGATTTCAAATAGTTTTTTAAGCAACATGTTGTAGTCTGACAAAGGGGGGACTTGAGCTAAAAAGGTTTGTGAAACACTGGTATAGAGCTAAAGTGAGTTTAGATACTGTAAGTTCCACAAAAAAGCAGTAAAATTGGTCCCAAAAACAATGAAAGCCTATTCTTTTAATCTAGAAATCATTTAAAATTCAGGTTTACTTTGTTCAAACAGTCCAACATAAGTTGTTTTTTTTTTGTCTTCTGAGCATTTGTTGATATTGTTGAAGTTCAGTCTACAACCGTGGTTGAGATAGAAACATTCGGTTATTTAAACACGTCTTGGCTCATTTGTCAACAAAACCTTTTGTGGGTTTGCAAAATTAGGACTGGAACACAGTCCAAAGACGTCCAAACACGGAACAGAAGTAGCCCCTCCTCCTTCCAGCAGGTCTGCTTTAGTCTGGTGGTATTTTCGTCTTTGTGGCAGTTTCCAGGCTGTAAAAATACAACCACAAAGATTTTAGTGCATGGAATTGATGTGACAGTTGTAACAATGCATTTTTGTTTGTGTGTCATTTGTTCTGCTTGGCTTTTGTTTCCTTTTGTTTAAAATGTTTTGGTTTTGCAAATGAGATGTGAATTCATTGAGACATTTTTTGCACTGTTTATCATTTATTACTGTAAATCCCAAATGGACCAGTAGTCTTCACATCAATGTACCGTAATTCTAACAGATGCTGGTCGACTTTGTCTTTTTATTTGGCCTCTAGAAAAGTTTTGAGAAAATCCTAAATGATTAACAGAAGTTCATAGAGGGCTTAATATTTGTATACAGCGCAATAATACTTTGTAAGCATAAACGTCCTACATTTTTATTCTCAGAGCAGTAGTTTTTAAAATCTCTCCCTCACTCTGTCTGTATGTCGAGTAAGTCTGTATGCAATTAGGGTCTTTGCGTGAACCGCATTCATTGTGGTTGCGCCGTCGACTGAGAACAGATGTCTGATCAATCCTGGCATGTAAGAACTTTCTCTGTCATGAGAAGTAGCTTCCATAATGAAATCCCTTTCAACATCACAAATATATCACACAGCGATTGTTTCCCATTAATTCTCTGTCTGTGAGACTTTTTAGCCCTTGATTTAGCATGAAAAGGCCTCCAGGATGACCACAAAGCAGGGGGTCCAAATGCATTTCAGTCATGCTAACACATGGCTTTTCTTTCCCCCAGTGCTGTTTAATCCACTTAGAAACTGAGTTGATAACACATGTAACAAACACTCGCTCGTTTCTTTGTTCCACAAAGTGCTTTTCATTGAGGTTGTGGAGGTATAGTGTCACATAAACATGGAAATGTTGATTCGTTTTGTTCATTGATGCTGAAAAGTCATTTTCAGGGGAAATCTCTTGGAATGCAGTTTAATAATGAAACTTAGGGGGCCTACGCCTGAAGAAACTAAATATATTTATTTATTTCAAGAAAACCTGATTTCAACCCCTAGGATAAACAAACTTAATATGAACTTCTCATTAAAGATTTTCTAAAGCCAGCCATGTGTGTTTTTCAATATTTATTTTGGATTGACTGAACATATTTTTAACTAAAGCTCACTGAAGTGAAATTACAGAGGATTTTCAGCAAATAACAAGTGTTGTCTGTGTAACAATAATAATGTTCTAATATTTATTTTAAGTGGAACAAGTACCAAAGCAGCGAAACAATGCTTACATTGTCACCAAGTATAGCATTGCCAACCTCTCCAGCAGCGGTGGGAAAATTAACAACATTAAAGCTGCTTAACTCCCATTTTTAAAAATATACCTTGATTCAAAAGTTGTTCTCATAAATCCTTTGCTGGGGATTTACGCACAAAAAGACTGAAATTGCAGCTCGCAACTTTGTTTTTGCATCCATCTCAAACATTCTGTTCGTTGACGAATGGTGAAATAAATGTAACTTTAAAAGTTTTGCGCATTGCATTGTGGGATTTGGAGTCCCGTAGAAGAATGAAAAGATGGCGCCAAAGTAGAGAAGTTTCTTTAAGAAGCGTTATTACTTCATTTTCTTGTTGGTTTCTTGCATTTCTTGGCCAGAGGAGACATTTATTTGCTTGACACCATTTTTGTTCTGCTTTATGCCCGTGATAAGATGTTACTCTGATTTAGGCCGTATCCGGGTGTTTCTGTGGACAGCCGAAAATATCAACATCCAACATTGTTTTGTCAGCAACTTTCAATCTGTGAAGAACACCAGAAATGTCACTTTGGCCCAGTTTTTGGGGCCACACAGGGATCAGAAGTGGATGAGAACAACCTTTGGATGAAATACAGGTAGAGTTGTCAGTTACTGGGATGAGATACTTTAGGGTAATCATAAATGTAACAAATGATGCACTTTTTTTCCTTTTTTTCTCCCGATTTTGTGTTGTCATATGGTGTTGTTGTGAAATATGAACTAAAAATACTGATTTATTTTCTCAAAAATTCAAGTTCATTCTTTCTTTTGATGAAAATATTAGGATTTTCATATTTTGAAAGAGTTTGAAAGTTTTCAGAGAGAAAATAAAGTACAGGAGAATACATGTGATACAAGAATTCCCCTCGCCCTCCAAAGTTACGCGGGTATAGAAAATCCAAGGCCGTTGTAGTGGCCAAAAACACTTTTCAAACCACAGTTTTGCTGTGTGCACTCCGACCCTTGCCAATCTTTGCTTGGCCAGAGGTTGAGCTTGTAGTAACATCTCTTCGTGTTCAGTTGTTGCATGCAAATGCATTAACCCATGGCAAAAGAGACATCACACCACAGTAATCTGCCCATCTCTTGCCATTAAGCCCCGTTTTCTCTTCTGGATGTTTGCCAGCGTGATCTCTTGTATGACCCATCTGTCTGTCATGCCTCAGCAGCCTCTCCACAACAACCACGTTGGGACGGCTGCCGAGATGGTGGGATGGAATGGTGATGAGAAGAAGGAATGGTTCAACAGAAAAAAGCCTTTGTATAGGAGAAAAATGGGCCTTAGCATATTGATGCTGATGAGGAAAATGGAAATATTGCAAGACTCTGATGCCCCCACTTTTTAATAGAAACAGCCTTTTACAGTTAACTCGGAGGGGGTCCATTCATAGGCTATAATCAGTCATGTAGCTGTGGTCACAGGGGGCACGTTGTGGGGGCAGCAGGGTCTGTGGTGCCAGCAGCTGATACACTGCTTCCACAGAGGAAGGAGCAAAGCCCAGAAAATCCCTGTGTTCTGTGGGCCTGAGCCCTCCTCAGCTTTACCAGCCTATCAGCAGAGCTGGAACACAGGGCGTTCCCACGCCAACCAGGCCCCTCTTCCCCTTTTCTACCATCCCATGATGGTCCCTTTGTTTTCACTCCTTGTCACACGAAAATAAATTCACAAGATTGCTGTTCCTCACGTTTCCTACCTGCTCATTCTTCCCGCGTGCTCTACTGATTCGCTCTGTTTGCCTATTTTTTGAGATGTGTTTGTCCAGTGCAACATATCTGATTGTTTGTTACACAAGTTAACATCTGATTACCATTTTCTATCTAAAAAAACCCAAAACTTTGATGTGACTTCTTTTGAGCCTTTAAATGCGGCAGAAAACTGTTCACAGATTGCTTAGGAGTTGCAAGCAGGGAGTTTTTGGCGAACTCCCCATTCTGTTGTGAAACATTGCCGTCACTAAGCCCAACTTCAAATCCTTTCAAATACATCCACCATAAAACCCTATAGTTAGATATTTTACCAACATGACGCTGTGAAATGCAATAAACCATTGTATTTCTGTGTAATTTGGTTTCGAATCAATTGTCATTGTAAGAGACTGAGAAATATATAAACATTTTTGTATAGAACAGACAGTGCATTTAAGAAAATCAGTTTTAATATAAAACAGATGGAAAATGTTATGATTTGTTGTTTTAACATCTTTTATCATGAAACAGTTACCCCTCTATTTTTTATTTTCAAACATACTATTTTACAGAGTTTAACTAACTGAACTGACAGAATATAGTGTGATCCACCAAACCAATAGATGGCACTCAAACACTTCTGTGAGTCAGGCTGAGGGTTCTAAAGCCCGACGTAGCATCAGTAATAATCGGCGCTGGCTTTGTGTAGACGTTAAATTCTTCATCTCTCTTGTTGATTAATAGGTACTTGTAGAACTATGACAAAAACCCATTTTTCATTTAGCTAACAGGGAGATGAGTAATTTGGGAAACTGTTTTGGTTAGTTGTGATGACTGAGGATGTTTATCTATCGTTTTAGTCTGTTTTTCATGTTTGAGATATGCAGTCACAAAGTTGATTCAGATAATAGTCTGCTCCATGCAGGAATGCGATATCATAGATATATTTTCATGCATTCCATAGTAATGATTTGTTCTACTGAATGTGTGTTTCTGTTCCAAAACATTGTTTAGCTACTTAACCAGTGTTCTATTTCATAATATTTTGTGAGATGCACAACCATCTGCAGCCCTCAGAAACGTTTTTTCTCAATCTGCCAATCCTGATTGGCTGGTGAAACGTGTCCGTCAGGGACACTCCCACCTCCTATAAGAGGAAGAGGCGGATGAGCACACGTCATTCAAACACCTCTTCTCACTCTGAAGCATATCTCGAGTCTTCTACCAGCTTAACTGTCCACAGACGGATCTTTTTCTTGCCTCCGTCGACGGACGCTGTCCCTGTTCGACACCAATCCACGGTCTCGAATCTCCGGGCGTTGGCACACCAGCCGACTGCTCGGCTCCAACGCTGCCCCCGACGTTCCTGACAGTTCGGCGCACGTTGGCCCACCTCGCGGGTGCTTACACTCCAGTAGACTGCCATGCTCCACGCACGACACCACATCACGATCCACATTTTCCAGACGCCAGCACACCAGCTGTCATCTCGAGCCCAGCGCTGCCCTCGTCGCCTCCGGTTTAGCTCAGATTATGACTTTGATTACTCTGGTTGATGCCTTCGGCCATCCCACTGATCCACCTCGGACTCCTCCACACAAGGGAATTCCAGCTGTGCACGGAGAGTGTTGGTTACGCCAGAGTGTGGTGCACTCTGCACCACAGGTGGGCCTTGGGTTTCCTGATACATGCTGTGAGGGGCCGCTGGAATGCAGACCTCCGGTGCTCTCACATAAATTATTTGGAGCTTGCAGTGTTCCTCTTGCTGAAGCGCTTCCTTCCGTCTCTCATGGGACATCATGTCTTGGACAATACTGCAACTGTGGCGTACGTCAACTTCCAGGGCGGGTTGCGGTCCTGTCGGTTGCATATAATGGCGCTCAAACTAATCCTGTGGAGCTGTGGTCGTCTCCTCTCACTGATGGCGGTGCACATCTCGGGGGTCCTGAACACGGGCGCAGACCTGTTGTCCAGGGGCGTGCCAGTATACGGGCAATGGATGTTACACCCAGAGGTGGTGCAACACGGATGGGCCAAGTGATTTTGTCATTCTTGCAGGACCTGATTGACAAGCGCAAGGCTTTTCCCACTGTGAACGTGTATTTGGCGGCAATCACCGCCTCTCATGTAGTCTTTGGGGAAAAACCGGCGAGCCACCACCCATCTATCTGCCGGTTTCTGAAGGGAGCATGCAGGCTCCTCCCTGTGTCCAGCACCATGGGATCTGGCTGTGGTTCTGAAGGGACTTAAACTTCCTCCTTTCAAACCGCTGGGAGAGAAGTTTGCCTTACTGAAGGCTGTTTTGTTACTGGCTCTGGCGTCAGCTAAGCGGGTAAGTGGCAATCATGCGCCCTCGGTGCACCCGTCATGCACTCAGCTCTTCCCGGGCGATGTGAGGATGATTTTGAAACCCAACTCGGCCTTTGTGCCGAAGGTGGTGGGCTCATGTTCTCCCATTGACCTGTTGGCCTTTTTCTGCCTCACAAGGTGAGCAGCGGCCTCATGTGCTGTGTCCAGTTCGTGCGGTATGCACTTACATGAACATGACAAGGAGCCTCAGGAGGAGCGATCAGCTGTTCGTCTCCTGGGCTAATTCTCGTGAGGGGAAGCCTGTTACTAAGCAACGCCTGTAGCACTGGGTTGTGGAGGCTATTGTTTTGGCTTATACGAGTCAGGGTCTGCGGGCACACTCAACTCGGCATCTCGCCACATCCTGGGCTTTGTTCAGGGGTGTGTCTGTTCAGGACATTCGTGCAGCGGCGAGTTGGACCTCGCCTCTTACGTTTGTCTGCCTTTACATGCTGAACTTCGCTCCATGCTTGGCAGTCTTAATGTGTACAGATCTACGGGCTGGTCTTCGCTCAATAAGCATGTCTGCAATATGGGAGCTCCCACGTTCCATAGTGAGACATCATACAAAATATTATGAAATAGAACTTTAGGTTATTTACATAACCCTGGTTCTATGAGTAAGATGAGTGAGATATCTCACCCTGTGAGAAGTGAGAGGAGGTGCTTATTTTGAATGAGGTGCGCCTGTCTGCCTCCTCCTCTTATAGGAGGTGGGAGTGTCCCTGGCAGACGTACACGTTTTACCAGCCAATCAGGATTGGCAGATTGAGAAAAATGCTTTTGAGGGTCGCAGATGGGAGTGCATCCCATAGTGAGACATCTCACTCGTATTACTTATAGAACCGAGGTTATGTAAATAACCTAAAGTTTGGAAGTAAGTTAATTTGTAAGTTCTGCTCAAGTGCAGCTGTTGCATTTTGTTAGCTCATAGCTGTAGCCATTCTGTCTGTAATAGATAATACTGAAGAGATAGGAGTTTTTGTTGAACATTTGATATGTTTTTGTGTTAATCTATGTGAATTATATATTTTTACGTTCCTCTTAATGTGCCACGATTTACTTTTGTGATTTTTGTGAATTATTTTGTACATTTGTGTTTAATTGACTTTCATTGAAATATTTAATTTTATGCATTATATTTTGTATATGTAATACATATATCCTTTTTTTTTTTTGCTGTTTTGGCTGAAATTGAGAAAAAGGATTAACAGAGAAATGTTTAAATTTGTGTCAGTAATAAGCGCTGTTGGCATTATGAAGACGTTAAATTCTTCATCTCTCTTCTTGATTCACAGTGTTTATTCTGTGCATCATATGGACGGGTCCAGCTACCCTTTGAGCTGGTGTCCGTTACATCATCAGGATTATAATATGCAAAAAACAAGAGCAGTCTGATTTCCACAGCAGGGTCCAGCAGAACCATGTGCTTGCTGTGCATCCTGCTGTAAAGACTGAATTCAAAGTGGGGAGAGTTGAGCAGTGGGCAGCCTCGTCTGTCACCCTGCACAATGTCTTAATTCGAGCTGACAGCAGACTTTATGGGAGTCAGTCAGGGGCTGCCATGGAATCCAAAGAGCAGGAAGAAACTCAGGCTTTTATGCCTGGGACAAAAGATCGACAGGGGAGCTACATTTAAGGACATTGCATAACAACTGGCACTGAGATATGGGGGATGGTGGGTCCAACGCCTGAGGTGTTGAAGAAAATCATAAATTAGGAATGACTGTCACAACTTGACCTCGACTATGTGCAGGAGGCAGCAGCAAAGAAATCATCTACTTTTTGTTTGTAGATGACACATGCAGTGATGCCTTTGCTACAAATCCTAGATTCATCAAATTAAGAATCTGGGCAATTCCAACACCAGGCAACACAATAACATCTCTAGAAGAATCTGTTGGAGGCTTTCGTGAATTACAATTGTTTCTCTGGTGCACTTCATCTTTGTACTCATCTTCCTTCCTGGAATATGTTAAAGTGTAAGTACTGTACATCCTAAAACCACTTTTAAAACCACTCTGCTGATTACATATATGAATAGGTATGAAGTAATGTAGTTTATTGCTCCTAGTCCCACTCTTCACATTTTAGTCTAAGTATTTAAATTCAAACACACACACACACACACACACACACACACACACACACACACACACAGACAGATCTTTCTTGCTTTATAGATAGATGTTATTTGTTGTCTCCAGCAGCTTTAAGCATGGTCAAACACTTTTATTTTAAAACATAACTTTGCTATTGGTTTTCATTCTTATGAACATGTAACAGTTACCAGTTACATGTATACATAATGTTTGGGAAAATTTAAAGGGCACAACTGTTTGAGGAATTACAAAGTTTGCATTACAGACTGCAACTGTGAACATATCATATATACAAATATATTAGCTTTACCATTTACTTGGCACTGTAAAAGCAGTTCTTGCTTTCAACACAGTAACTGTATCTGCTTTCACTCATGCTACCATATAAAGACAACATATTTATATACACAGTAAATACATCTTAAAGTGGAACAGTTACCACAGGGTCTCTGTCCTTCCTTCATCCCACAAATCCTCCATCTTTGTCCCGCTGGTCCCAATTTGGCTCCTGCCAAGGTATTACTGTGTTGGGGGAGCTTGAAAGTGATCAGTGGATTATATATTGTTGGCCGTTGTTTTTTTGTTTCCAGATAATTGTTTGTGCTTGCTATGAGGCATGAATATATGTGAGTGGGAGAATCTGTTGCATGAGTCAGAGTTATGCATGATGGGTGATTTGGTTTGTGGTCAAAGAGATTCAGAAAGTCACGTAATACAGTTGTCTGTTTTTAGTTTTCCATCGATTTGTCAGGTGTATAACATTAGCAGGTTGGCACATTTTAAAAAGAAAGAACCCTGAAACCCTAACCCCAGAAACCTTGCGTCAGCTTCAAGGATGTTAGACTCAACTGTGCATGGTAAGTAAGTAATCTTTATTTATAGAGCACTTTTCACAGGTAAAGAAGTACAAAGTTTTTAAACAAATTTTAGTATCATCTCATCTAAAGAGAACATGGAAGAACAGTAACAAATAACATGGGAGACAAGAACGGGTCCTATGCCCTTGGGTCGCCATAAGGAAGCGCCCTGTATTTAAATGAAATGGGAAAACAACATAAGGAGAGGTGAGGGGAAAAAAAGCAGATTATGAACTGAGTTCCCAAAATTAGAAACAAAGTACAGAACCAGGATAAACCTCTCAGCTGCAAAAACACAGATAAGATAACTCACAGTCATAGCACGTGGGCAGGTGGGGGTTGGTCGTGGTTCGGGGGTGAAACGAAACAGTATGTAGGGGACGGAGCTGGTCGAAGATGGGGGCGCAGCGTGCTGCCAGTAATAGTATCTATACTATAAAATAGTGATGGTACTCCATAAAGAAAAAAGACTTTGTAATTAATTAATCTAAATGGATCGCACACCAATATTTGAAACGAGAAGCGTTTTTCCAAATTAAATGGATTTTGGTATATGATTGAATCAATGAAAACAATAAATGAGCTTTAACAACAAAATGGTTTATTATTTTCATCACATAATGTGCAATATAAATAAAGAATATTGCATTGTTTCCACTGCACAAACTTAAAGTAAGCTATATTCACGGTTTTCCGTTTTTTTTGGTGAACTTTCTAAAACAAATGTGTTTTTGTGTGTAAAACAAAAAGCAGCACTTAGTACAGAACATTCCAGAGAAGTGGAAACTGAACAGTGCAAAACAGTTGTCATGAAATAAACAGACCAACTGATGAAGCTAATGAATTTTGTTTAAAATTGTCTTTCTGCATAACAGTTCATAAGTTGGATGCTATCTGTAGCACCGTTTCTAGCCCCGCCCACATCCTCTATCACTGAGAGTGGACGACTGTCCACTACTATCATTTGTCCAGTTGTCTTGTTCATTTGTCACTCATGGACTTATTCATTTTGGCTCTGAACCCTGTCATCGTGTCGGGTGTGGATTGGCATCACTGTCTGCTCGGAGCATGTTACAGCGAGTGTCCGTGCAAGCTGTCCTCGCTAGCCGCTACATGTTTAGCATTAAGGTGGTTGTGGAGGCTGCAAGAGGTCCAGTGATCTGCAAACTCTTTCTTGCACAATTTTTTGTTTTTCATCTGGTGTTTTTTTTTTTTTTTAAACCAAATTGAACACCCACGAAGCTCAGCAACAACTTCTTCTCAGGTTCTCCCATTTCTTCAGTTGTAGTCGGTGCATCAGTATTATGGGCTGTTTGGAGTGAAAAAAAAAGGCAATTAACTGTGTTATATTTATTAGTGTGTTGATGTCCCAGCACTACTATAAAAACCTACAGTAAGTGCAAACATTGTTTGAAAAACATTACATGCATTACAAAAACACGACATAAGAAGAAGTGCATAACTGGCAAATGTTAAAGTATGTAAATCTGGCACTAAAATGCCACTCATATGACTTTCCCTCTGACTTATCTTTGACGCATCTCTAAAAACTGTTGACAAATGGTAAAACTCCCACAGTGGTTTCATTTCAAATGTACATGCAGTTTATTTGTGGTTCTGCGGTTTAAATTGAGAATATCCATGTTGGCAATTTATTAGATGTGAATCATGCTAGCTTACGGTATTGGACCCTAATTCTTATAATAAATGTGGCGCGTTTTCCACCCAGGCTGCAGTGGTTGGACCAATATGCTGCAGGCTCCTGCCTCTTTAAGGCACTTGTTTTCAGTGAGACAGATTTTCTGTTTTATGTGCTATGACTAATATCTTGGACGGACAGAGGGGACTCAGAGGGAATGCTTGTGGTTTTCCTCTGGGAATGCTGGCATGCAGGCAAGTGTTCCTTCAGCCGCGTGCACCTTTTCATATGGCTCTGATTCATTAGTAAAATATATGTATCCTCTTGAAGAGTTGGTAATATGGTTTTTCACGGCTTTTTCAAGTTTTCCTTCATGTCCTCGGGATATGCATACAGACACCAGACAGCCTTGCATACCAATTAAATGCAATTAAAATCATTCCCTCAAACTGTCATTGCACACATTGCACTCCCAAAAATGCAGGCATCTTTAATACGCTCTCAGCTCTGGAATGTTGTCGACTCCATATGGAGAAAAGTTGAGCTGAGGGTCAAATGAGCAACATTTTGGCTGCAACATTTGTTTGATGTTCAGATACTTGAAGACTTTGTGGAGGTGAGCTTTTAAAGAAGACACGTGAAGCACACATACTCGGATACAGTTTGCCTCCTGCACAACTCCACAGATGGTTTCCTGTGAAGGAGGTGAACTTTATTTTCTCTGCTATGAGTGTTTTTCTAAAATGGGTCAGCAGATGTTAGAGGAGGAGGAGGAGGAAGAAGAAAAACAGTCCCGGCAAACTGTTTGCACTGCAGTGTGGGTCGGTAGGAACGACAGACTGCAGTGGGAGAGGGTTGAGGGAAAGCGAATGCTTCTCCATGTTCGCGTCCAACTGAAAAGATTTTAGCTTTTTTTTTTTTTTTTTTTTTTTTACAGTACAGAACATTCTGTCCCTTGCCCTCTTTAGCCCTGTTTGAATACGTCTTATCAGTGTTTACTCTCCTCAATTCTTCGTTCATTTTCATCACTATCTGCAAAACAATTACAAGTGCAGGCCTTATTTTGCAAACCTTTTGACATTATGTGCACTAGGCCTGGGTAATATATTGAGATTCAACATGTATCAAGTTTTCTATTTTGGATATTTAGAAAATTACAGTATCACCTATATTGATATATCTTTATATATTCTTTTGTATTAAATTACTAGTTTTAGAAGTCTTTTCTTTCTCTACTTCTCAGAACAACATTAAAAGCTCAATTAGACGATCACTGTGCATCCTAACCCAGACCTTCATCTAAACTCACTCACACGTGCTGTCCCTTAGAGGAGAAGAAGTTTATTGTGGCTCATGTTGTGCAACTGTTTGTTAATGAATGTTCCGTTAGTTTGTTGTCTTAAGTATTTTTGTTGTTTTTTGGTGTATTTCTCTGTTAATTTGTGGTTTTGTAGTAAATTTGTGTCATTTTGTGCATTTACTTTTGGAGCCACTAGTATTTTTTTTATTATTACCAATCTTAAAGCACTGATTGGTGTTATTTTAGCCTGTGTGGCATTTTGCATCAGCAAATTTAACCTAGAATTGTCTTTCTGGTCAGACTTTATTTGAATTAAAAAAAAAAAAAATCAAGGTTTATATCGTAAATCACCATTTTGAGAAAAAATATTGAAATATGAATTTTGGTCCATATAGCCCAGCCCTAATGTGCAAACATATCTACAGTGAATGATGCATGCTCATTTGTTGTATGGGTACCAGTCATTCAGCTTGGATTTTCTATGCAAGACACGTAAAGTTGCAATGTTCCAAAATGTCAAAGGCCCAATAAAGACTTTTCATTCACGGCAGTGTAGGACTGAACCTGCACTCGCTGTCACTTCACTGCAGTGCAGCATGACTGATGTAGGTAATATGATTAGTAGGAAATGGTTTTCTAAAGTGGCTTTACATTTATTGCTGATCTATGCACTGTCCTCATCATTAAAAGCAACAGAAGCTGCTGCAGCTAATATAAAAAAAAAAAGTCAAAGCGCACAGTAAAGGACTTATGAAACAACTTGAGCTTTTTTTACAGTTAAATTATGCCGTTTGTATTTGGCTCTATGACTGTTCACTTATTGTTATTAGTATTTATCAAACATCTATTTTCTGTAAGGAAACTACTCATTGTCCTAAGCACATAAAATGAAGGGTGTCCCAGTCTGATTGATATGGTCTATCGCAGGGGTTCTCAAACTTGGGGTCGTGACCCCATTTGGGTTTGCAAGACACGATGAGGAGGTCGTCAGATGCCTTCAAGAAACTAAGAATATTTTTTTGAACAATTTGAGCCCATTTTTGCTTAGTTTTACCCTTTTTCTGCAACTACATGAAACGTGCCATATTTTAACCTATTTTCATCACTTTTTCTTGCCACATTTTTGCTCCTTTTAATGCTTTTTTTTGCTACGTTTCTCCCATTTCTGACACTTCTCCATCAAATTTTAATGCCTTTTCTGCACATTTTTTCCACTTTATAGACATTTTCAGCACTTATAATTCCTTTCCACTACTTTTCCAACTAATTTCACATATTGACCCATTATTGTCTCTTTTAACCTCTTTTGACCATATTTCATATATATATATATATATTATTTTTTTTTCATTTTAACCACATTTATGATTGGTCATGCCAATTATTTACCAGTTTAAACTAATTGTTCCACTATTGACACTTAAAACGATTTTTACTACTTTTTTCTGTCAGTTTTTGCAACTTTTAACCAATTTCTGTGGTTTTTGAAATCCCATTTCACCACCGTTTCCACCATTTCCACCTAACCCATGTTATTTAAATTTTTTTTAAAAATTTGTATTTATTTAATTTTGGAATAAAATCGTAATGAAAACAAAATGTCTAAATAGTTAAGCAAATATATGTCAGTTATTTTAAAATCATAAAAAACCTGAAACTGAAAATCTTTACTCTATTTATTTTTTATTTATTGATCATTGAATGTGGATAGAAGAATGAACAGACAAGTTATTGCTGTTACATGGACACGTTTCTGTGTCCATTAATTACAAAGCGATTAGATTGGGTTTATTTCAGTTGGAATGAAAGGAGGCTACATGAATTCATTTTTATTTTGGTGGTTATATAATCTGATAACTCAGTGGAACAGCAGCTAATGTCTCATTAAACATGTATGATGTTTGTATTACTTTGATGTTTAAATGTTCTCTTATTCATTTCTATTTCAGGCTCCCACAGCCGGGTGAACCAGTGTCCTGTCAATGAGATCGGATGCGTGGACCCCAATGTTTGCATCTATTTGGGCAAGTTATGTGACGGTGTTTCTGACTGCGCCGAGGGCTGGGATGAAGGGCCTCACTGCAGAGGTAATTCACACACACACACACACACACACACACACACAAAAAGCAGAGCATTGTCAAAGAATAATTTTTCTTTGTATTTCCATTGTTCTCCATGTTTGAGGTGGTAACAAACCAGCCAGGGTTGGGGTCAATTCATTTTTTTAATTACAGTTCCATCTTCAATTATCCATGTTCAATTACAATGCAATTATGAATACAAATACAATTCGAATTACAATGATTATTTCCCCCTGAAAGTCATTTACAATAACGTTCTCAGTTGCCAACATTCGATTACAATTAATCACAAGTTCTGAGCCTTTACTAAATAACTCCATAAAATGTAACCTTCCTTGTGTTAGCTTTCTGTTAGCATCTCTTATGATATCAGGTTGGTTTTGACCAATGTCTTAAATCAGCTGTAAAATACACTAATGTATTTTACATTTCAGTTTGTTTCTCATATCTTGGTTACCTTTGTTGGGCTTCCTTATGCAGGAAAATATTCATATAAATTTTTATGGTGTTAGGGTTTGGTTTAGGGTAAGGTTTAGTCTTAGTCACGTGACCTAAACTGACCAATGAATGACCTATCACATGATCTAAACTGGCCAAATAGGGGCGCTGCGTACGGATAGAATGTCAGTATATTGATACGGTAACTGTATGGATAGTCACTGCATATATTTAGAACATAAAAATACAAAATCTCTCTGTAAAACCAGCTGCTCTGTTATCTTTCACATGTACATGGGTATTTCTCATTCTACAGAACTAATCAATTATTCAGCTCAGCTATGAATGTCTTTCTCCGGCACCGAATGGAATAATTAGGATTCGGGATGAACGCAGAACAAAATCCTATCAAATCCCCCTCTATCAATTAGACAAAAACAGCAGAAGGAGACGAGGACGCATTGGGCCCATCGTCTCTTTCTTTTCCTGCAGCTGATAAGTGAGCAGCTGCTGCTGCCACCTTCAGAGGATCATGAGGTTATTCAGGGGAGCCCAATCTCAAATGTATCTGACTGACGTTGTGCTTGTTTTATGGCTGGGTGACTCATGTTGGGACACGTTTCCTGATTCCTCGCTGTTTTTCTTTTGGTTGGCGTTACCTGGAATATAGAAAAAGCTTTCCCTCTCCACTTCAAAGCTACATGGGATCAAAGTCTGGTGTCAAGGATTGGTCAATGATAACTTTATTTATATACTGCTTTTGTTTTGCGTACTCTCTGCAGCTGCTTGTTTAAGTTTTAGACAGATTAAATGTGTTTTTTGTTTGTTTTTAATCGCTGTTTACCTTTTTTCTCGTGTTATGTTTTATCTTTGTAATGTTTTATGTGCTTTTGAGCTGAAGCATTGGTGCCTTATCTTTTATTTCCTTTTCTCACATGCAGCAGAGCTCTCTTTTTTTCTTTTTTATATATTTATTAGGTTTTTAACAGCTTAACAAAAAACACGCACACACACTCAAAGTCAAACAGCTCTCATGCTCAGGATATATATTATGTACTATACAACTGCATCAGTAAAGAGAGTGAGTTAGTGAATACAAAATAATAATAGAAAAAATGAAAAAAAATAAATAACAATATTTTGTGTCTGTCGCACAAAACTTCTTTTAAAAATAGTGGAAACATTTAGTTCGATACATGCCAGAAAGGGTTGCCATGTTCTGTGGAAAACATCATCTTTTGAGTGCAGTTAGTCCAGTGGAATGTAATCATAATCAATAATGACTCTCCTGCAGAGCTCTCTAAACCCTACGTGAATAGAAATTAAAAAACAGCGCGACAACATTGGAAACTAGATTAGATATCGACCAGCAGTCAGGAGCCTTCATGCATTTCCACCTCATACAGCCTCAGACAGAGAAAAACTCTCATCAAAAAAGCTCAAATATGAAATTCAAACATTGCAGAGTTCTGTGCATCCTCCCAACCTCACCTTTGTCATTAAAGTTGTATTTCACAGTTTCAAGGTGATGAATATCTAGTATCACTGCTGATATGTTCAATCAATAAATGTTTGGTAGATTCATTTAAAAAAAAAAAAAAAAAAAAAAAGATTGGTTGGTTTTAATTAAGTGAGGCAAACAACTTGTTCTGAATAAGAATTTTCTTGTGTGCTTACTAGGGGTGTGTATTGCCTGGCATCTGGCGATAGTATTTGTATCCCGATACATAAGTCACGATACAATACGATATATATCCTGATATTAAAGTATAAGGCGATTTTTGCGTTTTTTTCTTTAATATATGACTTAAGAAACAACTAATCTGTAAATGTGTACACCTTCATGAGAACATTATGTATGAAATATACATATTTTACACTCAAAACATTGGCTTTAACATGTCATGTGCCAACAGCTTAAAATTAAAAAGTAACATACAATCTTCCTGTGGCTTTTAAACCAACTTTGACTTTAGTGAAACATGACTTTAGTGCAACATAATTGAGGTATATGCCTCACAAATAAATGCAGAAAGTTAGAACTTTCTTTTTAGATTTTATTGAAAAAACACAAGCAGGTCAACATGCCCAGGTTTCAGTGCACTTCTTTGTGCAGTTACAATGTCTCCTGCAGTGGAAAAGACTTTCCTAGTTAAATAAAAGTAAAAAGAAAAAATCTGAGAATCGCGCTGATTTATCTACAACTGAACTATTTGGTAATTTGGAAAATAATTGAGTTTTCTGTCCGAATTTGATGGTCTAAAGGCCCAGATTTGGCCGTCGGGCCTTAAGTTTGGCACATGCTGTAGGGCTACATTACATTATTATGTTTTTTCAGTGTGCAGGAGTAGGGGTACATGGCTTCAGGTTAAAGGTCTGAAGGGGTACAGGATTGTGAAATGTTTGGGAACCACTGGTCTAATCTAACTGGCTATAAATGATTAATCCAGGATTGATTTTGTAGGTCAAAACTTGTTGTTTTTTTGGTGAAATATGTGTGTTTGGTACATCTGAGCCGTGTTATCGACCGATCACGGCGCACATCGCTTATCACTGACGGCAACTCTTCCAGCCAGCTGTGGTCAACACACACATCTCACTTAAAACCCCTGCGTGATCATGCTCATGGTCTCACACTCGCATGCGACTACACCTACATGCGTACATACCTATTACCTCAGGTGTAAACACACCGGTAGTGTTTCCAAATTCTTTGGCTTTGACTGTTTTTGAATCCCCCCACTTTTTTTTTTTTTTTTTTTTTTTTTTCAGGGAACGACTTTCACAAGCTTCCTAGTGTTTACTCGTACTAACGACTGCCGAGTTGTGCAAGTGTAACAGGGTGCTGATGTCTGAAAGGACACTTTGTCGGTCAGCACGTCCGAGGGTTACTGCTGGTGATGTTGACAGAAGGGGTCGGAAAGGGGATCGTGCCATGGAGGGTTGGGCTGCAATGTATTTGACTCATAAGAAATTTGTCTTTTTGCATGTTGTGTATGTGTTCACAGTAACATAAATGTGTCTTTTCTTGTCAGCATTGCTAGAATTGTCAATTATAGGAAGAGTTATGCTTTTAATGTGTTTCAATACTGAGGCATTGAGACATGTAGATGTACACAGCTCTGATAGAAACATACTCTTAAATATGTAAATAAATTAGAGCAAACACAAAAATATAGCTGTAGCAATAGATGCTGTTGTTAAATCTCAAAATGTTGAAGAATGCGAAGTTGTCGTCATTTCTAAATTTAAGTATGTGTAACAAATGAGATGTAAATAAAAAAAAGGCCGTGTCATGTAAGGGTGTAAGAAAAAATCGAGTTGTGTTATATTGCAATATTTCACTGCTTGATTATCGTATTGAATCAATTAATGCAATTACAGAGGTCATATGTTTCCTGTAGTTCTTGACCAGGGTTGCACACACTGCAACAGGGATTTTGGCCCACTCCTCCAGACAGATCTTCTCTAGATCTGTCAGGTTTAGTGGCTGTCACTGAGCAACACAGAGTTTCAGTTCCTTCCAAATATTTTCTATTGGATTTAGGTCTGGAGACTGGCTAGGCCACTCCAGAACCTTGATATGCTGCTTAAGGAGCGACTCTTGGGTTATCCTGGCTGTGTGCTTTGTGTCATTGTCATGTTGGAAGACCCAGCTAGGGGCAATACATGACCCCATTTATCCTCTCCATAATACAGTGCAGTTGTCCTGTCCTATTTGCAGAAAAGCACCCCCAAAGCATGATGTTTCCACCCCCATACTTCGCAGTAAGGATGCTGTTCTTGGGATGGTACTCATCCTTCTTTTTCCTCCAAACACGGCGAGTGGAGTTTAGACCAAAAAGTTTTATTTTGGTCTCATCTAACCACATGACTTTTTCCCATGTCTCCTCTGGATCATTCAGATGGTCATTGGCAAACTTCAGACGGGCTGGACATGTGCTGAGTTGAGCAGGGGAACCTTCCGTGCAATGCATGATTTTAAACTTTGACGGCGTAGTGTTCTACCCACAGTAACCTTTGAAACTGTGGTCCCAGGACTCTTCAGGTCATTGACCAGCTCTTCCCGTGTAGTTCTGGGCTGATTCCTCACCTTTCTGATCATCAGTGATACCCCACGAGGTGAGATCTTGAATTGAGCCCCAGTCCGAGGGACTCTGACAGTCATCTTTAGCGTCTTCCATTTTCTAACAATTGCTCCAACAGTTGATCTATTTTCACCAAGCTGCTTGGCAATTGCCCCGTAGCCCTTTCCAGCCTTGTGGAGTTCAACAACTGGTGTCTTTTGATAGCTCTAGTCTTGCCCATGGTAGTAGAGTCTGACTGACTGTGTGGTGGACAGGTGTCTTTAACAAGCTCAAACAGGTGCTACTAATTTAGAATAATAGGTGAAGTAGAGGTGGACTTTTTAAAGGCAGAGTAACAGGTCTTTGAGGGCCAGAATTCTTGCTGATTGGCAGGTGTTCAAATACTTATGTGCAGCAATAAAATACAAATGTATTTAAAAATCATACAATGTGATTTCCTGAATTTTTTTTTTTTAATTATTATTATGTCTCTCACAGTGGAAATGCACCTACGATGTAAATTTCAGACCCCTCTATAATTTCTGGAGGGAGAACTTGGAAAATTGCAGGGTGTTCAAATACTTGTATTCCTCACTGTTTATATGTATATTGTATTGTGACATGCAAATTGTGAATCGTATCATATCGTCAGATTCATGACAATGCACACCTCTAGTGTCAAGTGTTATTGCTGTGCTGTCCTGCAAAGCCTGTGATGTAACACGCACAATCTCTACAGAGTTAAGTAGATCACAGTAACATTACCAGTTCAATAAAAACACCCCTTTTGTAAGGCAATCATAGATGGCAATTTTCCACTGATCCAAGGTTTTCCGCTTATTTGATCTTAAATTTATTTCTGTGAATTGTCTGAATGTGCGTTCAACCTCACACCGAACGCGACTTCAGTTGCTATACTATAGTTGCTTAAATCGCTCGTGATGAGGTGCTCGAACATAGTTGCACTTTTTGCTTTCTTCATCACATCATCTGTGACCAGTGATGTGACGGCCGAGGAAGTGACGTAGGGAGAAACACATTGGAATGTCGCAACATAGCGTCACTCAAACTCGCTTTAAGCGACTTCCAGCGACTGAGTTTGTGCGATTAAGTCGCTGGGATTACGTGAGCCGTGTTGCTTGAAAGGAGGTTGGTTGGCGTTGCGTCATTTACATTGATTTTGAATGTAATCTAGTCACCAAGTCGCTAGGTACCTTATCTTTGTCGGGGAACTCAAAAACATCTTGTGTAAAATCAAAGTTGAATCATTATTTCCCGCGAACAGGAAGTTTAGCAAGTGTGTTTTTAACGGATCGGCAACTGGATTATTTTGAAACGATTTTGACCAATGAGAATGGTCTTTGTATTTTACCACACAAACTCATAACGGTGTAGTGGAACGTCGGGACAAAGTACGACGAGATAACCGGAACACTTGAGCAATTTCTGAAGAAAACATTTTGTGTTTATTAATTACTTCTGGTTCCCGTGGATTTTGCATTGCTGGATCATGCATCTAAAATGAAAAAAACCTGTGGAAAAACTTGCCATTTGCCATAGCAACTATTCATTGAGGTTTGCATTTGCTAAGCTATAATTGACACTTTCCACAGTCAAAGACGCAATTCACTAGGGATACAGTCAACTGTAAATGCTAAGTCTAGAGACGTTGTTAAGGAGAGAGAGATTGTTGCACACAAGCAAGAATTAAAGAGGAAGGCAGTGCAGAAGTTGAAAGAACTTCCAGTAAAGAGGAACAAACTTTAGTAGATGTACAAAATGTGAACTGTAAGTATTAATAACCTACAGCTAGAAAAGATCATGAGAACCTGTGCAAAGTATTGAAGAAAACAATGATTATGAAATCATTTTTAAAATTGCAAGTAGACAAAATATGCCAAAAAAATGAAAGTCTGTGTTTAGTTTTTCTTATTTATAATTTCATTCTAAATAAGTTGTAGATTTAAAAAAGAAGAAAAAAAACACTTTTCAGCTGAAAACTGATTTTGCTGTTGACCCCTTTTGACATGTCAAAAATCATGATACAGTTACAGTGTCGACCACACGTTGTTCTGTTATTTTTTGCAACTATTTTTACAGTCAGCTGAACCTAGCCTCTTCTTGCTTTGCCTTTGGTCACTGCTTGCACTGATTCTGTCCCTGTCATTAATTCAGGAAGTGGAGGTTTTTCCTTTGACCTGCAGACCTTCAATGTTCTTTTTGTACCATTTGTGGGTAATGAGGCACTCCTCAGGAAAACAAGGCCTCTGAACCTTCCTGGGTAACTGATTGATAGGAGAGAAAAAAATGGGGTCATGACAGCACTCTGGAGAGCTTCTCTATCTTTTCAGTGCGTCTAACAAAAACCCTGATCATTGTGGCGGCATGGTGCTTTTGTTTACACTTGGCTTTTCATCGTCCTTCATGTCCCATTAGCTTTGGAATGAACTGGTTTGAGGTTGCATAAACCTGTAGCAAGAGCACAAAATATACTTTATACATGAGCATGCCTCAGCCTAAATAAGTTTATTGGTGGTAGATTTCAAAGCTGGCTTAAATGATAAGACCGCGCCTTCCATTGTTTACCCCCATCAGTGTACGGTAAAAGTAGACCAGCTTAATGTGTGATAAAGTTCATTTAAGGTAATGTCGAGGAAAGAACCACTTCCCAGAAACTTTGTTTATTAAGGTGTGATACTGTGTGTGTTTTGCAAGAGTGTATTGGTAATTTGTACATTGTGTTTAAGTATTAACTCCGACATCTATACAGTGATCTGCCACTGTGAGGCTAATCGTGACTGTTTGCTCATTACTCAACCCGTAGCCATGTGTGTGTTTGCAAATGGTTACTTACCCTCTTTTGATAATGAAGCCTGCCAACAGCTGCCAGTAAATACACTTTATGCTCACAATCGGTCTGCCATCCTGCACGACAGCCTTCTCTGCAGATTAATGCACCTGGAGGTTTTCTCTCCACCCACAACTGTTTGCTTTAATGTAATGAAAAACTTGAAGACAGGCATGACATTGCATTTATATTTGTGTTTGCTTAGAGACGATAACACAAACCAACACTTGTGATGGCTCATTCCCTCGCCTGCTTCTCATACTGGGCAGCTCTTTTAAAAACAAGTTTAAAGTTTAAACACTAAATCAAATGCAGAAATGCAATGACTGCACACATTTGGTTGAGCAGGGTCTTCTTCTTACTTTTCTTCTTGTTTTCTTTTGTCAGTGGTTATTTGTGGCAGTAATGAGCTGAACATACAGCTGTTGTAACTGTGTCAGGTAGGGGTGTCCTGATCCGATATTGATATCGGATATCAGCCAGTAAACGAATATCGGATTTTATCGGACTGCATCTAAAATCTCCAATGTAAGCGCTCCGATAAGAGCTGTGAACACTATTGTGTTGTAGTTTTTGTTTTTTGTTGATCTGATCGATATTGGTATCGGCCAATACTCAAGGCTGCAATATCGGGATTGTATTGGAAATGAAAAAGTTTTATCGGGACATCCCTAGTGTCAGGTTGTCAGCCAAATGAAGATGTGAAATGTTTTAACGTGAAATAGTCTGACGGACTGGGTGTCCAAGCATCGTTAGTCTTGGTTCCGCTAGAAACTATACAGTGCTCCACATCAAAGTGCTAATATGGTGAAAACATGACGACCTACAAGATATTAGGAATGTAGCTCTATTATTTTATGGTTAATGGTGTAGATTAGAGCTTTATGTTTTTGCCCTAACAGACCGGGTCAGGTTCGGGCTTAATTTTTGATGGTTATACCACAGGCTCGGACAGGGTTCGTATGCTGCGTGGTAAAAAAATGGTCAAATATGTGTTTCCATTAGCGTGAGTAAGATGCACGTAACACCTGTAGCAGCGCATGCAGCTGCCTGTCATGTTTATAGATGTATGCAGAACGAAGGTCTAGTAAATATGGCTTGGATGTGTCTGGTTGAAACGAGTTCAGGCTTAAAGAGACATCGGCTTCATTTGACTTGGACGGGTTTGGGTCGTGTTGTTTTGTGTTCTATCGGGCTCTGGACGGAATGAAATGGCTAGTGTAGATACAGTATATGTGGCATGGTAATTATTCGATTATCAAAAAAGTGTAAACAACCATTTTCTAACACACACAGGGCCACGGGTGGAGTAATGGGCCCATTTTAGCTATCACCAATTATTCGATATTGATCAATAACCTGGCTGATTAATCAGTTGGGCTCTAATATGTTACTGATGTATTCACTTTTTTGCTGCGTTGAAATTATGTGGCTCTGTGCTGTGCTTTTTGCATTCTGTGGGTTTTATGTCTTAAATGTGTATATTTTTTCATGTCAATCAATGTTTTTATTTCACATATCGACTGATATATTGGTTATCGGTACATTGGTACATTAAAACCCCATATTGGTCGAGCAATTTTATATGAAATTGAAAACCATGTAGTTATACAGAATAGAGCAGTTCATATATTCTAAATAGTGTATCCGCTTTATAAAGCTAAAGATTTTTAGCTTTTTTAGATTTTTTTTTTAATCATCCTAAAATTTGAATTGTATATCTCACATTACAAACTAAAATATCTTCTATAGACAGTGATGGAGTGCTGATTCAAAAGGAAACAATGTTTTATTTTTTAAACTAATTAGTAAGCAAGAATAAGGAGTGCTACTTCTTGGTGAAAGGATGTAGTTTATTTGTACTTTTGCTTTAAAGAGTAAATGAGCCAATTTGATGAGTTAGTGAGTGAACAGCAAGCCTTTGTCGCCAGCATACAGAGGACAAAGGCTTGCATAAACCTGTTTCCAGACAGTGAGAACACAACGGTAGGAATGTCTTGCGAATTTCAAGTGTTTAATTTTTACTCTTTAAGGTGTCACACGCTAAAAAATGTGGGCAATTTTGCTGTATAGTGAGAAAGGTCTTATAATTTCTTCCTGGGAACCAGCGACATGTCATGTTTGTAGTGCAGTTTTTAATTTAGAGCTGCATAGTTTGTTTGTCTGTCATGTTATGTAGTAAAAACCGACCTAGGTGTACAACATACTAGTTTATTCTATGTAAGCTGGACGCGGTTTCAGGGACCCCGTGTAGGGAAAGCAGCATTTCTAAGCCATCGGTTTGCCATCAGTCATTTGTCAGCTCAAGAATTCATTCTGGGCCTCCTTCAGCCTCAGTGACCATGTTGTACCCGCACTTTAAGCCATGGGATGTTATTTTTTTGAATGAACTGTCAACTTTTGCAAATTTCCTGCTGGCATTGATTAGACTTGATGAGATTTTTATCCCCTCTTTCTGTCCGGGTTGATTTTATGGATCACTTTCATTGGCCATCCAAGTGTTCTTGTTCATTGTAATTCACATCAACCTTCGCTGAATCCCCAGATAATGTAGTGCCAGAAAGCTAGACTCCTTCCAGACTAGGTCTTGATGCAACAATCAAAAGTGTGCTATTGTTACTTGGACTGTTATTACTGCAGATGTCTCTTATTGTCATCTTTGTGACTGAAGTGCTGACTCACTGTTGTTTTGTATGAGCTTGCTTGCATATTTCCACAACAAGATAAATGTTGGAAGGCAGCTGTGGGTTGACAAAACAGAGGAGGTTCCAGCAGTTATGCATTCATTTCATCTTTTTATTGCCGAGCTACAGAAGAGTTAGGAATGAGGGGTCCCATCAATGGCGTTGGTATGCTTATTTAGGACAGAAGTCTTTTGGTGTTTTGCTCTGGATGTTGTTTGCCTCATTCATTATCCCTCTGAGTCACTGCTGGCACTTGTTTGCTGAGAGGTGGAACTTTTTCAACTCACGTCTTCAAGCACTTTATGCATTAGTTTACACCAGTGTGCCACACTTTCGTTTTCCTTTTTCTCTTTTTTTCTTTCTTCTTTTCTCGATTCTTCTGTCTCGCGAGGGCTGTTGTTGGGTTCTTCACACTTCCTACTTTTGCCTTTCTCTACTTTGATGTTATCTTTGAACTCTATAATTCCTGTACCAAGAAAAAGCTTATTGAAATGCTCATTGAATTCCAAATTTTTTGACTACATTATAAATGTAATAAATTCCATCCCTATATCTTAACTTAATGCCAAAGTCAAACAAGTCATTCGCGTCACTTTTTTAGAAAAACTCAATTTTAGTGAAGTAACTCTAACTTTATGAGTAGGCTTGCAATCAGCCACTTGCCATACTCTTCTCGAGTGCTTTTATTACCTCCATCAAGGCGGTCATTTTTTTCACTGGGTTTAATGTACTTGTTTTTCTGTTAGCAGGGTTACATCTAAAGCTCCTTATGGATTTTGACAACACGTTATTCTTAACCAAAGACAGACTACACCATGTAAGATTCCATTAATCTTTAGAGGGGATCTGGATTTATAAACAGATTCGGGACCAGTTTGAAAAAAAACAAAACAACCTATCTCTCATCGAAAATTCACATCTCGATTTGTAATTGACTGATCCTTGTGAAATCTGACTCGAGTATGTCAGATTGGTTCTTCAATAACCTAACCGAGTTTCATCCGGATCAGATCCGGATTGCGCATTTCATTGAGATTGTTTGAAAAATTGGGGTTGCCTATACATTTGGACCTACTGTTTTATTATTAATGAAGATAGAAATTTCTTGCAAGCCAAGATCATAATACCATGATCAGCATCACTGCTCCAATGTTAGGCAAAGAGGAGGTTTGGCACTTTGCAGAGGTATGCACTCTCTGACAGCTCTTCTTTAGTTTGTGAATATGTTAATGTGATGTTGAGGTTTGGGATGAGAACATCATTAGTAGGGCCCTATAAAATCCACATTAATGGAATCGCGGACGGAATCACGAAATCGAAACCAAAGAAAACTTAATTCTCTGTTGAGCGTGGAAATGGACAGAATCGGGATGAAACGCCTTCATCGTCATCGATCACTAGGTGCACCGACCGCCCCCCCTCCCGTCCTTGCCGCTTCAAACCTTCAAAACCACACGAAACACCATCTAAACCACACGAAACACCATCTAAACCACACGAAACACCATCTAAACCACCCGAAACACTGTCTAAACTGTCAAAAAACTACGCAACTCAAAACTCCAAAATACAGAGCCACCAGTTACTGCTTAACTTTACTGTCTGTAAGGATCCGTCCGTTTCTCATCAAGCGCTGCATGAAAACATGATCAGCTTCACTTGCTCAGAGAGTTTGATCATCATCTCATCAGTGCTACAAAAGATCCGTAGGTAACCGTTGTTCTGTTGTTGTGGACGAGACCACTGATACCAGGGATTGGAGAGTCTGAAACATCGTCGGCAAATGATAGCTTCTAATACTGCCAAATATTCTGGCCCCTAGTGGTGAAATAACTGATGCATCCTTTGCGTCCATTTATTTTTGTTTAATAATTACGGTCTGGAATGATGTCAAATTAGGTTAATTTAAATTAAATTGATCAAAACTTAATCAATAAACCTGCTCAGATTCAGTAAACCATTGATCCCTGGGGGGACATTGGGTGACATTAATGCTGCTGTCGTACATCTTTACAAGACATATGAATAATTAAAAAGGAGCAGTGTGAATAATCCATGTTAGTACAACTTATAGCTAACTATTAGCTATACTCATTATTTTAAATTAGATTTTTATTTTTGACATACATTTTTGTTTCATCATGGTTTTCTTTTTATTTATTTTCCTCACAGGAGTTAAAAACTAATATTTTCTGAACAAATGTATTAGTATTTCTAAAAAAAATGGAATTTGGAAAAAATAAAATGGAATTTGGAAAAAAATCCAATTGATTTTACAGGGCCCTACATCAGCTGTTATGCAGACGCTGTGGTGGTCTTTGTGTGGTTAAAAAGTTGCAAAACTCCCGATTTGTCGCTTGATCTACATTCAACCCTTGCCTACGGTCATATGTAACAACCAAAAGAATACGATTGAGAACACAATTAGCCAACCATGAGTCATTTAGTCAGTTTTTTTTCGAGTAGGAATGATCAAATTTTGTGGCTGTTCGGGGCCAAACTTCATCCCCTAGATGATCTGGTTGAAGTAACAGTGAGAAAGACCATCTGGCATCTTTAATAAGGCTGTTGCCCCCACGCTTCAATCAAGCACATGAAGACGGGACTTTGTGCTCAAGAAAAACAAAAATGATGAAGAGAAGGGATCGTACTTGTTTCTCACATGGATAAACAACCAAAATGCACCAATGGGATGTGGTTGGGGTGTGTGTTTCCCTTTTAGTTAGCTGTGTTTTCTTACAGTATGAGGCTGAAGAATAGATTTGCTATGGACTGACGTGTTTGTTGAGGGACTCTTCCTGGCAGTGGTGCAACAACAAAAGGATCATTAGGACCCTGCAGTGTGCACAGGCTTTTCATAATAAGAGCCCTTTACTGACTCACCCTCCGCACTTCACAGCCATACAAGCACTCGATGCTGTAGTCTGTGTCCCTGACCAATCGGGCTGTTTCAATGCATTAGTAAAAGCACCTCCTCTAGATTTTTCATTAATGGTTGTGCCATTTTTTCATGTTGCTTTGAATAAACAGAGAAGATGGTTTTGATTCAGAAAGATTTTTAGCTATTTTTAGACTTTGCTTAAATAAAGGGTAAAGTAAACACGCTACCTGTTTTGTCGTATAGATGTGACATATTGTAATAACATAAATTCTAGTAATGAAGTAACAATTGGAAAGTGAATTCTGGATTTGATATTTGAATCAGATGTACAGGGTTGTCAGAAGGTGTACAAATATTTCTCTAAAGTCGCTGAAAGCTTTCTCAAACAACATTTTATAATTGTCAGATACAATAGCACTTTTAACATTTAACTCACTGTGCCCTATTATAGAATTACAATGTTAAATACTAATACAAGCATATACAATGTATTATGTCAAAAGATCAAAGTATTTTCTCAGCACACTCCTGCCTAAGGTCCTTGTTTGTGTTAATCTTTGAGGAATATTTTTTGTTTCAACCTGATCCAAGCTTGTATGATTCATCAGCGGTTTTAGTCATGATTCAGCTTTCTTTCACCGTTCTGGTAATTTTGCGAGTTAGAACCTGCACCGGTTGCTCCTCACTTAAATTGTTTTGATGGCTTGACATAACAGAGATTTATGGCAAATAGTGAACATCCTCATCATCTTCAGCTCTGCCATGTTTACAGTTCTGTATAAACATGATAACAACCATTACGTCACTTTACCTTAGAGATAAGCAGCTTTTATCACAGCGGGGGCCACAAAAAATTTATCATCTGAATCGATTGCCACACAATATCAACATTCATGTCAGCAGAATAATGACTAATCTGAGGATTAATATAGTTGTTGTTTTGTATATATATTTTATTTTATTTTATTTTTTTATTTTATTTGAACTTGTAGTTTTGTATTTTTGAATTGATTTTGTGTCTTTCTTTTGGCATTGTGTATTTTTTTGAGTTATTTTTAATAATTTTATTGTCATTTTGCGTATTTTTCTATCATTTTGAGTATTTGTTTTTGTTGTTGCTGTAATTTTGTGTATTTCAAAACATTTCTCTCAGTTTGTTTTTTGTAGTTTTGAGTTTTTTTCTCTTTTGCGTCATGAATTGTGCTTTTGTAGTTTTATTTGTTCTTGGAGTCATTTTATATTTTTGTTTTTATATTGCATATTTTTCTGTCATTTTGTGTATTTTTGTATTTGTCTTGTTTGTTTTTTTTAGAGTAATTGTGTGCATATTTGTGGTCATATTGTGTCTTTGGAGTAATTTTTGTGTTTTTTTGCTGATGTTTTGTGTGTTTTTTGTCATTTTGTATATTGTTGTCATTTTGTAAATATTTCTCACCTTTTGTGTTTGTTTTTTTATTGTTTTCTTAAGTCATAAAGTGTTTTTATCTGTTTGTGGAGTCATTGTATGTATTTTTGTTGTTCTATTGCATATTGTTCTGTCATTTTGTGTATTTTTAATATTCGTCTTGTGTGGTTTTTTTTTTATTATGTGCATATTTGTGGTCCTATTGTGTCTTTGGAGTCATTTTTGTGTATTTTTGCTGAGGTTTTATGTATTTTTGCTGATGTTTTGTGTGTTTTTATAGTCGTTTTGTGCTTTTACTTTGGGGGCGGCACAAAATTCCGGTGTCATGAGTTGCCCATATCTGCCTTACCTGTTTGGATTGCACTCTGATCTTGGGGTATGATTTTAAAGGGTGACGCTTCTCATTTATTTCACTAATCACTACTAACAAAGGGACTGATGTCTGTCACCATTTGAGGCTCAAATATCTTTAAATACTTTATATACATCCATTTTTCAGCTGCCACAAACTGACCCGTTATCTTTTCTATCTACAGAAATATAGCAACTCTGTTCATCTGAGACTGTAAACACTGTTCTTATTACACACTCCATAGATGTAAGGGCTGTACATTTTACTCTTTTCTTTTTTGTTAATAAAGACATGTCCTGTATTTCCCTCTAAGAAATAGGAGACTCTCTGAGTGCGTGCACACTCAAGTCACCCTCATGCTCCAGTGCAATCACTTGCATGCAGTGTGCGACTCTCACTCAAATTACCCTCACACTCTGACCATCTAATCTCCACTGGCAAAATACAGGAGCTCTTCAAAGATTTCTGTGGTGTCTACATCACTGCCAGTGCAAGTGCTCATGTGTCTGCAGAGTATAACACTTTACTTTTTCTTTCTTAATTTTTCTTGCAGCATTAGCTCCAGCTTGTGAATCCCATGGGTGCCAGTTTCACTGTGCCGTGACCCATGATGGACCACTGTGCTACTGCAGACCTGGTTACGAGGTTGCCGCAGACGGAAAGACGTGTAAAGGTTAGTGAAGTTATGGCAGTATGATTTCATCTTTTAGAGCTGCTGGACATGAACATTTTTCATCTGATAATCAAGAGTTTAGGCTTCATAGATGAATTAATTGAAGATTAATTGAAAAATATGTAAAAAGTTGAAATTGCCATCTGAAAGTTTGTTTTCATCTCCACTGTAAATATCTGGTTTGTTGAAATTTTCGGTAATACTTTACTTGAAATTTTATACATAAGGCTGACATTACACTGTCATTAGCATGAATAAGGTGTCATGAAGGCTGTCGTTAAGTGTTGTTTGCTAAATCATAACACCTTTGGAGCTATGTTGGCATTTTCTTGGTTAGGTGGAGGGATCTAGTGGGGTTGGGGTTAATATTAGTGTTATGGGTTAGGTTTAGGGTTAATATTAGGGTTAGGGCTTAGGGTAACAGGGTTATGGTTAAGGTAACGAACAACACTTAATGACACCTTATTTATGCTAATGACAGGTGTTATGTCATAATGTTGACAGCGTAATGTCAACCTTATGTATAAAACTTCAAGAAAAGTGTTACCAAATTTTTCGCACATTGCATTGTGGGATGTTTAGCCGCGAATACAGATGCAAAATGATGTCAATCGAATCACTGTCCACCTCGTCTGGCAAAAAACACAGGAAATCACAATAGGAATGATGTAAAAACACATCTATGCATCCATTTACTATCCGTTATTGCTGCTTAACTTGGGAAAGGTGACAATCATGTCTTGAGGCTCTCTTTTTATCCAAGATGCTTTATTAAAGTTTGAGTACTAAGCCATGACATATTAAGAGGCCAATTGTATTGCTTTTCGTTGCTGACCTTTCTCACTCTTGTGTCCTGTTAGATTTTAATGAGTGCAATGTGTATGGAACATGCAGTCAGACCTGCACAAACACCGAAGGTTCTTTCACTTGCAGCTGTGTGGAGGGTTACCTGCTGCAGCCGGACAACCGCTCCTGCAAAGCCAAAAACGGTGAGCACAAAACACACAACTAACGGTTTCCGAATATTGTGATGTGTTGGAAGTTTGTATTAAATAATTATATTTGTCTTAATAATTTCACAACCCTGTTTATGAATATGTGACCTTGGACCCATTTCCAAACGTTTTATTCACCAAACTTAGAGCCCGTGGATCGTCTGCCCGTCCTTCTGATCGCAAACCTCCACGACATTCGATGCACATTCCTGGGTGGATCAACATCTCGCCTTCCCGTCATCTCCACCAAGCAGACCATGGCTATGGACTTCATCTATGCAGAGGAAACCGTGTGCTGGATAGATGTGGGCGACACTCCTGCTGCCACGCAGCTGAAATGCACAAGCATCCAAGACTTAAAGCCGGTCACGTACATCCGTACTGTCAACATCTCTCTCAGCTTGCATCGTGAGTTTAACTTTTGATTATCATTTTTTTGTCAGGTCTCATCAAACAGAGGCAGAAATTATAAAGTTCCAAATTGTATTTTAGCTGCAAGTGAAAGTGAAAGGAAAGCCTTATGTTCCAGCACTCATGCATTACTCAGGTAATCAGTTAAAGCTGTCAGTTCAGAGTGTGTAATTTACCAACTTTGGTTCGGTTTGCATTTGCCAGCTCAGACTTATGCAAAAAATATTAAGCAGTGGAGCCTCGTCTCTCCAAGCTGCTCATACCAGCATAAAAGTGCCAAGTAGAAACGCTGAGTCCAGCATTTAATCTTCAAAAGAATCGTCTTTTCAGAAGGCCTGCACTCACACACGGCCCAAAATCATCCCACAGAAGCTGTACATCGGGGTGGCAAACTCATGTTGGTTCAGGGGCCAAATACGCATTAGTTTTATTTTTATTTTATTTGAGGAAATTTTGTAGAATAATTCGAGTTAAATTGCAGGATTTTTTGAGGAAAATTGAGAGTTCTTTCAACAATTTGCTCATAAAAATGTTTGCAATCATGTGATATAAACATTGGAAAACTGTGAATGCTGGTAAATATTATAAAGTTTCATTGAATTTGTGTATTTTAAGGGACTGCAAAATCTAAATTGGTAATTTACATATTGATTATTCATGTTTTTTCTATACTTTCTCCTGTGGGCCAATTTGGGTGCCCTAAAGGGCCGAAATTGGCCCCGAGCTTTAAGTTTGACACAGTTGCTGTCCATGTTCTGCTGCAGAGATGATATTTACCTGTTTCTTACAGACAAGCATAAACTTGGCTACACAGCTATTCAGAAGGCTGGGCAATTGGAATTATTTCAATGCTACATTAAATGGATCCACCAATGTTTTCAAAAGTTTGGCCTAAAATTATTATTTCTATTGGAGTGAAGCATTCAGGATTCCCAGAGGAGTTGAGGAGGAGTTAAGGCCCCTTAGGAGAGCTCTTCTTCTCTGCTCCATTGTCTACTACAAAACAGCAGAGTTTGAACGGTCTCCCCCTGCGGTCACAGATTTTTATTCTCTTTCAGTAAACAAAAAAGGTTTACATCGGCATCTTTAACTTTTACTGATTATTTAGAGCAGTAGTTCCCAACCTTTCTTGTCTTGTGTACCCCTTGAGCCTTTTTGTCATACCATGAGTACCCCCTCACTCATACGTGTTAGTGATTCTCCAAAAGTAGAACATAACACAACTGAATATTTAACGCAAGTCATTTTATTTCATCTTCTTAAATTGAACAATTAATATTCAGGCATTATCTTCTTATTTAACTAAAAATAAACATAAAATGATGTTGCCTTCAAGGCAGTAAAAATTATAAATATAAGAAATAATAATATAGTAAACGTTTGTATTATTAATACTAATATATTATGATTATATTGTTATTAAAGAAAAATAATAAAGTCGAAATTATAAAAAAAAATTATAAAAAAAAAAAAATTATATAAATAAACAAATACAAAACAAATAATTAACCTGCCTGTGTTATATATAAGTTTTATGACATTTACCAGAAAAGGAGCTTCTTTGAACATGTCCCCTTTAAACAGGTATTTAAACTTTAAAAACAAGTCATTGCGCACACGTACCATTTTATTGACGGACTTGTGAAATGACAGAATATTTTTTATTATCTTGGAAATAAATTCTTAATTTTTCCATGTACCCGCTGCAATGTGCTCACGTACCCCTAGGTGTACACGTACCCCTGGTTGGGAAACACTGATTTTGAGCAACTATAGCCGCACAAGTTGGCATTTTGACCAAAAAAGCTCCTAAATGATCTGAAAGGCAGGCTAACTGTTTCACTCCAATAGAAAACAATGGAATGTTTACAAGCAGTGGGGCCGTGTGATGTCATCAATCACGTGATTTCAAAATGGCAGAGTGCAGGCTCTAAAACTGTAAAGTAGTCCCAAATTTAAATGAATATGGTGCATAATAATGCATTTTGTTAGGCATAGATCTTCTCATAAGTACATTTTAAAGATTTTAGGCATAACTTGTAAAACCAGTGGAGGATCCCTTTAATATTCTTTGTAGCATATAAACACTGTTTAGCCAGTGGACAGACTGTCCTCCTTGTAAAAAAGGTCAAAACACATCTTTTGACCAACCCTCATGGATTCACATATACACAAAAAGACTAAGTTAAATCACTTTTTGAGGTACTTCTCCATAATGCTGACTAGATTTATCTCTGCTTACAAAACTGACAAGGTTTGTTTTTATTTGCCTGGCTGACAGATCTGCTATTCTCTACAAAAAGTAGACAAAACATGAAAAGTAAGGTTGCGGGTTTGTGCGTGTGTGCACACATACAGGCTGGAAGCTTTCCCTTGAGAATTGGCCCCAGGCAGGGAACAGCAGGCGGCAAGAAAACAACTGGAGAAGGTAGTTGTGTAGACTGAAATGTGGGATGTGAAACCTGTGACATAAGACATTTGGCTTGTGTCCGTTTCTAATGAACTTTAACTGCTGTCAAACAGATGTGCGTTTGGGTCGTTTCCCGCCCTTTGGGTTGCTTTGAACTCAGTTTCATGGGGGAAAAAAGTCAACTTAGAAGAAAAGGTGTAGATATGAACTATTTATTCTGCATGTTTTATAAAGAGTGGTTGTTTGGGTGGCCCCTAAAAACATTTTTTAAGTATTATTTATGTTGTATCATTACATGGCTGTCTCAGTGGTTGTAAAATAATGCAAAAAATGTACAACCAAAATTGTTTCAATTAAATGCACATATTTTATTTGTTGGTAATACATTGAACACCTTTTTTGTTGTAAACAAGACTAGTACAGGTACTCTTTATGTTAATTTCTACTACAAAGATCTTAATAGTTTAGTATGAATGTTCAAAGAATAGATCATTCCTATGGTGTTTAGGGCAACACATGGCAGTAAATTGTGTTTAATTCATGAGAGGATTATGATGGCATCTCTAAATTGTGTTATCTAAGAAAACATTTACATTGCGACTAGACTCAAGTTCTCTAAAACTTGGAACAATAAGTTGAAATGATTACATTTGATTTGAACATATGAAAAATATCCTGAGTATCATCTGGCCTGTTGTAATGTGTTGGGTCTGTAGTTTTGTGTTTTGCATTACTTATTAGTTTCCACTGACATTAAGTGTTTTGATTAAAAAATGTGTGCACCACAGAGATGCTGTAAATGTAAAATTTCTATCTTTTGTGGTTTTTGGTTTAACAACTCCAACCTATTAAAACCACCTCCTACAGACTCGGATATTCTCATCAATTCATGTCATAAAAACAATCCTTCTGCTGAATAACAATTCCTCTCTAAAATGGCCTGAGGTGGGATGAAAAGAGAAGAATCATGGGAGGGAGGGAGAGAAAGAGACTAAAGAAAAGGCAGAATGAACGATAAATTAAGAGGAAGGTTAGTTGGGGTAGTAATTTGGTGTTTGGTGCAGATGGTATTTGCATTCCTCCGTTGGGTTATGTCAGCCTTGAACAGTCTAAACATTTCTCCAACTGCCTCAGGTTGTGTCAGGTCATTTTATCTAACTGTATCTTTGACACACACTCGGACACAATAACCCATAACCCTTTGACTCATGCATTCACTACTGATATATTACTTTTATTATAGAAAGGTTTCTCTTTTACCACAGCACATCCGAGTGGGTTGATCTGTGTGTGGTTTAGGTGCTATGTTTGCACTTATATCTCCTTTTCTAACATGATGGTATTTCTTGTCATATGGTTAGATAATTCCAAAATAACTCAACCATAACCTTTTCCCCATCTCTGTCTCTTTTATATATTTTCTTACCACTAGGGTTAGGCGATTTTGCCTGAAAAAAATCTGAGTTTTAATCAAAATTTTGATTTTTTATTTTTTTTTATTTTTTTATGCACTTAAAAATGAGTGCAGACATCAGATATATTTTCAAAACTGCAACTTTATTGCTGTGATTGTCCTCAAGAGTTAAAATGCATAGAACAATCCCAAAATAAAAAGTAAATGAGACTTTGTCATTCGACAATTTCAAGCTTTAACCCAGGTTTAAGCAAAAGTGCAACAGCTACTTCACAATAGCTTAAATTTTCTGATTAAGAAATCAGATAACTGCATATTTTATAACATATAACATTACAATTTAAAAAAATAATAAACTCATCCCTTAGCATCTCAGCGTAGTGAGAATAAAAAATTAAACATGCCTGTGGCACACATGTAGCCTATTCAAAGGGTAAACACATGTAAACAAAGAGGGGGCTGGCTCACTTCGGAATGCAAAAAAGTCCAAAAAAACTGGTGGAAAAAAATAAAAATGAATAAAAATAATAATAATATATATATATATATTTTTATTCTCGAATTTGCAAAATAAAAATTGTTTTTTTCTACAAATTCCATGAATTGATTGAATCGATTTTTTTGCCCAGTCCTACTTACCACTAATAGAAATCATATGTCCTGGTTATTGTTTGATAACCAGCAGCACTCGTGTGCATTAGTAAAAGTGACTCGGGAGTAGACTGATTTACAGCTTGTTGGACGTTAAGGTTAAGATAAGTAAGAGAGGTTTCCAGATGTGGTCCTATGCCCTGCACACATGTGCAATTTTCTGACGGGAAAGATAAAAGAGGAGCCAGGATGACGCCTCAGACTCAGAGGAACACAGGGTTCAGGGAATATGGGGGGGACTAGCAAATCCTCCCATGTACAAATGTCAATGACCCAGTGTTCCTTCCTCTTCCTGCTTGTACAAAGATACCAGTTAGGTAAAATAATCCCCACAGTCAATTTAACCATTTACTATTTAGAGGAAACATTTTATGGATGTGTCATTTCCCAAAATCCAAATATCAATCAACTAAAATAAGGTTAATTGTATTTTACATGATGGAAGAGATAAATGGTACACAGGATTGTTACTCTGTATTGAAATGCACATTCTGTGATTTGGAAAAACTGCTGCCCATGTTAACTGATGACTCTGATTTTGATAATCATCAACATACTCAGTTAAACTCAGCAGTTAAAATGGTTGAGTGATTGAAACATCACAAGCTTTGTCCATGTTTCACTGTAATACTATTATTGCTACCACCAAGGAGGTAATATTTTTTTTTTTACCAGTTTTTGTTTGTTTACTGCTTAGGATCAGTTTAAAAATATATAAATAAAAAAACTGAAAAATCCCATGTCTCTCATTATTTGGGAAATTGAAAAAAATCATATCTCAGTTCATAACTGACTGATCTTTATGAAATTTGACTTAGTTATGTGTTTTTTCTGTTACTCCATTGGGTTTCATCCGGGTTAGATCAGGATTGCGCTTTTTTTGAACATTCACTCCATTATATAGAAAAGGATGGTAGTAGTTAAATTCAGGCGATTCTGTCCATATTGGCCTACCCTGTTATGTTTTGTTTTTTACATATTGTACAATACTACAGTTGAAAAAATGATAAACCGAACATAACTGGGGAGTTCACCCACTTATACCAACATATTCTCTAGGATTGTACATTTTAGCACAGTTTTTCCCAAAAAATGGAATGCCCATACATTTGTATCTACAGTATCAAAGACACGTGGCAAAGGGTTGCGCTCTCTGAGTGCTCTTGTTTAGAATGTACTGTACTGGTACATGATAAAGAATACATTATTTTCACAATATCGATATAAAAATATCCATTGCCATTGCTCAATGGCACAAGTCCTACTGCGATTTTCCTCCGTCTTCTCTGTTACTCTGGTTTTTCTGTATTTACCAAAGATTAACACATAGTGTATAATGTGGTGTACTCTGCTGCTACTTCTCCAATGTGAAGGTTTGTTGGGTTAACAATGCTTGGTTACCGCCTCACATATCTCTGAGTCATTTTCAAATGAGCATCAGTGATATATTAGTAAGCCCATGCTTTTCATACTGTCATGGTGAACATAGACAGATGTCAGATTAGGTATAATTGAGGAATGACGCTAAATCTGACTGATGTAGAGACGAGGCAGCTGCTGCTATTTCGTGCACAAGTTGAGTGCAACACTGTACTTGATGACAGGATGCACACAGGAATTTGTCAAAATTGTATTGGTTAAAAATGATGGGTCGTGAAAAATCATGAGAATTGCATGAATGTGCATTAATTTCTGCATTCCAAGTCCATTGATTCACGGAGGAACTGACTATTGATGAAATCTATACAGCCTGGAACTGATTTCCCAGTTGTTTCTAACACGGCCGTCCTAAATTCTCTACAATGCCATCTCTCCTTTCCATCCTGCCTCAACCACGCCTTTCTCTTGTTGCATTAAGGGATTTGCTGATGGCGTAACGGGATAGAAATTGATGACTCATAAATGGAAGTTGTGGGTATGATCCCAATGGGAAACCATTATTTCTGAACTTAGAAATTGCTCTTAGGAGGTCAAAGAGGTTTTTGAGAGGATTAAATAGATCTTCATGGCATAGAAAGGATTATGGAAGCTGGATAATGACGATGATTCCTTTTTTGCTTTGTACCAACATGTGACGATAGGTCAACTTGCACTGGCATGCACACAGGAAACAACATTAAACTGTAAAATTCTTGTGTCGTTCCTCATTGTAGGCGCCAGCGTGTGTCTATTTTCAGGGACCAAAGACGTTGTGGTTCTGTATGTAAACACCAGCTTGAGAAAAAAATGTTGCTTGTAAGACCCCTTGGTTTGTGAAACGTTTCCTCTGAGCAGCGTTACCAAGAAGGTGTTAGGTGCAGGAAGAGGGAAAAAGGGGCTTATGAGAGCAGGGTGGTTAGATGAGAAGAAATGATTGTGTTCATTCAATTTCCCAACAGACATTACACTTACCAGAAGCTGAGAACGCCAACAGGCTGACTCGCCTTTTGGATATGAATATCTACATAGATGGAGGCTGTTACACAATGCAGGAGTTTTTTGGTTGCACAACTGTCTCTCTTCTGCATATGAACCTGATCAAAACCATGTGCAGCCAAGCTTTTGGCTGGATTTATTTAGGAGTGCAGTTAGCGAGCCAATATTTTATGGGAATATCACCAAACTTTTTAACCTCAGTGAGGGACTTCTTTCTTACTATTTTCTTGCATGAGTTTGTGGAAACCCGGAATGATCTTTTCAAACAAACCTAGAACGTCCTCAATTCCTTGAACATGACATTGTTTCCTTTCAAAACACAAAACTTCCAAATTAATCCGTTCCCCTTTTTTTCTTAGTGTCTGCGCAGTCCTTTGCACACTCAAGGCATCACGTTAGAAAGCTGCGAGGATGACTCGGCGGAAGTTTTCTATATTGGACCCAGATGTGGTTGTGGATGAGATGAGTTCCGGAACAAGTCGACTGCTGCCTCCTTGTTACTGCTGTTGTGAATTAGTCATGTAGAAATATTTCGACATCCAAATTGCCCTGGAGATGTGCTAAAGAGACAAACTAGATTAGTTTGTCCCTTTGTGTTGTTGACAAAGAAAAAAACGAGTTTTTAAAGTCTTGCTTTGGCCGCTATTAAAACAAGCCCCATTTTTAACAAGTTATCCATGCACATCATGTCCTCTTTCTAAACTGACTTATTAGGATTAC
This sequence comes from Gouania willdenowi, assembly GCF_900634775.1. Taxonomy (NCBI): domain Eukaryota; kingdom Metazoa; phylum Chordata; class Actinopteri; order Blenniiformes; family Gobiesocidae; genus Gouania; species Gouania willdenowi. The sequence continues at coordinate 28,804,322 of NC_041050.1, forward strand.
AAAATGTTTTTTTGGTTTCTGCAGTTACAACATTGTTGAGTCCCTTTTTTTTACATTTATATTGATCCAAAAAAATTCATTTATTTTGGCGCCGGCTTTTTTTGGCAAACAAGTCCTGTTTTGTTTTTTTTACACTTTCCATTAGAGACGCACAAACATATGGTATGTGAGATAAGAAGAAACATGTTAACATAATTATAGCACACATTTTACCACAGTGCACAGATTAATTATATGTGTAACAGTGTAGAAATAGGTGTGAAAATGATTACTTTGTATGCTCTGGGCTATTAGCATCTGCAGACTCGAGTCCAGAAGAACATGAAATGCAAATATGCTTGCCGCAAAAATGAAGGAACATTTTCACACCCAGAAGCTAATGAGTCACACCATTAAAGGCATCACCCTAACACGAAGTGAAACCAAATGTGTCAGTCTCCCAACTTCAACAACTGCCACAAACGTTCTACCCTTAATAGACATCTGTGTTTTGCCAATTGCTTAAATATTTTCATGCATGTTCTTCACACTACAGGTTGTGCTTCACCGTTCTATTATAATGAGTTCCTCCGCTCTGGGAAGTCCCTGAATGGGTCTTGATTTCATGTCAACATTTCCCTGCCACAAATAAATAGCAGAAGTGTATCTGGATAGTCTCAGATTATTTACAACTGTCAACCATAATTTTAATCATTACAACTGGCAGGAAAAAAGGGTTTATCGAACTTCAGAAGGTAGCTAGCTATTCAGCACATAGAATTTCTATCCGATCCAGTCAGAAGCTAAAATCAAGAAAAATGAAATGCATTTAGAAAAAAATCAGTTTAGTGATCAAATCAATTCTGACAGGATCTCTGTCAGAAACACGCATTAATTGATGATGATGAAGCACGGACTAAAGACGAGAAAAAGCATGTTGTTTAAGTGAAAATATTTATGTCAAGTGGGTGTGTCCTCCTCGCTATGAGAGGGTCATGACTTTATAAAACAAGGTCTTGAAAGTATTACGGCCTGACTGAGACATAATCCTGTGCTGCTGTTATGCCCAGTTGTATAAATGGTTCTGATTTGTGCTTTTCTTTATTCTGTCAGATGTGGAGCAGATGGCCATTGACTGGCTGACTGGAAACTTCTACTTTGTGGATGACGTGGACGACCGAGTATTTGTGTGTAACAAGAACGGTCAGACCTGCGTGACCCTGCTGGACCAAGAACTGTACAACCCGAAGGGCATTGCATTGGATCCTGCGATGGGGTTTGTAATTCTCCCTTGTTGCCTTAACCGTAAATGTCCCTCTGTTCTGTTTTAGCAATGTAAGGAAGGAAATTGCCTTCTTGTGACCTGACATTGTGCTGATCAGTCAAGGATCATACTTCCTTCAGACAGATGCTAAGCTATTTCTGATTCCTGGTTGGCCTACCATTAGACTGGAATCTAATTTAGTTCCTTTTTTCAAAGTATCATTTCTCTATTTTTTTCATGCAGTGATTCCCCTGAATTGGCAGTTTTGGAGGTTGGTCACTTCGCCAAGATTTCATCTGGAATTGACAACTTATTGAAAAAGGCCTTTATAAAGAGTACTTTGCCAATACCAGCCTCTGTATACGCTCACTTTAAAAAAAAAAAAAAAATACATACTACATTCTTACTGCACCATTATTGTAACAATGTTAGGCTCCAATTTTAGTCTCCTGTCATAGTATACACCAATTTGATTTCACCAACAGTTGTACAAAACCCATTTTTACAGTTCCAGATTGTTATGAATAGTCTTTAAATCAGAATTGTTTAAGAAATGTCACAAGTTATCATATCAACTTAGTAGCCCAATAGTGGGTGCTCACAATACACAAGTGGTCTGCGTACCACAATTTGAGAAAATGACTGCAATGGGGGAAACACTGCCATGTCAATAAGTCATCCTAAATGTTATCTCTCTCTCTCTGTTTCTGTCTCTCTCGTCTCTCTTTCAGTTTTTATCAGAAAAAAGAGAAAGTTAAAAAAAATAAAAAATTAATTATTGTACTATCATAGCCACACAAGCTAATTGTTATTACCAGTTAATACTTACACTAACTTAGAAACACTAGCGAGTAGCTAAAACTAGCAATTACTTACACTACCTATTACTTAAGATGTGTTCACACCGAACGCGACTCTGGCATCTAGATTATATTTAAAATCATATATTATAATGTAAACCAATGTAAATGATCAAGCAACCTCCTTTCAAGCGATGCGACTCAATCACACGATCCGAGTCAGTGAAAGCCGCTCAAAGTTGAAAATGTTGAACTTCAAGCAACTTCGAGTGACACTGTGTTGCGACATCCAATCGGCAATGAGTTTCTCCACACGTCAAGTCAATGGGGTAGATGAAGCGATAAAGTGAGCAAAAAGCTAGACTATGTTCATCACGGGCAATTTAAGCAACTATAGTCACTGAAGTTGCGTTTGTTGTGAATGCACCTTTACACGAGCTTAGAAACACTAGCTAGTAGCTAAAACTAGCTATTACTTCCACTACCTAATGCTTGCACTAGCTTAAAAACACAAGCTAGTAGCTAAAACTAGCTATTACTCCCCTACCTAATACTTACACTAGCTTAAAAACACAAGCTAGTAGCTAAAACTAGCTATTACTCCCCTACCTAATACTTACACTAGCTTAAAAACACAAGCTAGTAGCTAAAACTAGCTATTACTCCCCTACCTAATACTTACACTCGCTTAGAAACACGAGCTAGTAGCTAAAACTAGCTTTTACTTCCACTACCTAATACTTCCACTAGCTTAGAAACACAAGCTAGTAGCCTAAACTAGCTATTACTTACATTACCTAATACTTGCACTAGCTCCCGCAAGCGAGCTAGTACTAGCTAATATTTCCACCAGTTAAAACTTAGACTAGCATAGGCACCTTAGCTAGTAGCTTATACTAGCTAATGCTTACACAAGTCAACAATTGAATTATTTTAGATAATAAAATGTCTGGTTTTATTTACATATGGGTTGGTTTAAAATGTATTTTAATAATTGAAGAATAAAAAATTACTTGTAAAGAATGTGCAAAATATTTTTTGCTTCTTCATGTTTTCCTTCATTGGAGTGTAAAAGCTCTCCGGCTCATAAAATACACACACAACAGAGCGAGTGTCTGGCTTTGTTGCACCATTGTTTAATCACTGTACCCTAATATGTTATCACACATTGATTAGTTGTGATAAATTGTTCATTATGGAGTAAATAAATTGTATTTTAGTACTTTGTTTAAGCACACCTTGATTGTCCCATCATCTTCATCCTCTGTTTTTTCTACAGTAAGGTGTTCTTCACAGACTACGGGTCGACACCGAGGGTGGAACGCTGTGACATGGATGGGCAGAATCGCACCAAATTAGTGGACAGCAAAATCGTCTTCCCTCACGGTATCACTCTGGATCTGGTCAACCGGCTGGTGTACTGGGCTGATGCCTACCTAGACTACATCGAGGTCGTCGACTACGAGGGCAAAAACCGCCACACCATCATTCAGGGTCTGCTGGTGAGAGTCAAAGGCAGCTAGATAAGGGATTCGCCATCGCCATCATCACTCATTTGATTTAAATTTAGGAAGAAGTTTTTTTCATCACTAGTTCTTTGTACTGGAAAAACAAATGTGTTTGTTTTCCGGTAAACAATTCCTTTCCATTGTCTTGAATGACGTCTCTTAACGAGTTTGTGCTAGTGCTTCGCTAAACAGATTAATCTGGCTGCAGCAAAGCTTGGCTTCAACTTAGAGTGGAGTCATGATCTTAATGAAATCAGGTGTTTGGAGTTTAGGGGAGAATGCCAGTGATGGAGCAGAGAGGTAATATGATAACGGTCATTAATCATTCTGACAGCTGAAGTGAGCGACACAAAATTGATGATTAATAAATGTACAAGTCTTTCATTATTTCACTGTTTAGCAATAGAAAAAGTGAAGTAATGGCCTGTTCATCTATTTATTGCTGCTTTTCTGAATAAATGTGTAATACACATGCACTTAGCCAGTCAGCGGTAGCTTAGAAACATGGTAATATTTAATTTTTTTGACCATTTTGTCTTTTTTTCCTCGTGCTTCAGATTGAGCATCTTTATGGACTGACAGTTTTCGAGAACTATCTTTATGCCACGAACTCGGACGAAGGGAACCTCAACCCGAAGACCAGCGTGATTCGAGTAAACCGCTTCAACAGCTCAGACTCCCAGGTGGTGACCCGTTTGGACCGTGGTTCTGCGCTACATGTGTACCATCAGAGACGCCAACCCCCAGGTTGTCTAGTTTTACATTGTATTTTGTCTGGGACTTTAAATAATATAAAACTAGTCATTTACAATAATGTTATTTACCAAAACTTCTTTATCCTCTTAGTGCGCAGCCATGCCTGTGCCCTGGATCAGTTTGGAAAGGCGGGGGGCTGCTCTGACATCTGTCTGTTGAGTAACAGCCACAAGACCCGGACCTGCCGCTGCCGCTCTGGGTTCAGCCTCGGCAGCGATGGCAAGTCCTGCAAGAGTGAGTATCAAATACAAAGAAAGAGTGTGATTTTGAAATTATTTCCACACTCCTTATAGTCGCATGACTGAATGTTTACTTCTGAATACAGATGAGAAAATCTATTGATCAATGTTTCCACCTGCTTAAAACCTCTTGCAGAGCCAGACCATGAGCTGTTCTTGGTTTATGGCAAGGGTCGTCCAGGAATCATCAGGGGAATGGACATGAATGCTAAGGTGCCGGATGAGTACATGATTCCAATAGAGAACCTCATGAACCCCCGAGCTTTGGATTTCCATGCTGCCAGTGAATTCATCTACTTTGCTGATGCAACCAGCTACATCATTGGCCGACAGAAGATTGACGGCTCAGAGAGAGATACAATACTGAAGGAGGGTAGGGGTGACCTAGTCTTTGCTACCAAATTCAGGCTTTTACAAAATCTTTGCTCTCTTTACTTTAATCCTAGACTTTGAAGTTAATGGCAAATTCTTCCTCCGGCTTATCTCAGGTATCCACACAGTAGAAGGGATTGCAGTAGACTGGATGGGGGGTAATCTCTACTGGACAGATGATGGCCCAAAGAAGACTATCAGTGTTGCCAGGCTGGAGAAGGCTTCACAGACCCGCAAGACGCTCATTGAGGGAAAGATGAGCCACCCTCGTGCCATTGTAGTTGACCCCCAGCATGGGTGAGAAACCGCGAGGACCATTATTCTTCAATAAATAGATATTTTAGTACAAAACGGCCCAGTTATGCTGGTGCAGCAGTGTTCATTAGGGGGTTAATGAGTCGATTTGCACCTACGTGGGCTGCCTATAGTGCAGCATTTGCTCAGCTCACTAGTTGTGTGTGTGTGTGTGTGTGTGTGTGTGTGTGTGTGTGTGTGTGTGTGTGTGTGTGTGTGTGTGTGTGTGTGTGTGTGTGTGTGTGTGTGTGTGTGTGTGTGTGTGTGTGTGTGTGTGCGTGCGTGCGTGCGTGCGTGCGTGCAAGCTGGCAGGCTTTCAGAGGATTCTTAGAAACGCCATTCTTTGTTTTACGTTTGGCACGTTACTTCAAAGAGCATGGTCTTACCACTATACCTTCCTTAAACATACGCTTATGTCATTAAATATGCAAATATGTTGGTAACTTCTCGTTTGTACAGGATGATGTACTGGACTGACTGGGAGGAGGATCCCACAGAGAGCAACAGAGGGAAAATCAAGAAAGCTTGGATGGACGGTTCACATCACCAAGTGTTCCTGACCAGTAAAACAGTGCTCTGGCCCAACGGCTTAAGCCTGGACATTCCTCAGGGGATCCTTTACTGGGTGGACGCCTACTATGACCGCATTGAGTTGGTTTACCTTAACAACACAGAGCGAAAGGTTGGCAATGTTGAATATTTCAGTCGAAATACAGTGCTTCTTGTTGGTTTTTCAACTGAGCCATCTCACTTTTTTGGCTTTCTGAATTCAAAGGTGGTGTATGAAGGACAGGAACTCAATCACGCCTTTGGTTTGTGCCATTACAAACAATTTCTCTTTTGGAACGAGTACCGGGGTGGAAGCATCTACAAACTGGACCAAGTCACCAAGACGGTCACTTTACTGCGGAATGAACGGCCCCCGATATTTGAGATCAGAGTGTATGATGCTCACCAGCAGCAAGGTTGTTAACCTGGATATATGTATACATGTCGTGATGCATATTAATGGAGGTAAGATGGAGACATCATCCTGCCTTTCTTTGTGCATTTGTTTGTGCAGGTTCTAACACATGTCGAGTAAACAACGGAGGGTGTAGCAGTCTGTGTCTGGCTATTCCTAACGGCAGATCCTGTGGCTGCGCAGATGGACAAATCTTGGATGTGAATAACGTCACTTGTAAAGGTACTGTCAAGGCCTTTTAATAATCGTGACTGTTTACCATGCTGGACTTAAAGCTGCAGTATGTAAGATTTTTTTTTTGGCATAATTACTTTGAGCATATTGTAATCCAAAGTATTCTGAGTGGACAGTGAATCTCTGCTCCTTCTCCTGGCCCTGTAAATGACATTTATATATCCAGGAGCATGACACTGGATGTCAGCCAATCAGAGATCTTTCTACAAACACGTGTGCTCCATGAGCTGTTTTGGGCAATACTATTGGCTGCTCGAGTTGAATCAGGCATGTTCAGTCGGTAGCTCATCGGTATTAAAGGTGCATTGTTAGACGTTCCAGCAGAAATCTCCATCACAGCGTTAGAAACCACAGTTACATGGCAAATCAAGCTGAAAAAGGCAGACAGAGGTGGAGAAGCAACAGTTTAAAGGCACAAACATACTCGGGAGGAACGGACCACTTTGCATTTTCGTGGATCCCCATGACAGCGGAGGGTCCGTCCCACACACCGGTGTCAGAGGGAGAGTGATAACAGATGGGATAAATTGCATGTAAACCTAAGAGAAGCTTATTTAAGGTGAAGTCATTTTACTTTCTGGATGTGGAGTGATGGTTGTGACTCTGCTCAGAGCGGCTGAGATCTCAGCCGCCTGTGAGAGCTTGTGGGGGGACGAGACAATGCTCGGGGCAGTAACTACAGTAATACATGCGTTCATGTTAGAGTTTCTAAAACACATGAAAAATCTTAAATAACTCAAGATAACCTCCCTACATTTCTCACAAGTTTCTATTGAGAAAAAAGTCACTAAGAGTGTTTATAAAACATACCGATAAGGGAGGTTCACTTCCGTTTTCGTTTTCAAAACGGAGCGGAGAGAGAATTCTACAAACTGCAGCTTTAATAATGTCTACATGTTAAGTCCCAGCGTTCTATGTTGTACTTTCCAACTGAAGGCTATTTCTTAAAGCTTTTGGAGGGAGAAATGCTTTTATTTCCCAAGAGTTAAAGTTTAATACAGCTTTATTGTTTTCTTTTCTTCTCTCAATCTTCCAACTATTACTGCTCCTACCCCGATCTCATCCACAGCCAATCCATCTTACGTTCCTCCGCCTAAGTGCCAGTCCGGCGAGTTTGCCTGCCAGAACAACCGTTGCATCCAAGAGCGCTGGAAGTGTGACGGGGACAACGACTGTCTGGACAACAGTGATGAGGCCCCAGACGTATGCAGTGAGTGTGACACATCATTGTCACGGAAACCAGCCAACACATAGAGGAATAAAATCATCCTGGCTAGCACTAACTGAGCAGTGCCAAGTAAAGTTTCCAGGATGTGTCTCTTTCCATGCACTGTATTATTGCTGTAAATCATTTTTGTCCTCATCAGGTCAAAAATGAACAGCAAGGGTTAATATTAGACTTATCTGCTTTTCCTCTTTTCAAAACTTAAATAAAATCCTCACATGGTGCAGGGTTTACTGAACTTTTCATTTCATCATAACCTGATTTGGAAAAATGAGTGCAGTGTCGAAATCACAGTGCTATTTATGAAGCCTAGACATGTTATCATCCTTGTCATCCCTTAGACCAGCACACCTGCCCAGCAGATCGATTCAAATGTCAGAACAACCGCTGCATTCCACTGCGATGGCTGTGCGACGGCGACAATGATTGTGGGAACGACGAGGATGAATCTAACACCACATGCTCAGGTATATTAAATTTACACTTCTGACCAGTTTGGAGAACGTGCTTATATTAGTCCTGGTTTGTTAGAAAAACTTGATTCACTCTGAATTATAAATGCTTGTCTTTAAGTCACGCCCCAAGCATTGTATTCTCTTATTTCTGATTCCAAGTACCCCCTTTGTCTGACTCTGTTTTGCTCAAAATACTATTGAAAAACAAATATAGAGCATAATGATGGAATTATGTAAATAAGTGGAATTAAACAGTATTTAGTGTCTCTTGAATGGATTTATTTCTATAGTTTTTATCATTTCCGTTCATCTCCCCCATGGTGTGGGACCAAGACTGACCCTTATATTTTCAGTTCATGTTCTAATCAATTTCCATCATCATTATTATGATTATAATTTTTAACTAAAAATAAACATTATAAAACTCTATATTTTAATGCTTTTATCTGTTAATTTTCCACACTTTATCTCTCAAGTACCTCTTGTAGTACCATTGCGTACCGCTAGGGGTACACGTACTTCCATTTAAGAAATACTGATATAGAGAATTAGTACATTTTTCATGTTGTTAAAGCTAGGGTTGGCGATTTTCTCCAGATACACTTTTTAAGTTTTTGCTCGAAATTGTCTTTATGTCCTGATAGAAATTAAGATCTTGTGTTTTTTTTTAACCAATCACATCTCCCTGTCTCCCTGCTTGTTCTTGCTCCCTCACATGCACGAGCTCACACTGAAAACGCGTTAACGCTGACAGAGTTAAAACAGAGTTTTTAGTCACGTTTTTTAACATATATTATGGTAAAGTTTATTGTTTACTCACTGCTGAATGAGACATCGAAGTTTCTACACAATACAAGCGATGAGCTGAGATCCTTTCTGCAGCAGCTGTGCGCATGCATGTGAGTGAGACGGAGGGGAGGAGGGTAAAGGCTACATTCAAAATCATGTTAGCTTTTGAAAATTGCCTACCCTACCTTTAAAGCCTGACACTTTTGCCAACAAACAGTGATTCTTCATCCACAGATTATGACCAGTAATTTGGTCTGTGAAAGATTACTTGTTGGTATGAATTATCCTAAAGGATAAATGAGTTTTCATTTATTTTTGGATTATTATTTTACTGGTAATCTTTAAAGTCTTTAATGCGTGTTCTGACTGGATGAGTCTTTAGGAGCCGCCCCATGTCAGCAGGTGGCTGTAAGTGGCGCAATAAGGCTAACTGAGAGTTGCCATGCATATCCTTGAAAGTAGCACATACAAATTTTTTTATTTTTATTGATTATCTAATTCCTTTTAGAATTCTTAAACTTAGGAACAATCTATTATGTTCGTCTGTAGGGTTTTAAAGTAGTAAAGTCCTCTCTTCTAATAAGAAGGCAGATGAGCTGACCAATGGTTTAGATTTTTTAATCTATCTTATTTTCCAGAATCAATTGATTGGAGGACTTTGTTGGACTTCGCCTCTGAAAAAGATTTAGAATTTAGCTATATGAAATGTTTCATTTGTATGATTCCGAGTTTGCTACATATGGCATTCTACATAGCTCATTCAATAACAACAGGAAAGTACTTTTTTTTTTTTTATTTATTAAAACACTGTCATTTCAGCGCGCACATGCCCACCAAACCAGTACCCATGTGCCAGTGGCCGTTGCATCCCCATCTCTTGGACATGTGACCTAGATGACGACTGTGGAGATCGCTCGGATGAACCCGACTCTTGTGGTGAGTGGTGGCAGCCCCTTTTCTCCTTGTTTAGTCTTTCACAAACTGTCATGTATTGTTATTCATCCTCTCCTGGATTCTTCCTGCAGCCTATCCCACCTGTTTCCCTCTAACCCAGTTTACCTGCGCAAACGGGCGTTGCATCAATATCAACTGGCGCTGTGACAACGGTGAGCTTCGACCTTTGTCATTAGGCTGTACCTTAAAGCAAACGAGGCGCTAATAATAGCATTGTGTGTGTTTATGTGCAGATAATGACTGTGGGGATAACAGTGATGAAGCAGGATGCAGCCATTCCTGCTCCAGTGTCCAGTTTAAATGTAACAGTGGACGCTGCATCCCCGAATATTGGACCTGTGATGGAGACAATGACTGTGGAGACTACAGTGATGAGACTCACGCCAACTGTACCAATCAGGGTAAGGAGCGATAACTCTGCGTCCGTTTCTCTGTGCAGAATCTAATTAGTGTCGTCCCATCTTGGATTGTATTTCATAGTGTTTACCTGTTGCTATTCACAGTTGTAAAGTGGTTGTCAAACAGACACTGTGAAGTTTCTCTCAGATCGACGTGTTGCCGCCTGCTCTCAGGCTTCAAATCCTCTCTCCTCCTCTGTTCTGGATCTCATTAGTTTTTGTGGTTCGACAACAGTGAACTCTCTCCTGTTTTCTTTTCTTTCTTTTTTTAGGCTCAATACTCTGATATATTACCGCAACATGGCTGTACTTGTTTTGTGTGGTTGAGTGTAATCAGTTAAACAAACTGAGGCATCATCATCACAGCCCAGTGCCGTGTTCCCTCCGCAGCAGTCGGTCCCCCGTAGAAACACACACACACACACACGTACACACACACTTCTGTGCAATATGCTTTGTTCTGGTGCTGTTTGATCTATGCAGAATCGGAGCCAAGCGCTGTCAAGACTCAGCAGGCAAAAACACGGCCCAGCACGACCTGCTGGTCTAATGAGCTAGCTGAAATGGGCTGTGCATGTTGCATGCGTGTATAGCTCTTATGTGTTTGTTGGTTACCCTGGCCAGCTGTGAGAAAGTAGTTATTTACGATAAAGAAGGTTATGATCGTCTCCCTCTTCTTACATTGTTCTTCTCTTTCATTTTCTCTTCTTGCTGAATTTTGCTGTTAGAAAATGTTTCTTCCTTAATTGTACTTTTTTCTTCCAATGGCTAAACTCCAATCCAGGGGTCACCAACCTTTCTGAAACTGTGAGCTGCTCCATAGGTACTGTATAGTCCGAAGGGCAACCAGTTAGAAAATGACTTCTTAAATACATTTTCAGAGTTTCACTTTAATTAGAGGGTAAGATAATAATAAGGAAGGCTAGCAGTAACTTAAAAAGGTAGGAAATAATTCCAGAAAGTTATTTTTGTCTTCTTTTTCACACCAAAGTGATCAGCAGATGCCTCTGAAGAGGACTGGCAGTTGACAGTCGAAACATGTCAGGAGATCAAAATAAATTTCCTGAAAAACAGTTGTCTGAATAAATATAACCATAAAGGAAATGTTGAGTTTTCAATATGAAACACTTTATTTTAGGGATGTCCCGATACAACTTTTTCATTTCCAATATGATACCGATATTGCAGCCTTGTGATATTGATCCGATATCAGCATGAATTATACATACATTTTTTTTTTAATAATAAAAAAATAATATTTACTTATTTTGTAGTGTGGAATGTTAGAAAAGGCCATGAGAGTAGGTATGAGAAAAACTGATCCATTTGTATTAACCAATTGGTTACATAATTTTTAACCTTCAACATAATATATATATATAAAATACAGTATTCTGCAATTGAATGAAATAAATGAAAAATTAATTGAAAAAAAAAAATTTCAATCCGATATTAATTTTCAGGCTAATATCAGACCGATATCGGATCGGGACACCCCTACTTTATTTATCCTAATTCATGCAATGGTTTCATTTTCATTAAATTTGATAGAAAATCCACCTTGAATTTTTTAAAAAATAAATCTTGTACATATCATATTATATATAAAACATACCATATCTGCAACATTTTAAACAATTGTCACAATGTTTCAGTGAAAATAAACATTTAATGATGGTTAATTTAATACTAAAACTTAATCAGCAGTGTTTAACTTTACTAAGTACTAACTACATCTTTTAAATGCATTTATTTTTTTGAGTTTCAATCCTAGAAAGTAAATCAGATTTTAGATGGATCTCATTGGTGACTAGAGCTCCTGAGGGCACCTCACATGGTCCATGCGAGCTACCTGGTGCCCGCGGGCACCGTGTTAGTGACCCCGGCTCCAATCATTCTAATTCATGAGATTTTTTTTTTTTTTACTACCTTTATCTATGCAGCTACGCGTCCTCCTGGCGGCTGCCACGTAGACGAGTTCCAGTGTCGGATGGACGGCCTCTGCATTCCCATGCGCTGGCGGTGTGATGGCGACACTGACTGTATGGACCTGAGTGACGAGAACAACTGTGAGGGTGTGACCCACATGTGTGACCCAGCAGTCAAGTTCAGCTGCAGAGACTCTGGTAAATATTCAGAATCAGAAATACTTTATTTCTTTCCAGGGGGAAATGACTTTTAATACAATTGATCTAAAACAGAGCAAGAATAACATAAACATGTAGAAACATTCTGCTCTTTCAGACATAATATTCAATATTTCTTGTTTGTTCTGTTTTTTGTCAGCTCGTTGCATCAGCAAGGCCTGGGTGTGTGATGGTGATAGTGACTGTGAGGACAACTCAGATGAAGACAACTGTGAAGCGTTGGTGTGCAAGTTGTCTCATCACATGTGTGCCACCAACGACTCCATCTGTCTGCCTGCTGAGAAGTTGTGCGACGGCACTGATGACTGCCCGGACGGCTCAGACGAGAAGCTCTGTGGTAAAGCAAAGAAGGGCCTAACAAAATGTGTTAATGACTCATTCCTTTGTTTACTTTTTTTTTTTTTTAACATGATAAATGGTGAAGCTATCTATGTTACTTATCATGAATACCAACCGTTTTAGTCTCGGTTTCTTATTTTCAGATTTGTGTTCGTTGGACAATGGAGGTTGTAGCCACAACTGCAGCATCATCCCAGGAGAGGGATTCATGTGTTCCTGCCCTCTGGGAATGGAGCTTGGAGCAGACAACAAGACCTGCCAAATTCAGAGCTTCTGCGCCAAACATCTCAAATGCAGTCAAAAGTGTGAACAAGAAAAATCCAGTGTCAAATGTTCTTGCTATGAGGGCTGGGAACTGGAGTCCGACATGGAAAGTTGCAAAAGCAGCGGTGAGGAAACACAAACTATTGCATGCTGATAAGTTTAGATCATGGGTCAAACTCAAGGCCCGGGGGCAAAATCTGTCCCTTTGGAGCGTCTACTTTGGCCTGGAGGAAACATGAATCATCGTGTAAATGAAACAACAATATTTGCAGCTGTTTTCCCGGTGCTTATATCACACAATGACAGTCGTTTTAATGTTGAAAAAACTCAAAATTCTTACAAAATCTTTTATTTTTCCTCAAATTATTACATAACATTTTCCTTAATTAGGTAGAAATTGGTCACAAATCTAGGAAATTTAAAGTGAATGAAGTGATACCTGTCACTTATTGGTTGGATAATGTTGGATTCTTAAATATTTAGTATTTTATGTATACGTACTAGTGCAAACTAGGGCACAATATAGTCGTTGAAATCACTCGTTTTCCCGCATAAAATCTGTGGCCCTGCACTGTATTTGTAAGTAAATTTTATTTATGTAGCGCTTTTCACAGATAAAATCACAAAGTGCTGTACAGGTGAAGGTGAAACTAAAACAACAGCAGCAACATCACAAAGGATAATAAAACACAAGATAATTTAAAATAACAGTAGGAACATCATAAAAAGATAATAAAAGTTAAAAGCAATTTAACCAAAAGCCTTTCTGAAAAGCACAGTCTTCAGATGTTTTTTATAAAGAGTCCACACAGTCAAGCTGACGGAGGGACTGGTATAGGCTATTCCAGAGTCTTGGTGCTACTGCCTGGAACGCCAGTTCACCCCGGGTTTTAAAATGAGTTTTTGGTTATCATGAGGAGACCCTGGCATGCATTGCACTGAAAGTATGGACTAGAATTTTAAACTCAATACGAAAATTGACTGGAAGCCAATGAAGACTGGAAAGAATAGGGGTAATGTGGGCTGTTCTGGGAGCACCGGGCAGCAGCATTTTGAACAATCTGAAGTCTCTTTTGAGTCGACTTGTTAAAACAGGTGAAAATCGAATTACAGTAGTCAATGCGTGATGAGATGAACGCGTGTATTATCATTTCAAGATCTGATTTGAACAACAAATTCCTCACTTTAAAGATATTTCTCAGATGATAAAAACAGTTTTTAGTCAGTTGACGACAGTGACCCTCCAAAGACATTGATTTATCAAAAACAACCCCAAGGTTTCTGAGACTGTTTTTCACAGATGTGCCCAGTGCACCAAGGGAGTTCTTGATCAAAGGGAACTTTTTATCCTGAGCTAAAATGAGTTTGACACCCCTGCTTTTCAATACGTCTGATGCAGTTCAGCTTTGACTTAATGAGTGGTTCCCAAACTTTTCCTGTTTCTCTTCACTTTGAAGTGTGAAAAGTTTAAAGTTTTTGAAGCCACATAAACTTTCAACGCTGGACATCGAAGAGACCCATTTTCCAAACTTTTTTTTTTCAGATCCCTTCAAGCCTTTCATCATCTTCTCCAATCGCCATGAGATCAGAAGGATTGACCTCCATAAGGGAGAGTTCAGTGTGCTTGTACCAGGCTTGAGGAACACCATAGCTTTGGACTTCCACCTCAACCAAAGCACCCTGTACTGGACCGATGTAGTCGAGGACAAAATCTACCGAGGAAAACTGTCTGATAATGGAGGTGAGGCAGTTGTTCTGTGTTATTTATTCAAAATATTATTTCCCAACATCTCCCAGTTGAGATTTAAGATATATTTGTCAAAGACAGCAGCCAACAGCATTTGTAAGTATGACTACAATGCCAGCAACACTAATACGCAGGTTTTCCAAGTTTAATAAAATAGCCAATCGAAGCAGCCGAACAGTACAACATATGCAATGTGAATATTCTCCAATGATAAGAAAATTTCTTTTTAATAAAATAAATAATGTGAAAAAAAGAACATGCACATGTCTCACTCTCACTCGTGTAAACCAGAGTTTGTAGTTTTAGACTTGTTTTTCAGATTCTTTCATGGCCATGGAGCATTGTGACATACATATTAATCCATTATAGCTTCAAAAATAGATTCTGTAGATATCAATTCTAAATATTTAATGAACTGAATGGATGAATTTTTGAATTATTTTATTCTGAAAGAGTATGGGGTCAGCAAAGGTGATTTGTGAACCTTGGAAGTCTTCAGGGTCATTGTCTCAGGTCTTCCTGCCAGTCTTGGTTGTTCCCGGCACAGCTCTCAGAGAGCACGCGAAGGGCTTTGTCTACTCTCATTTATCTCAGTGCTCACTGTGCATGACTGCAGCCAGAACGCTGTTGGAACCGTGAAGGCTTTTGTCCCTAGTCCTCTATGTAAAAAAAAAAAGAAAAACTTTTAGCAAAGACACAGTGAGAAGCAAAGGTTTTTTATGAAGGCCAATTTAACATATCCAAAGTTTTTAGGATGTACGGGTCAAGGCCAAAAGCTGAGTAATGTTATCCACACTCATGCTCAGAGTCAGACACTGCTTTATCCTGCCCATTGGAAAAAACACCTCACTTGAAATTGCTGGAAGACTTTGAGAGGTGATTACAAATTGATCTTTTTTTTTTTTTATTTCCCAGAAACAGAGTCACACTCAAGCTTTTTTTGGAACGTAAATAAAAACTCGAGAAACGTTTTTCTCCCTCTAACAATGCGGTAGCAGGGATTTTCTACATGAACCAACAAAATAGATATAAAAACATACATTTTTACAAAAAATTTAAGACAATATGCAAAACAACTTTATTTATCTCTGTGATCTGTGTCCTTTCAGCCCTCACCAGTTTTGAAGTGGTGATCCAGTACGGACTTGCAACTCCTGAGGGTCTAGCCGTAGACTGGATAGCAGGAAACATCTACTGGGTGGAGAGCAATCTGGATCAGATTGAAGTGGCCAAACTGGACGGGACCATGAGAACCACTCTATTGGCAGGGGAAGTGGAACACCCTCGAGCCATTGCACTCGACCCTCGCGACGGGTAACATGATCCATCATGATCTCTTTAAATAAATACTGCTATGCTAATCTGTCAAATACATTCTTTTTTTTTGGTGCTTTTAAACTCTTTTTGCTTAAACTTTTTGGAACATACAAGTACAGCGTCATGGTATGATTCTAAAAGTTAGTGTTGCACTCATTGTACCCAGATACAAAAACTAGTAAAAAGTAAAAAAATAAAAAAAAATAAAACAAAAACCGATATATACATAAACACAGAAAAACAAAGAATGAAAGGGGGGTGGAGTGTATAGCACTATTTGAATATTTTTCTTTGATGGGATAATTATTGTTATTAAAGTAGTGTTGCCAGATTAAATAGAAAATGTTCACCTTTTCTCTCAATAGGATTGTAATTTTCTCCTCTTGTAAAAGTTTCATCACTTCCTTCAGTAATGTCAGGTGTGTAGGAGGAGAAGAATCAATCTCCGTGCTAAGAGTGTAACATACAATACCATATTGTGTTGGTATTTTGTGAGTTCTATTGATGCAGGCTTCATTCCAAACAATGTGATCAATGGATCTGGATCAACTCGCTTCTGCAGGATATCAGGAAGGGTTTTGTGTCTAATCTATTCTAACACTAATTTTGTCTTTGTAGTATTTTGTTTTGGACGGACTGGGACGCCAGTCTGCCCAGGATTGAGGCGGCATCAATGAGCGGTGAAGGCAGGCGCACTATCCACAGGGAGACGGGCAGCGGCGGCTGGCCCAACGGGCTCACTGTGGACTACATGGAAAGACGCATAGTGTGGATCGATGCCAGGTGTGTTAACCGCCAGAGTGTGATCATGTAGTACAGAATGCTCTTATTGTACACCGTATGCTCTCTCAGTCATTACATCACCCACTTTGGCAGCACTTGTCATGCTCCCTATAGCTGCGGTTTGTCCTAAATAGGACATGTGTATGATGAAGCCATTCGCTTTGTTGTGTAAACTCTTCAAGGTCTGACGCCATCTACTCAGCCATGTATGACGGCTCTGGGCTGATCGAGGTGCTGCGAGGCCATGAGTATTTGTCCCACCCCTTTGCGGTCACCATGTACGGAGGCGAGGTCTACTGGACTGACTGGAGGACCAACACTCTGGCCAAAGCCAACAAATGGACTGGACACAATGTTACAGTTGTGCAGCGCACCAACACACAACCCTTTGACTTGCAGGTTTATCACCCTTCCAGACAGCCGGAGGGTACGTTACACAACAGAAACACGCTTTATCTCACATTTATCTTTTTATTGTCAGAGGACTTATTTTAGGATATTTTCAGGCTTGGATTTCTCTCCTATCTTATTATGTTATTCATTGTTTCCTTCCTTTGAAGAGAGAAACCTATTTAAATTGTAATGTACACACTCTCTGCTGCCTTCTCATTCAAAGCGCCCCCCCCCCCCGGTTGTTGGAGTCCTTTGGGTTTTGTATGAAAGCAAATCCTCCTGGCATTCTGAATGTCAAATGCTGGTTTGTTGATTGACATGATGGAAGAAGGGTTTTTGAATTTTGTCATGTTGAACTGTCACAGTTGTTGAGGAGCCAGTGGCTCAGGGGTCCCTAGAGTGTGTGGAGCAGTGAGACATCAAGCTGAGCTGACAGGTCTCCATCCAAGCTACAGTCCCTATTCTTTTAGATAGAGAGATTTATTAAATATACAGCTCCTGTTCTACGCACCATGGACTTTACTGGTTTTATAACCTAGTATTCTTTCAGGGCTGTTTTCTTACAGGTTTATTTGTTTGTTTTTTTTTTTTTACAACCTTTAGCTCCAAACCCGTGTGCACCTATTGATGGCAAAGGCCCCTGTTCTCACCTCTGTCTCATCAACTTCAACCAGACCTTCTCATGTGCTTGTCCTCACCTCATGAAGCTGCAGTCTGACAAGCGCACATGCAAAGGTAATAGAATACTATAACAGTAAAATAAGATAATAGTGAGAATGCTATTTGCATTCCCTGTAGTTAGACCTTAACAGAGTAGGTTTATGATGTCTATTGTATCACACATTTTTTAAAAGTAAACATTAGTTAGTGTTATAACTCCAGGAAAGCTGTAGCATTTTTTTTCTGGCAATTGTAGAAAAAGTAAGTATTACTATTAATTTTCCAACCTTTTAAATTTAGCCGCTAAATTGTGGAACTTGTACTAGAATGAATCCAGACGGACACAGATCTGTGTGTTATCTCAGACTTCAATCTCCCCTGAGGAAGTCCAGGCTCAACAAGGGCAAAAGGACAATATTGACTAAGTGGTCAATTTGGTCCTCCTCTGCTCTTGTCTCTTAGGATTTAGTGGTTTCCTTTTGCCCTTGTTGAGCAAAGCACTGACAAAGCATCAACTTAGCTGCTCTTCAAATTACTACAGAAGTCAACAAAGGTTAAACATCAGCTGAAGACTGAGGATCGTCCGAAAAATTCCTCTAATCTTCTTTCTCTGCGTGCATTGATTGTTTTTGTTTATACCTGTCATAATATTTATATATTCATTCTTTGTAAATCCATTTGTTTGTTTTTTTTTTTTTTCCAGAGTCTCGCAAGTTCCTTCTTTACGCTCGCCAGATTGAGATCCGAGGTGTAGATATTGACAATCCCTACTACAACTATATCATCTCCTTCACTGTGCCAGACATAGACAATGTGACTGTGGTGGATTACGATGCTGTGGAGCATCGCATCTACTGGTCAGACGTTCGAACACAGACTATAAAAAGAGCGTTCATAAACGGCACAGGAGTGGAGACCGTTGTCTCTGCTGGTAAGAGTAATATTCCTCAGAAGCTTTATCAGGAAATTAAGTCAATTAAAAGCTATGTTTTGCATTGTTTTTGTATTGTTTTTTCCTGAATCCTGCAGACCTTCCCAATGCCCATGGGCTGGCAGTGGACTGGGTTTCTAGGAACCTCTTCTGGACCAGCTATGATGCCAATAAGAAGCAGATCAATGTGGCTCGACTGGATGGATCTTTCAAGAATGCAGTCATACAGGGATTAGACAAGCCTCACTGCCTGGTACTGCACCCTCTGCTCGGGTGAGAGTTTGTTAAAATCATCTTCAATTTACAGCCAATGCTTTTCTCTGTTTTTTATTTAATCCAATAAATTGAGCTAAGTCTCCTCTTACTTTGACTGCAGACCTTAAGATGAATTCCCTTTATTTCCTCCAAAAGCTTTTTCTGTGCTCAAACCTCTTTATTCTCTCTTTAGGAAACTGTATTGGACTGATGGTGACAACATAAGCATGGCTAACATGGACGGCAGCAACTACACCACTCTTTTTACTAATCAGAAAGCACCAGTGGGTGAGCAAACATTCAAACCAACTGCTCATCACTCCGGAGTCTTTGCTGAATCAGAGACAAAGTATAGGCTAACAGTTTGATTTTGTAAGTGTAACTCAAGTCTTTGCTTTCAGGTCTTTCTATTGACTATGAAAATGCACAGCTGTACTGGGTCAGCTCAGGAAACAGCACGATTAACCGGTGTCAACTCGATGGGTCCAAGTTGGAGATCATAGAAGACGTTAAGGGCAAACTGACAAAGGCTACTACACTGGCAATTATGGGTAAGACACTTCATTTATATTTTAAATTTTAATTGTGGAGAAATACCAATATTTTTGTCACTGCAGGAGATAAGCTGTGGTGGGCCGATCAAGGAACTGACCAAATAGGAACATGTGACAAGAAGGATGGAGGAAACTGGAAAGTTATGAGAAACAACACTTCACCTATGATGCACATGAGGATTTATGATGAAGATGTTCAGAAAGGTAACAGTTTTTCCTCTTTATTACATGTTTAGAAGAGTTTGCAATAATGTAGAACTAGACTAACTGCATTTACTAAAGAAAACCCAAGTAAGGATGCAACGCCCCAGAGTCGGCATAACCCCTCGGAGTCGGCATAACCCCTCGGAGTCAGCATAACCCCTCGGAGTCAGCATAACCCCTCGGAGTCAGCATAACCCCTCGGAGACAGTATAACCCGGAGTATAACTCCTCTGTGTCAGAATTACCCCTCTGATTTAGTTAGCCCCTTAGAGTCACTATAACCTTTAGTATACCCCTCAGAATCAGTATAATGTCACTTTTCCATTAGGTTAATAGTAAATATGAAATTTCATTTTGCCAATTATTCACTAACCATTAAACTTATGAAAATGGCATAAGATAGCAGGAGGTCTTAGTGTTCTGTAGGCTGTGTCATGCTAGCCAGTAAAATCAGACTAAATTTGGGAGATGTTATCGGTCAAAATTCTGTTCTATAATACAGTAATAACAAAGCACACTGAATGCAATAAGGATGTTAC
Source organism: Gouania willdenowi (assembly GCF_900634775.1). Taxonomy (NCBI): domain Eukaryota; kingdom Metazoa; phylum Chordata; class Actinopteri; order Blenniiformes; family Gobiesocidae; genus Gouania; species Gouania willdenowi. The sequence goes on from NC_041050.1 coordinate 28,824,686, forward strand.
AGATCCTCACTCTTAACCATTTTATTGCTGAGTGAATGATTATTCATTAAATACTGTATTTATTTATTTTTTCTAGCCCAAACAAATGAGAACACATATTTGTCTGTGGTTCTAATCTTCTTCTTTTCTTCTAGCCGGAATCAACTTGTGCAGCAACAACAATGGCGACTGCTCACAGCTGTGTTTGCCCACCTCACTGACAACCAGAGCCTGCATGTGCACAGCTGGATACAGCCTTAAAACAGGGGAACAGCAGTCCTGTGAAGGTAGGAGTCCATTACAAATATGCTCTCATCATGTAGGAATACACTAAGTTATGAACTCCACATGTTCTCCTGGGTGCTCTACAAAAGGTATGGGCTCCTTCCTGCTCTACTCTGTGCACGAGGGAATCCGAGGAATCCCACTCGACCCTGCAGACAAATCTGATGCCTTAGTGCCTGTGTCGGGCACCTCACTGGCCGTCGGAATCGACTTTCATGCTGGTGAGTGATCCGTGGAGTCATTGATGAATAGATAGCCAAGTTTGAGCATGATTTTAAAGCTGTGGTTCGCTCCTGTTCAGACAACGACACCATCTACTGGGTGGACATGGGCCTCAGCACCATCAGCAGAGCAAAGAGAGATCAGACATGGAGAGAGGATGTCGTAACCAACGGGATTGGTCGTGTAGAGGGCATCACAGTTGACTGGATTGCAGGTTGGTGTGGATTTAAATGTTTCTAAATTTCCTTCTAACTCCAAAAAACATGTCAGCACAAAGAACAACAATATATTTAAACTTTTTACCCTCATAGGAAATATCTACTGGACTGACCAAGGCTTTGATGTAATTGAGGTGGCCAGGCTAAACGGCTCCTTTCGCTACGTGGTCATTTCTCAGGGTCTGGACAAGCCCCGGGCCATCACTGTCCATCCAGTGAAAGGGTATACCTCTACTCCTTCTCTTCTTCTTCCATGTCTTTATAGTTTTTCCACATCGTTCTGCTGCACACCTTGGTGCTCACATCAGCTCTCATGTCTCCACGCCTCAGATATTTGTTCTGGACTGAGTGGGGGCAGTACCCCCGTATCGAACGCTCTCGGTTGGACGGGTCACAGAGACTGGTCCTGGTCAACGTGAGCATCAGCTGGCCGAATGGGATCTCCATAGATTACAAGGTGTGGATCAGTTGCTATGGCGACAGAGGAGCATTTCACAGCTATTATAATTGTAATTCTCTTACTTCTAGACTGGATAACTATTGCTTAGTCAAAAATTAAAGCTAGAAGTATAGTATGTAGTAGTAAGATCTATATTATTTAAATTCAAATTGATAGTGCCAAATATCTGCTGGATGGATCTATAGATATGTATATGTAAAGTCCTGACCTGTCGTAGCAACGGACCAACCCACTCAATGAGGAGTTTATGTGTTCATGTCTATGGTCGTACGAGCTCGTCCCTAGCTAGCTTTTGCTTGCTGCGCATGCGCAATTTCAAGTGTAGCATGCTAAAGTTAGCTATAGAGACGCTCGTAGCGTTACAGACACACATTTTACAAGTAAGCTTGTATGAGCGATGCTGACACCAACTTGTAAACATAGCTGTGCACGAGGAAAACAGGGCTCATGCACGCTTTCTTGCTCACGTTTAATAGGCGTTCCATCTTGGGAGCAGGAGTGTTATGTAACTGCATTTTTTGGGCAGTGGAGAGGGCATTTCTTTTCTAAACTTTGAGAAAATCATCCTCTATACCTTTAATGTTGGGTTAATGCTAGGCTAATGTTATTGTTAATGTTAGGCTAATGCTACGTTAATGTTAAGCTAATGCTAAGCTAATTACTTTTAATGCTAGCTAATGCCATTTTAAGCTAATGCTAGGTTCATATTAATGCTACTCTTAGGTTAATGCTAGGCTAATGCTAATGCTAATTTCAGGTTTATGCTAAGTTAATTCTAAGCTTATGCTAATGCTATTTTGAACAAGCGAGTCAGAAAATAAATGGATAGATTATCTGAATTTCCTCATGCAGTGTACTGTGACGTGGGTCAGCTGCTGCATCCTCATTTGCATTTTCTTCAGGAAATGCAGATATTCTAGTTATTATTGTTATTAGGTAGATAAGCATTTGCTTACTAAACAATATACCTAAAACAGTAGAATTCTGGCTGCTATTTACATTTTGCCTAAATTCAATCATTAAGCAAATGAGGATATCATATTTCAAATGTCTGTTAATTTTAAAGCACAGTGTATTATAATAATCTTTGGATATTTTTCCCTGCGTTGCCTCTTCAGGAGAGTTATCTCTACTGGTGTGATGCCCGGACGGACAAGATTGAGCGAATTAACTTGGAGACCGGAGAGAACAGGGAGCTGGTCCTGGCCAACAACAACATGGACATGTTTGCTGTGTCTGTGTTTGAGGAATACATCTATTGGAGTGACAGGTCCGCCCCATGTTTGTTTCGTTTGATCCTGTTGAAGGTTTCTCATAGTAACGTGATGAGGGGTTGACTCGCAGATTTATTGTTTCTCATGTAGGACTCATGCCAACGGATCCATTAAGAGAGGCAGCAAAGACAACGCCACAGATGCTGTGCAGCTCAGAACAGGCATTGGTGTGCAGCTGAAAGACATCAAAGTGTTCAACCGAGCGAGACAGCAAGGTTTGAACACACAGCTGAGCCTCGTTCTCTAAAAATTAGCTTTTGATGACAACATCTGAGCCTTTTTTGTTTTCAAAAACACAACTTTATCAAGAATGGCTGTGTAAAACCAGCCCCATTCTTTTGCATACCAACTCACTTCCTCAACGTCTGGCTTGTCACAGGTACAAACATCTGCAAGGACAACAATGGTGGCTGTGAGCAGCTGTGCCTTTTTCGCGGCAACAGGGAGCGCACCTGTGCCTGTGCTCACGGCATGCTGGCCGAAGATAACCGCAGTTGCCGCGACTACGATGGATACCTTCTTTACTCGGAGCGAACGATCCTGAAAAGCATTCATCTGTCTGACGCAACGAACCTCAATGCACCCATAAAGCCATTTGAAGACCCCGACCACATGAAGAACGTCATCGCCCTCAGCTTCGACTACCATGGCGGAGGAGGAAAAGGATCCAATCGCATCTTCTTCAGTGACATCCACTTTGGGAACATCCAGCAGATCAACGACGACGGCACAGACCGCAAGATCGTGGTGGACAGTGAGTAAAAAGTTATCAGTTTAATAATTTTCAGAGAAAGGTTTACAGAGATTGTACAGCTTTCATGAACCCTAAAGCTTTCTAGAAAGAAAAAAAACATTTTGCTGTGGCTAATTGAATGTTGTCCCTCATCATGTGGATACTGTCAACAGAAATATTCACACATTTTGACAAGATTAGTACTCAAAGCGAACGAGCGCAGTAAAAACACAGCTGCCGCCTCTTAACTTCACATTCATCGCACTCTGCTGCCACTCCAAGTCAAATTACACCCACACAAATACGCACTCATTACCCAGCACATTGTCTTAACTTCATCCACTTACAAAGTACAGAGTCTCAAAATTCTAATGATTGTAGATAAAGGAGTCTGGAAAATGACCGGAGTCAACAAACAAAAAGCATAACAAGGACACACTAACCTGGTCAGTTTTACTGATTGTAGCAATGATTTTTTTTTTTTTAACAAAACATCAACAGGAGACTGGGTGTATTTTGTGTGATGATGGCTGCTTTCCACATTAAATTTGCATGCCTTGATCACAGTCTGTTTGAATCACATCAAATGGGGGTGTTAGTTTAATTGGGGTTGGCTGCTTTGTTTGGGCAGGTGTAAAAAAGCCCTTGGATCACTTACAATTGAACCAGCGGAGTATCCTTTTTGACTAAACAGCAGATTCTAAGCAGACACAGCTTAGCATCTGTGTAAACAATGAAGCACATCCTGGTCACTTGCTCTGCTGTTCGTCTTTTGTTGGACATCTCCAAAAAGTAAACAAACAATTTTTTTACAATACTTCCTGAGGGAAATGCTGGATGAACTACCTGTGAACCTGTAAATCAGAGCTTTGTTAAAACAAGGAACAGAAATCTTGTTTTAATATGATAAAATAAAATCACAATAAATTCAAACATATTTATTTATCAAAATAATTCCCAGTTACTATGGATATTCTAACTCACATTAAAGCCAGAGGTAAGAGGTGTAAAATGAGGTAGCTGTGCTTTCCAAAGTGTTCAGAATTCAGTTATTGTCTCTCTCTGAAGCTGTGTCAAGCTCAAACGGCTGCACCATATCTCTGTTCATCACATAAGGGCAAAAAGTCAGACATCTCCTGCACCGAGCACACTGCTCCCTTCCCAGCTCCATCAATTCTCGTCTAAACTTCTGCGACATCAAGCCATACAACACCGGGTTTACCACTCCCGCAGACGATGCCAACAATCTGGCCAGAATGCCAATAGTGCTGAATCCAGGTGAGCCTGTGAGGGTTCCTCCAATGTAAGAGAACATGAGCGCGTAGGAGGGCAGCCACAGGACTGTAAAGACCAGGACCAGGAGCGCTGAGGTGTGAGTGACTTGAGTGTGGTACTGTTCCAGCTTGGGAGCGTTTCCCAATTTTCGTGCGTGTCTGAGAAAGCAGTAGATCTTGGTGTACATCCCCACAATGATTCCTAGAGGTAGAGCAAAGCCACCTAGGAAAAGGGCGATGCTGTAGACCAGCTGGCTAAAGTTGGACAGGAAGGCGAAGCAGTAAACCGCGCTGGACACCGTAACAGTGCGGAAGGCAAACTGTGGTGCTGCCAGCGCTGAAGCAGTAACCCAGAGCAGAACCACCGTCAGCTTTATACGCCTGTGCATTCTCGACCGGTAGGCCCAGGTGGGGTGAACCACCATGAGGTAACGAGTCACAGCCAAAGCTGCCAGCGTGAACACTGAGGCAGCAGAGCAGGCCACGCCTAGAAAGCTGATGGCTTTGCACAAGAAGCTGCCGAACGGCCAATAGCCCAGAGTGATGGCTGAGGTATGGAAGGGCAGGCAGAGCAGTAGCAGCAGGTCAGCAGTGCTCAGAGCCAGCAGCAGGGTGTCAGTGCCATGAGGAGGTTGACTCTCTTTTCTCCTCCTGCCTGTGAGGATGACGATGACCAGAGTTTGGCCCACAAGGCCAGTCACTAAAATAAGTCCATCGAGGATGGGGACCAGCACTTTGATCACTGCCTCTGCTTTGCCGCTGCTGTTGAGTTGCTGTCCGAGGGACTCCATGCAGTCACAGGAAAAAGCTGTTGGTTGTGATGAATCTAAGGAACTGCTAATGAACAGCACGTTGGAGCAGTGTCTGTTTCCTGCAGTTCTTGTTTTTGTGCTCCATTAGGATGACTCACACTCTGATTTTTAGTAGTTGAGCACATCAAACCACCCAGGCAGCCGTCCTCAAGGTCTTCTATTGGTTCTGCTCCCACAGTAAAGGACAAAAATCACGTTTGTTTTCTTGGCCTTTTGAGGCCAAAAAAAGCCTGAAAAAAGTAAAAAATTGCATCCTCTCCACTTGAGTAATGCATTACACATGAGCTTAAAAAGCAGCCATCACAGATGGGATTTATTCTCACTTTTTCAGCAAGTCTTTGTTATCCAAGAAGCAAAAGTGTTCAGATGTCCTTAAAGCAGTCAGCAGCAGACACACAAAATCCTAATGGAGTTCCTCTTGAAAAGCCATCAATAGCTCTCGATATAAAGTGCTCACCATGGCAGGAGGCATCTTGTCCTTTTAAAGGTCCTTAGAGACGCTGACCAATATCACACGTGGAATGAGATCACCGCGGCAGTGATTTCTCTTATTGCCATGAAAACTGAGTGGATGTCCCTCTCCTCTCTGGTTGTTTGCACAGTAACCAGAGGTTGAGATGGTTAAACCAATAGGAGGGATGATCAGAATGTTACTTGTTGCGTAATTGCTTCTAAAGGGTTCTAAATGTTTTTTTCCCCTATTCATTCAGGCTTTATTTGCTCTTTGGTTTAAAAGATATTCAACCTTAAATCTTACTTGCAAAATTGTATCAATCTGAAATATGTAATAAGACACAGCTTGGCTTTCAGCCTCAAGCAAACAGTTGTACAAATGGCACTTTTTTTATTGTTGGCTTAAGAGGTCATAAATGTGGTTGCTAGTGCAACTCAGCAGAGACGGATGCACACCATAGAACCAGCATTACTGTTTCCCTTACCCTTGTTTGTACTGTCGGTATCACAGCATGATATTCCCTCTTGTCTAAGTGTATAAGCCAGGCCAAAAGACAAAATGGGAGCATGATATTTAGAGAGGTGTCTTTATCTTTCCCTTTCTTGCCTCATTTACTCCCTTTGGTTTGTTTCCAAAATAATTCAAGCTGTTCCAGTTTTTTCTATCCGGAACAAAAAGTTCAAGGCGTGAATAAGTGCATCTATAAGCTGGCGTGCATGCAGGCGGTTAGCCATAAAATAACAAGATGATACACACTCCTTTAACTTTGTCCAACAACAGCAGCTGTGGCACACTTTTAAATGTTTTCTATCACTTACATTTCAAAAAGTTCTCCTAAGAGAAGAGGCCTTAACTTTTCATTAGCAGCAGCTTTAAAATGTCCTTTTTTTAATTACACATTTTTGGCACTCAATCAACAAAGTTTTCCACATTTGGTACAGAAGTTACGTACATAGAAAAACAAAAAAACAACAGGATCAGTGATAAACCAAAACAAAAACAAAAAAACTGACAATAACACTAGCAGTAGTAATAGTAGGAATAATAGCAACAATACTTATAAACAAATAGTCAAGCAAAGTAAAGCAATAGATATTGGATCAGAATCAGAATCAGAATCATCTTTATTGGCCAAGTGTATGTTGTACACACGAGGAATTTGACTCGGTCAACTGTGCTCTCTACAATAGTGAAAACAAAAAAAAATATTCAATAATAAACAATCAACTAGAAGAGATGATAATAAGTATAAACATAAGTATAAATATAAACAGTAGTTAGACTAGAATGTGCAAATAACAAGATGATGATAATAATAATAATAATAATAATAATAATAATAATAATAATAGTATAAAAAAAAATAAACAAATACAAAATAAAAATTAAAAAAAATAAGATAAAAAGGAGGAAAAAAAATAATAGAAAAGAAAGATAATAATAAAATATAATAATAATAAAAGGAAAATAGTGCAGTAGAGCATTGATAAGTAGTGCAGGAGAACATTTAAATTAAAGGTATGTACATGAACATTCTCAGTGTCAGATTGATCCAGGGTTGTTATGTTTGGTTCCAGGGTTTTTCACAGAAACAGGACTGACACTCTTTGACTGTTTAGTGTTGATCAGAGTGACAGCCTGGGGGAAGAAACTGTTTTTATGGCGGGTTGTTTTGGCGTACAGTGATCTGTAGCGTCTGCCTGAGGGGAGGAGTTTAAACAGATTGTGTGCAGGGTGGGAGGGGTCTGCAGTGATGCTACCTGCCCGTTTCCTGACCCTGGACAGGTATAAGTCTTGGATGGAGGGCAGATCAACACCAATGATCTTTTCTGCAGTCCTGACTATCCTTTGTAGTCTGTGTCTGTCTAGTTTGGTTGAAGATCCAAACCAGACAGTGATGGAGGTGCACAGAACAGATTGAATGATGGAGGTGTAGAACATGATCAGCAGCTCCTGGGGCAGGTTGAACTTCCTCAGCTGACGCAGGAAGTACATCCTCTGCTGTGCCTTTTTCCTGGTTGAGTCTATGTGGGAGGTCCACTTCAGGTCCTGTGAGATTGTGGATCCCAAGAACCTGAAGGAGTCCACGGTAGCCAATTCCCTATTTAAAATGGTAAGGGGGGGGAGTGGGGGGGGATTTCTTCTGAAGTCCACTGTCATCTCCACGGTCTTGAACGGGTTCAGTTCCAGATGGTTCTGACTGCACCAAAGAGCCAGCTGTTCCACCTCCCGTCTGAAGGCAGACTCGTCCCCATCCCTGATGAGACCGATGATGGTGGTGTCGTCTGCAAACTTCAGGAGTTTCACAGAGGGGTCCCCTGAGGTGCAGTCATTGGTGTAGAGGGAGAATAGCAGTGGGGAGAGAACACACCCCTGGGGGGCGCCAGTGCTGAGTGACCGGGTGCCAGATGTGATGCTTCCCAGCCTTACTTGCTGCTTCCTGTCAGTTTGGATACCCAAAAGATTAAAAAGAAAAGGGTCACACAAAAATAGAATGTGCTGCACACATACCCATAGATATAACCGTATACAAAATAAGATTTAGAAAATAAATTGAAATAAATAAATAAAACACACAGCATACCGATATTTAAAATATGAATAAAGAAAGAAAATTTAAATTAAATAATCAAAAACAAAATAACAATGAATGAATAAATTAATTAATTAATAATTTAAAGTTTGGATAGGTCAGATTGTAAATGGAGGTTCATCAACAATCATGCCAGTCATAACCTACCAATGTGTGCCATCTTACAAAACAACATGTATGAGCTTTAACGTTTTCTGCCCTTCACTGTTGCTGTTGAAATACATTGAGTCTTACCCTCAGCACCCCTAAAATTATTGCACCCCCAGTGTAAGAACCACCGTTTGTTTTTAATTATAGGATTAGATTTCTTTTTTTTTAACGCTAAATATGATCCGAAAGTGTCAATAAAACGTTTCTTCTCTGCTCCTTAGATGTAGGGTCAGTCGAGGGCTTGGCATACCATCGAGGTTGGGATACACTTTACTGGACCAGTTACACAACCTCCACCATCAGTCGTCACACTGTGGACCAGAGCCGCTCTGTGGCCTACAACCGCAACACCGTCGTCACCATGTCTGGAGAGGACCACCCCAGAGCCTTTGTGCTCGATGAATGTCAGGAGTGAGTCATCGACAATAAATGTTTGTTTTTGGTGCAAAGTTAAAGGCTCATCTTTTTCCTTTAAGAGCAGGTTTATTTAAATCCACTCAAACCACACCTAACACTGTACTTGTTCTCATCACAGCATCATGTTTTGGACCAACTGGAATGAGCAGGCTCCCAGCATCATGAGAGCGTCTCTGAACGGAGCAAACGTCCTCATAATCATTGGCAGTGATATTAAAACTCCAAACGGCCTTGCCATAGATCACCGCGCTGAAAAGCTCTACTTCTCCGACGCCACGTTGGACAAAATCGAACGCTGCGAATACGATGGAAGCAACCGTTATGTAAGACTGCCATCTCAATAGTACAGTCACCAAGATGCCAATGATTGTTGTGAATTAAAAATATGGCTATGGTATGTATTGCAGGTGTTGCTGAAGAACGAGCCTGTCCATCCTTTTGGGCTCGCCGTGTATGGAGATTACATCTTCTGGACAGACTGGGTGAGGAGAGCTGTCCTCAGAGCCGACAAGTACACAGGCAGTGAAATGAAAGTACTGCGTGCTGACATCCCCCAACAGCCCATGGGTATCATCGCTGTGGCTAATGACACCAATAACTGTGAGTCTTAAATATCAAAGTCATTTAGGTTAAACTGATAGCTTTGACTATGTTAAAGTGTAAGTACATCCTCAGGTTTTTGCTGACCTGCCACTAGGGGGAAATTCAAAAAATGTCTTTATTAGAGTAGAGTAGTTGAGGCACGCCCAGTCATAGCAGCCTCGCGTCCACAGCATTGCACAGTTCTGCATGGAGATGTCAATCAATGCTCACTGAGGGCTATGAGAGTAAGAAACTTGTCCCTCCTCCTATCTTTTACAGGAGGGGCGGGGCTAACAGTGACAATTATTGACATCACTGATCTGATCTTAGCAAAATTAGAGGGCATTCATTGACATTTTACAGCTAAAATGTTAAGAGGGGGACTAGTATTGATAATCTACATTACATCATACCTAATCATATATGTATTCAGCAGAAAAAGGTGGTTTTAGAGTCTACCTACACTTTGTGTATGTTTGAGTTAATTCATAGATTTTCTTTTTCTCAAACATTTTTCTGTAAATAATTTAAGTTTCGTCACTCCAAACTTCTGATGACCTCAAACATTTTTATGGCTGATCGTTGAACAGAGTAAATGTTGTCTGCTACGATTCAGTATCATAGCATTGTGATAGTGTACATGCTTTAAACTTGTAATCTCGTGGGAGCTGTCACGCTGAATCACACATGGTTTCATCTCTAACAGTAATTTCATTTGTTTGCATGTCAAACTGTCAAAGTTTCACATTTTTGGCAGGTCAAATCCTTTACGACTCAGTTTATCAGCTCTTCCAGTCGTCCGCACATCCAACTCTTCAAATGACGAGCTGTTGGCAATGTTATAACATTGAATGCTAGTGTGATGTCTGCCTCTATACATCAAAAACATCCCAGTCTTTCTATTTTTAACCTTACAAAGTTGGGAGCATGATGTTGTCTCAAATATCCTAAAATGCTAATCCATAAGGAGTGTTTTTTTTTTCATCTGGCACGAACCGCCATTGTTCTTATTTAAGGAATGTGTTTTTACTTTGACTCGTGGAGAAGGAGCATGCGTGAGGTTTACGTTAAAGATTCAGTCCTTACTTGTCTGTTCGTTATGTGTTTCACATTCATTAGGTGAGTTTTCTCCTTGCCGTGTAAATAACGGAGGTTGCCAGGATTTGTGTCTGCCAACATCCGATGGACGTGTCAACTGCAGCTGTCGTGGGGACAGACAACTTCTGGAAGACAACACCTGCTCTTGTAAGAGAGGAAAACAGAAAAGCATTAGTCTGCTTCACAGGGATCAAACCAAAACATCTGTCTGTGTCTCTCCAGCACTGAATATGTCATGCGGAAGTGTTGACGACTTTGAGTGTGGAAACGGAGACTGTATCAACTACAGCCTGACCTGTGATGGAATGGCTCATTGCAAGGACAAGTCTGATGAGAAGCAGTCGTACTGTGGTGAGTTTTTAATGAAGGGTTTAGACCGTGACAAATGAGCTGTCACGAGCTGTCATGCACATCTCTTTTTTTTCTGGCTTTAATGAGCTTAGGAGAGGGAAGAGTGGAGATGATCAGTCTGACTCTAATCATAAATCCTAACTCGACTCTTTGATTAAGTGGCTGGTTTATGGATGCCTGTTTGAACCCTATGCCTCGATTTGCTCTAATCACATGCTTTTAATCCACAGCCAATCGAATCTGTAAGAAAGGTTACAGACGCTGCATGAACGGCCGCTGCATTGGACACCAGTTTTGGTGTGATGGGACGGACGATTGTGGGGACCATTCAGACGAGCTACCTTGCAACAGTGAGTGGTTTAGGCTTAGCCGTTTTTCTTGTTTGAATAAGATGTTAAGGCACATGTGTTAAACTCATGGCCTGAGGGCCAAATCCAGGCCTTTGGAGCATCCGATTCGGCCCGCAGGAGAAAGTAAAAATGACAGAGAAAACATCAATCATTGTTTAAATGAAACTCCACAATATGTGCAGGGGGCTCACAGATCTAGGAAATTTAAAGAAAAGATACTGTTGGGAGTGATATTTATCACTTTCTTACATATTTTATATTTTATGTATATGTACAAGTGCAAACTATGGCACAATAATGTTGAAATTACTAATTTTCATAAAATCTGTGGCCCACTTAAAATCAAACCATTCTCTGTTTGGCCCCTGGAGTAAAATGAGTTTGACACCGCTATGTTAATGTTTCATTTATTCAGACAACTTTTTTCAGGAAATTTACTTTGATCTCCTGACATGTTTCGAATGCCAACTGTCAGTCTTCCTTAGCGGCATCTACTGATCGCTTTGATGTTTTTTTTTTTTTTTGGGAGTGGCCAACTTGACCGTTCTGTCAGGCTGGCCACACCCCCTGTCGCCCCATGGTCTCTGGAGAATAGAGCCCCAGGTCTGCGAGAGTAAAAATGTTCCCTCGTCCCTGTTGATGTTTAAGCTTCACTTCCTGTTATTTTATTTTTGTATTTTTTTAAATCATTTAAAATTGTTTAAAATTGTACTTTATGAGAGTAGTAATCAAACAATTCTTCTTAATTAAAAAAAAAAAAAATCACATATTTAAACGGTCATCTAGGCCTGTGAAATGTATCACCCTTTTGTTGTTTTTGCAGTGACTCTTTGCAAATCCGGAGAGTTTCAGTGTAAAGATGGAAGCTGCATCTCCAACTACAGCCGCTGCGACCAGGTCGTCAACTGCGAGGACGCAAGTGATGAAATGAACTGCCGTAAGTAATCCAGAGAAGATCGGAAACATTCTCTTTCGCTAGGAATGTCTGAGTTGTTTTCCACCAGAAGGAGATTGAATTTAAAACCTCTGCGTAAAAGCTGTTCAAGCTGTTAATCATATATTTCCAGAAGCCACTGATTGCTCCCGGTTCTTCCGTCTGGGAGTTAAAGGAGCCTCCTTTCAAAGCTGTGAGAAAACCACCCTGTGTTATCTGTCCTCGTGGGTGTGTGACGGCAACAATGATTGTGGAGACTTTTCTGATGAAAGAAACTGTCCAGGTGGGGTGTTTTCATTTCCGCTTTCGTGTAATTTTAGCTTTGGTAAACACATCAAAGTTAAACATGACCCTGTTTTTCTGTTGTTTTCTAGATAAAAGAAAGCTTAAATGTCCGGTGAACTTTTTCGCCTGTCCCAGTGGGCGCTGCATTCCTATGAGCTGGACCTGTGATAAAGAGAACGACTGTGAGAACGGAGCTGATGAGACTCACTGTGGTCAGTCCTCTCTAACCCTCAGACCACAAAGCCTACCAACTGAGCCGCGTTGTTTTCCTTTCAGATTCCTAGTGAAAAAGAAAAACACAACATTCTATGAATTAAATATTGTCTCCACAGACCTGAACGCTCTGTGCCTTCTCTTGCAGACAAATTTTGTACTTCCACCCAGTTTGAATGTGGGAACCACCGCTGTATTTCCAGCCACTGGGTGTGTGATGGCTCTGATGACTGTGGGGATGGTTCTGATGAAGATCAGAAATGCAGTAAGTGAACTATTTGTCATATGTTTACTTAGGGTGACCATATTTTGATTTCCAAAAAACAGGACACTTGGTCTGACCTTGGCATACTCAAAAAGTACTCGATGTTTTCTTGAATCTACCTTATAATGGCAAAATATGATATAATAAATAAAGAAGTTATTGTCCATAAAGTATAAAAACATGTAATCTCTTTATAACAGACTAAAAAAAAAAAAACAAATCAGTGGTGAATCAAATCACTCACCTTTATTATGCTTTATAATCATCTCATATAAACCTTAGAATCTCTCAATCATTGAAACAATATGAGAAACATTGCCTCCTAGAAATGAAAACTGTAACAAAAAAAACTTACATAACATTAAATAATCGAGCGCATCCATTGGGTTTAACTGAGGTATTATTTGCAAACACTCGACCTAGTAAATGCCCGTTTTGGTCCGATTATATCGCATTGCATTGCAGTCTGGCGTGCCGCCGAAAAAACATGTGGTCACACAGCTAAATGGACTCTTTACTCTTCTATTTTAACAACTTTGACATTCTTATTAACAGATGTCCTGTTAGGCAATCCCAATGTAAACATTGGTATGGAAAAGGAATACGTTCCCTTGGGGATATGTTTTGTGGCAGGGGCCTTCTTTCATTTGAGGACCTCTGCATCCAGTTTAATTTACAGCAATCATCTTTTATTCTATTATTTACAATTAAGAACCACCATGAAAACATACGGAGTACCTTGGCAGTCCCCTTTACAGCCACATCCCTTGTTAAAGTTTGTAGATGGTACACGTGGATTAAAAGGTGTCATTTCTAAAATATACTCTCGCTTTTTGGGACAGACTTATGTACCATTGCTCTTAGAGCTGAGATGGAGGACAGATATTTCAAATTTTCCTGTGGACTTTGACTGGCACACTGTGTGGGACACTGTACTCTGTTCCTCGAAAAAAATCCAGATCACCAACAGATACATATGAACTTTTTATATAGGACATACTTGACACCATGTAGACTATTTTCCATGAAGTGTAAGCGTGATCCGACCTGCACTTTGTGCCATGATGGCGTTGTGGGGACCTACTTCCACATGGTTTGGGCTTGCCCAGGGGTTGCTCAGTTTTGGGAGATGGTGGCTGGTAATCTGTCTCTCCTCTTGTCTTGTCTTGCAGATTATGTGTTTCATCATGTAGTGTTCTTGTTGCCCTGGACTTGTGTGTGTTTATGTTGGTGTGTATTTTTGTTGTTGTTTGAAAATGAATTAAAAAAAAAATTGATAACAAAAAAAAATCATTAAATATACACCTCAAAAAATAACCTTTTCAATTAAATCCACCTCTGTTTGATCACTTTCTTTTTTCCTTATGTGTGACGATTTCGTCGAAACAAAGCGGCATCTTTTAATGATTTCTTCACGTGTGAGTTAAATTACCGCGATGAACCACATGGGGTTTAAAGAGCAACTCTTTAGCTTCTATAAACTTTCTGGAAGGAGCAAATATTAGTGGAGTTAGTCTTTTAAATTAACATGTTCCTAAGATGCATTCAAGGTCCCTGGGAAACCTGCACAATTTCATTTACTAGTCAAATATTCCCGGACAGTCCGGTCAAGACGTGAAAAGAGGACATGTCTTGCAAAAATTGTACTTATGGTCACCCTAGTTTACTGGAACATTGAGTCCATTGTCTAATTTTTATTTTTACATTTTTATTGCTAATTCAGAATCCAAGACTTGCAGTCCTGAGGCATTCCAGTGCCCGGGATCCCATATGTGCGTGCCTCAACGCTGGAAGTGTGACGGTGATAAGGATTGTCCCGATGGAGCTGATGAGAGCGTCAAAGCTGGCTGCTGTGAGTACGAGCGTCACAATATTGTAGAAGGATTTGACATTTTTGTATTATGACTAAAGCAAACCACCCGAGAAATGCCCATCATCTATTCACGAACATTTTCCCCTCTACTTCCAGTGTACACAAACAACACGTGCGACACAGAGGACGAGTTCATGTGCCAGAACAGACAGTGCATCCCTAAGCACTTTGTATGTGATCATGACATTGACTGCACCGACGGCTCTGACGAATCCCCAGAATGTGGTGCGTGTGTGTTTGTGTGTGTCTTTATCCCACATTTCTGGAAGATAATTTATTCTTTTCTAATCATTCAAATTTTTTTCCACTACGCTAGAATATCCAACATGTGGTCCGGATGAGTTTCGCTGTGCAAATGGTCGCTGCCTTCACCAGAAAACGTGGGAGTGTGATGGCGAGTTCGACTGCCATGATCGCTCCGACGAAGCTCCAAAGAACCCTCGCTGCACCGAGTCAGGTAGAGATTTAAATTATTTTGTGGCCGGCCATTCAAGTAAGGGATTATTGAGTTAACTCCTCACATTTTGAGTGGGTTTAGTCACGGGACAATTATAATTTGTTACACTGAAACATTGAATGAAAAACAGGTGCACTTTACAATAATAACATTAAAAAAAAACACTAAGTAAGGATGAAAGAGAGAGATCCTGCTTTGGCTGTGCACGAGTTGCATCCATATATTTGTGCACAGGAGCAACTCAAAACCCCACCAGGTTACATTCTTTCCTAAAACCCACACTTTGGTGTTGTATTTGACAATGTTGAATATTGTATTTTTCATTCTGTTTATTGATAGATTACCAGTGCCAACTGTCTTTGCTTTAGGGGCCTGTACTACGAAGCTGGATACGTATATCTGGGATATCTCTGTGTTAGCAGGCTTCATCTAACCAAGCGTTCTCTGTCACAGCTGTACTATGAAGCAGGTCATCAACACGTACACTTAAACCAGGTGATTTCAGCCTGGCTACATGTGAGTTTGCTGGAAAGGTGCAGAGATTGTAGCGTCTGATAAACCACAATCACGCAGAAACTAAGTAGAGCCATTTATGTCACGATTAAGGAATCATTCTTTTAAAATAGGAATATTTAAAATCCTTAATTCAGACCAAAAGCAACACTGTTGATGCAGAAAAAACAGGAAGGAATGATCACAGGAATGACACTGTTAATGCGTAAAAGCGTGAGATTATACAATATCAATCCATCGGATTTATTACAGCACAGCACATGTTTCTATTCATGTACATATACATGTGCATCAACCAAGATATTATAAGAATCAGCAGGGCATTTTCCAAGAGAAGTGATTGGTCAAGAGGCGGGCTTTCATACTCGCTCATATCCTAGCCAGAACAAAATCTACTCTTGAACAGGTTAGTCATTTAGCCTAAGTTACCACTGTGTTTTAGCCTGGTAAGAAGTTAGCCAGCTTCGTGGTACAGGAAACACAGAAGAAATTAGTGCGATACTATGAAATCCAGCTTTGTAGTACAGGCCCTAGAGTATTGAAACATGACTTAAAGCAGAAGCTGCCCACAGCGCTAACGTCTGATGCCATTCACTGCATGTCTGATTTCAGAGAGGGCGTGTAATGACACAGATTTCATGTGCCGTAATGGAAAGTGCCTTAACGAGACTCTGTTGTGCGACCGCAACGACGACTGCGGCGACGGATCAGATGAACTCAACTGCTTCATCAACGAGTGTCTCCACAGCAAGTTGAGTGGCTGCACACAGCTGTGTGACGACCTCAAGATCGGCTACAAGGTAAAACTTCTGATTGGCTCCGTTTAGTTCTTAAATAATACTGAAGGCGAGGACGATCCTTTCTCGTTGCACGTTTTACACGGAGACAACTGGTTGTTTTTCATAGTGATTCACAGACATAATGTTGCAAATCACCTTCTTTGGGCTCCTCTTACAGGAAAAACAGATTTGTTCTTGTGTTTTGTTGTTATGGAGAAGCTTGAATCCAGTGTAGTTTTGAGTTTATGGTCAGTAAATTACAAAGAATGGGACTGTTCATACTGATAGGTGCTTTAATACGCTTTATGATTTCTTTGCTAATCTGATGTTTTGCTTTTCTTTTTTTAACCTTATTTGACAACAAATGATGTTTCATTTCCATTGTTTAGTGTAATCATGACCTTGTGAGGACTGTGTGTGTTCTGAAACCCCCTCCTCTGGTCTTGGCCCCTTCAGTGCAGATGTCATCCTGGTTTCCAGCTGAAGCGCGATGGGAAGACGTGCGTGGATATAGACGAGTGCACGACCACCTACCCCTGCTCTCAGCGCTGCCTCAACACACATGGCAGCTTCCACTGTCTGTGTGTGGATGGCTTTGAACTCAGCCCCAATGACCCCACCATCTGCAAGTCCACATCGGGTAAGACACCCACCCCAGTGTTTTGCACTTCAATGGCCATGGTTACATGTTTTTTGATTAGGAATTAATTATTGAGAATTAAATAATTCGGGCGCACGGTGGCTTAGCGGTTAGCACACATGGATGGATGGATAAATAATTTGTAATTAAAGTATTGTACTACATGGAAATAGTAATTCCAAATTGAGGTTTGCATGGAAACAGGTTTATTTGCCTTTATTCAAATCCGCTTTAGGCGCGCATAGAACAACTGGAATCTATTTAAAGTGGAATGAACGCATACAAGATTGAGGAATTATTGAATTTGTTATTAAAACAGAATTAACCAGCCACTTACTTCGGATTTAAAGAGTAACTAAACTCCAAACACACTTTTTCTGCTGAATGCATATTTATTTGGGTATTCAGTAGTGCTGTTGATTGATCCTAGTCCAACTTTTAACATTTAAGAAGTTTTTTCATTTTGCGTTTTTAGCTGTAAAATGTCAGAGTTACTGGCCTCTAAGGGTTTAAAGCTGGCTATTACAATTGAACTTTGCTATTGGCTGAGACGGATTCTTTGGATTCTTGCACGTCACCAACTTTCACTGTTGGCCCCGCCCCTCCGATAAAAGCTGAGAGGAAGGCGGAAGGTTTCCTCCAATCACAGCTCAACAATGCTCATGCTCAACTGCAGTGATGTTTGTGACTCTGTGCTTCTATAAAGAGCAGATTCTGCGCTAATTAGAGGGTTCATCAAGCTATATGTGCATGTACAGACACATCATGTGTGTATTCCTGTCTGCGTGTGCGCGAACATGTGTGTAGTTATTGTCGCATGTGTGCGTGTGCATCTTTCTGTGTGTGTGTAAGAGGCATTCCAGAGGCGTTAGTGATAGCGTCTATAGTATTATGTGTGGGTGGGTGGGTGGGTGCAGCTTCACGTGGGGATTGTGTGTATGTGATTGGAGTAGTTGATCACAGTTGACTGGGCGTGTCTTACCAAGAGTCAGGAGTAACGCCCATAATCAAGGCAGCTTTGAATTTGCCCCCCCTAGTGGCAGGTCAGCAGAAAGCAGGGTTTAGTTACTGTCATTTGTTACCTTTTTAATGAGGATTTAACTTTTATTCTGACTTAAAGGAGAATTAAAGCTCTCATATAAATGTTGAGTCTTTGCCAATTCAGTTCTGAAACATCAGTCTGGTGTTTGTGTGTAGAGGAAGAGCCCTACCTGATCTTTGCCAACCGTTACTACCTGAGGAAACTCAACCTGGATGGTTCCAACTACACCTTGATAAAGCAGGTGAGATGTTGTTTCTCAGAGAATTTACTCTTGTTGCCATTGGTAATGCTTTTAAAAATGTATATATATATTTACCTGTTTATTTTTTTAAGGGTCTCAATAACGCAGTGGCGCTGGACTTTCACTATGCAGAGCAGATGATCTATTGGACAGATGTGACCACGCAGGGCAGCATGATCCGACGCATGCACATGAATGGCAGCAACATTGAGGTCAGGGAGGAGCTCATGTTCTTGTTCGTATGATTATCAGATTTTAGTGAGAACAGCACCCTTGTTAGAAGTGAATTTCATTCCCTTGTTGCAACGTTCTGATTAAAAACCAACGGTTTTTAACTCATCTGATTGTAAATCTGGCAGGTTTTGCACCGAACATCTCTGAGTAACCCTGATGGATTGGCAGTGGACTGGGTCGGTGGAAACCTGTACTGGTGTGACAAAGGCCGGGACACAATTGAGGTGTCAAAACTTAACGGGGCTTATAGGACGGTGTTGGTCAACAGCGGCCTGAGGGAACCTCGGGCTGTCGCTGTGGATGTACGCTACGGGTAAGAGACGTCACACCATCAACCAAAACTCCAGGTCACATTTCCTACATCAGTCTTACAATCTCCTCCTCTTCTTTTTCTTCTATTGGATAGCTACCTTTACTGGTCAGACTGGGGTGACAACCCCCATATTGGGAGGATTGGGATGGACGGCACCAATAGAAGTGTCATCGTAGAGGACAAGATCACCTGGCCCAACGGACTAACCCTGGACTTCATTAACGATCGTATTTACTGGGCTGATGCAAGGGAGGACTACATTGAGTTTGCTAGCCTGGATGGAACTAACAGACACACAGGTAAAAGGTTTTATATGCTTTAAGTGCAATTTGGAAAACCCAGGTAGGTCTGTTTAAAATTGTTTAATCTTAAGCAATAATTTAAATTCTCAACATATTATCCAACAAGGAAGCTGTAAAAGAAATATGCAGAAGGAAATTGTCTCTTTATTAACATACAACAAATGTGATTTTATAAGAGGTTCTTATGTAGAGTGACCAAGCTGGCCTATCAGAGATATTCACCCATCCCTGAACACACATACCACTAAAACACCAGAGTGGCCCTTTGTATATTTACAGAGCAGGACTTTCTTTGTTTGGCTCCAGATAAGCGTGGAGTAAAGGTCACTGACTTCTACTATTTCAACATTCGCCACAGTTTGATTATTTAAATCACTTCATTGGTGAAAATCAAAGCTGAATGTGTAGTTAAAGGAGTTTTCTTCTTGGTTTGTAGGACTGAGGTGCTTTTTTCCAACAAACAGAGCATGGAAGCCCGTTAAAAAAATGAGCACATAAAAACAGAAAAAGTGCAATCAGTTTGTTGAAGCTAATGAGGTGTAGAGCACATGATGTAACACAGATTTAGCGGAGCCTGTGTGGCTGTGAACCCCAGTTGCGCTCCATTTCACACCTACAGTGTAAAACATCTGCTCTCAGAAACACATCTGTGCATGGCGAAAAGATAATTTGCTGAGTTTTAGAAAAGTTACAAAAGTAACAACTTCAGGACCTGTAATACAAACGTATTTGTTGCTACTTTCACAATAATTAATTGACTTCATTATTACAGCTGTTTTACTCTCATTTTCTCAAAACAATTTTCATCCGTTGGATTTCAACCTCACACGAGAACAAATCTGTACAGACGTGTTTATTTTGTCGAGAACAGATGGCTGTGGTTTGTTAGAAATCAAATGAAGTCAAATAGTCTCTATGTAAATAATAGAATACACAAACACAGATTAATACCAGTTTGTGTTGCAATACATCTTCCCAGAGATCAGCAATTCAGTAACACTTGATCTGGATAGTCTACCCTGCCACCTGCTGGAGGATAGAAGCATTTACCGTAAAGATCAGCACAAAACATGTCAATGAACATGTTTGTGCTTGCAGAGGATAGAAGAAGCCAGATAATTTTTTTTTATCTGATTACCTGATTAAGGTCATATTTATTAGAATACTAGAGTACTGAAACAATCATCGCTTCATAAGGCAATATGAGAGTTGTGGTAAATGGATGAAGTGGTCCTCCAATGGATGGATAGCAGCAGAATGTCTGATACCACTTTACTTGAAGTTTTATACATACATTACACTGTCATAATTATGACATGACACCTGTCATTAGCATTAATAAGGCGTCATGAAGGCTGTTGTTTGTTACCCAATCCCACATGTGTCAAACTCATGGCCATTTGGATAATCCAATTCGGCCCGCAGGAGAAAGTAAAAACGACAGAGAAAACATTGTATAAATGAAACTCAACAATATTTGCAGGGAATCAAAGTTTTCCCGGAGCTTATTTTGCATGATTGCAGTAATTTTTAATGTTAAACAGTTGATAAAACTTAAAATTCTTACAAAATTCTTCAATTTTCCTCCAATTGTGACGTAATGTTTCCCTAAACTAAATGGGAATTGGTCACAAAATCTAGGAAATTTAAAGTGAAGATTTTTTTGGGCCTGATATTTGTCACTTATTGCTGGGATATGTTGTATTTCTTACATATTTTGTGTTTTATGTATGCGTAGAAGTGTAAACTATGGCACAATACAGTTGAAATTACTAATTTTCTTGCTTAAAATCTGTGGCTCACTTGAGATCAAACTGCTCCGTATTTGGCCTTCGAACTAAAATGGGTATGACACCCCTGCCCTAACCCTAACCCTTCGTTAACCTAACCCCTAATCCTACCTAACCCCACTAGATCCCTCCACTTAACCCAAAAATGCCATCATAGCTCCAAAGCTAAGGGTGTCATAATTTAACGAAACACAATCACAGCCTTTTCATTTCATCATTTCATTCATGCTAATGACAGATTATGACAATGTAATGTCAGCCTTATGTATAAAACTTCAAGTAAAGTGTTACTGAATGTTTTTTCTCATTGGTCATACAGCTGTCAAAACAGCTGTCCAAAATCATTAACTGCAAGAATATGTCCAGGAATTTCTTAGCACTTGCTTTTCTTTGTAAATTTGCATTTTACACAGTATGATTAGAAGATAATTATGTCCACTGGATTCCTGGAATCTTCATCATAAACACCCTGAGTAAACATGTCAGCTGTGAAAAAAGTTAAGAGTGTATAAAACACCAGACTTTAAGAATGGAATTAACTTGAAAACCGTTTAACGTCAGTGTAACATGTACAGTGCTTGTTTAGTTATATTTGTAAATCTGTAAAAATGAAAAGAACAAAGAGCGCTGTTGTCGTGTGGGTTATTGTTTGTGTGTTTTCAGTTTTGACCGAAGACATCCCTCACATCTTTGCCATGACGCTGTTTGAGGAATACATCTACTGGACCGACTGGGAGACAAAGTCCATTAACAGAGCTCACAAGTCTCTGGGAACCAACAAGACCATGCTGATCAGCACCTTGCACCGGCCGATGGACATTCACATCTACCACCCCTACCGCCAGCCAGAGGGTAGGAACATACACATTATTAATACTATTTAATGGATTTATAATTTCAGTGTGTAGATTTTTTAAGTGTTGGAAAAGGTTTTTGTTTTTTTTTTTACTTCAAATTACTTTAAATAACAGTACAAAATAGAAAATATAGACTAGGCTTCTATGTACGAATTATTAGGTCATTTTTCATTTTATTTATTTACTTGGGGGGAGACAAGAATCCTTTGGGGTGGATTTGTATATTGATTAATAATTTCTTATCGTTAATTTTATTTAGCAATGTAAAAAAAGTTGAGAATGGTGTTTTATGGAATATAAGGGTGTTGTTTATCATTATGTTAGATAATTAAGATACATTCATTCAAGGCGAAACATAAGTTAATTTGTTTTCCTTTTCATTTTTAGTACTTAATCACCCGTGTCAGACGAACAATGGCGGCTGCAGTAACCTGTGCCTGCTTTCTCCCGGAGGAGGTTACAAGTGTGCCTGTCCCACTAACTTTTACCTGGCCAACGATCAGCGCACCTGCATGTCTAACTGCACAGCCAGCCAGGTGGGGTCGACGGCGTCTGTTTCTGTTGTCAGCTGCGACGTAGTGACCCTTGGCTCGTCTGACCTCTGTCTCTGTTTTTGTTGCAGTTTGTGTGTAAAAATGACAAGTGCATTCCTTTCTGGTGGAAATGTGACACTGAGGATGACTGCGGGGATCGCTCGGATGAGCCGGCAGATTGTCGTAAGTGATTATGGAAGGAAAACTACCTTTAAGCTTAGGGTGTCCCAATCCGATATTCATATAGGATCCGGATATCAGCAAAAAAAAAAAATCTTGACATATTTTGGCCTCGTTCGTGCCCGATATGTAACACACTGACTCGAAATGTAACAAGACCCGAATTGTTATGTGTTATAAAAAAATTATTCTAAAATGTGAAATTTAATAACTGATCAATAATGTGACAAGATCCTGGGCCAAAAACATAAAAACCTGTTGACGTTATTACATTATATATGTGTGTATATATATATGTATATATATAATTAAAGCCTTTTGGAGAACCTTGACATTTTTTGGTAACTTTTTTTTTTTCTTACTTTAGTTAAATTTCAGCTCATTCACTGGACTTGAACTCATCAGAGTAATAAAATTATATATGATACTACACTCTACATTGACGCAATAAGTCATTTAATCCATAAATCATTGACTCACTCTATGATGTAGTAAATGACTCATAATGTAATAACAAATGCAAAAAGTTTTTATGTTTTAAGCTCAGCATCTTGTTACATTATTGACCAGTTATTACATTTCTTTTTTTTATTAACATTTTGGGTCATTGTTACATATCAGGCTCTAACAGGTCTGCATCTGAAATCTCTGATATAAGCACTCTGACTAATTTTGCACAAAAATATAAAGTTTTGTTTTTATTGGATTTATTGAGGTTATTTTTAGGGTCTTCTTTATGTTTAAGAAAGTTAAAATGTATGTGACTCATTGGTTAATATTAAATCAAATTAAAAAAAAAACAGTCCTGGAAAAGTCACAGCTTTCAAAAAGATGTATAAATCTACTATAATTTAAGAATACATAAGCTCAGGATGAATACATTTGCAACTAATGAAAAGACTCGAATGGATCCTTAACGGATGAAATGAATTAAATGATGACATGATTTAGTTTAAAAATAAAAATAACATAAATTAAAATGAAATTTATGTTAAAATACCTATTCTAAATACATGTGTGTTTCTTTTCTGTTGGACACTTGAAGTTGTTTGTTTTAAATCTTTGTGTTTTGTCTCATGGAAGTTTGTAAAAAGGGTTAGCCATAATAAGTATTCACTTCAGCCTAAAACCTTTCGGTCATTCTGTGCACGAAATTATGGAAATGTTTTGTTAAATGTTTAATGGAATGAAACGGGAAATGGGTCAGGTTTTCCTCATACCTAATAATTTGTGCCGATATCGTATCAGATTTATATCAGGATCGGCCAATACTCAAGACTGTATTATTGGTATCATTTTGGAAGTGAAAAAGTGCTTTCGGGAAAACCCTACTTGAAGTAGATGAATGCAGATCATATTATTGTGTTGTATAATTTGGATTTCTTTCCAAAATAGCGGAGTTTAAATGCAGACCAGGACAGTTCCAATGTGGCACTGGGATCTGCACTAACCCTGCTTACATCTGCGATGGTGACAATGACTGCCAGGACAACTCAGACGAAGCCAATTGCGGTATGTTTTAAATAACATTGTATCAAATCTGCTTTTGTCCTTTGATTGATCATTCATGATTTTTGATCTTATGTTATGCTTCTTTCCCTGCATTGCAGACATCCACGTTTGCCTGCCCAGCCAGTTCAAATGCTCCCACCCCAGCCGCTGTATCCCAGGCATCTTCCGCTGTAACGGCCAGGATAACTGTGGTGAAGGAGAAGACGAGCGGGACTGCCGTGAGTCGTCCCTATTGGTTTCTTTCTCCGTCCCTTTTCTTTAAAACGAAATCTATAAACGTCTCCTTTTCTCCTCGTAGCTGAGGTCACATGTGCACCCACACAGTTCCAGTGTGCCATCACCAAACGCTGCATACCTCGTGTTTGGGTGTGCGACCGCGACAATGACTGCATGGACGAATCAGACGAGCCAGCAAACTGCAGTAGGAGTTTAGTTTTTACTTTTGGTTGTTGGAATTTTATGTGAAATGTTTCAAATTCTATTTATGTATTTTTCAGCTCAAATGACTTGTGGTGTGGATGAGTTCCGCTGTAAAGACTCAGGCCGATGCATCCCTGCTCGCTGGAAGTGTGACGGTGAAGACGACTGTGGTGATGCATCAGATGAACCAAAGGAGGAGTGTGGTTAGTCCTTACTTATATATGTTTTCATTAAAAGACAGAGAAATGCACGTAAATAAACATAGGCACGCAAATATACAGGATTATAGCAAGATTCTGGTGCTGCATTTATTTTCATTAGCCTTTATTTAGTCAGGAGAACCACATTAAGATTAATAAACTATTTTACAAGTCTGTCCTGGCAGCAGTAAATAAAACAAGTTACAGTGTCAAAATAATACTAAAACAAAAAAATAGCACAGAAGACGAGTCGATGAAAAACAGTACAAAGTACAGTCACATAGTAGGGCTGGGCGGTATCGACTAAAACTCATATCTCAATATTTTTTCTCAAAATGACGATGTACGATATTAAACTCGATATTTTTAACTCAATAAAGTCTGACCAGAAAGACAATTCTGGGTCAAATTTGCTGATATAAAATGGCACATCGGCACATTTATTAACAAACAGCTGCACAATATGTGCCACTTTTGGATTTTTCGCCTATAAGGGACAGCACGTGTGAGTGAGTTCTATATTGTGGCTTGTTTAGGGGAAGGTCTGGGTTAGGACGCACTCAGAAATTCATCTAACTGCTTTTTATGCTGTTCTGAGAAGTAGCAAAACCAGAGACTCCTAAAACGAGTATTTTAATACAAAATAAGCTATAAAATATGCATCTCAGAAATATGGAAAAATTGTAAAGGACACTATTTGACAGTACTCTGTGAATAATATTGAATACTTGTTTGATGTGATTTGTGCTGTGTGATTGTATAAATCAAAACAGGTATAGAAAATATAGATGTATCTCGATATAGGCGATTGTCATTTTCTATATTGCCAAATTAGAAAACTCGATATATCTTGAATCACGATATATTGCCCAGCTCTATCACAGAGTGAGAGCTTATGGAAGATAAAACTATAAAAGCCACAAAATAGTGACAAATAAATTAGAAGATGGTGAAGTTTCGTGGTGTAAAACATTCTATGAACATGGAGCAGAGCACATGAAGGCTTTTTTTGCCCAATTCTGTACGGACAGTCAGAGCCATGAGTTAAAACAAGTCTTGTCAATTTTTCCATCTCCCTTTTTTCCTTTTCCAGCCGAGAGGACGTGTGAGCCGTACCAGTTCAGATGTAAAAACAACCGCTGCGTCCCGGGTCGCTGGCAGTGCGACTACGACAACGACTGTGGCGACAACTCGGACGAAGAGAAGTGCAGTACGTGTCTTCTCTGTGACGCACACTCAACACCTTCCACTATCACTCACACTCATGTGTACCTCCTAACACGCTCACTTTGGTCATTCAATACTAATTCATGCACAATGTCTGTTCATTTCTGCTGCATCTCACCTCATCTGATGTCTGTTTCATTTCATACTGTCCTGTCGGCGTGACTCAGAGGTAAGTGCTTTCATCCTCGGCGGTAAAACACTCCCATGATCTGAATGGCCTCGCTTTGTGTTTCCTACCGTTTTCATTCAAATGCCTTCGTCCCCCAGTGGTGTCCACTGATATGTAAGAGTCTGCAAGCTGAGCTCAATAAGGTCCATTAAAAGTCACATGCTCCATTATAGAACAACAAATAATTACTGATCACGTTTAGCACTCTTTTTGAGCTCCTCTTCCTCTCTTGCGCTCCCCTCAGAAGCGTACAGTCATCTGTGTTGTGTTGTGCTTTGTGTGGAGCAGCCATTTCTCACCTGATCAGAGATCGGGAGTTTGAGCCTGTGTTTTGTTCCTTTTGTAGTGCCTCGACAGTGCTCGGAAAGCGAGTTCGCCTGCACAAACGGCCGCTGTATTGCCGGGAGGTGGAAATGTGACGGAGACCATGATTGTGCCGATGGCTCTGATGAGGTAATTTGAAATGTAATCAAGGAAAAACCCTTGAAATGCAACATTTTATTTTTTCGAAGGAGACCAAGAACATGTAACATTTCACATACAGTAGATTACAAAACACAAACAACCAATACTGACAAAAAGACAATTTTGCTTGTAACCACCACCTCCAACCACCACACATCTCAGGGTAATTAATTATATACACATACACCTACACATAAATGTATACAGATATTCATACATCCTACGAACAAATACAGCAGGCATATACATATACATATACAAACATGAACATATAATGCATACAGTGGGACAAAAAAGTATAGCAGCCATCGATTGTGCAAGTTGTCCAACTTAAAGAGATGAGAGAGGTCTGTAATTTTCATCACAAATGCGTGCGAAATAAAGCTGTGTCATGTAAAGCAAACAATATATATATATATATATGAATAAGTTGAGGTAAATTGGACAAAAAAACCATTTCAAATATGGCGGTAGGGTAAACTGAATACATTTAATGATAAACTGATACCAGTTATACTGTCATCTTTTCTTAGGCTGTAACCAGTTAAATTGATCATAAAGTTCACAATGATGAGTTCTATATGGATTTTTTTAAATTAATCTTCACAAAGTGTGAATTAAGATGCACGTTATATGTATTTTGATAAACTACATAGTCATAGTCAATTATAGGTAGAGTAAGATGAGAAATTATTTTCTTTCTTTCTTGTAGTGTGAAACAATTTAGAGATCGGAGAGAAAAAGATTCAGGTGTTAACCTTCTAATTATTTTGAATGATGGTGGCTCAGGATGTAGAGCTGGGGGTAACAACTAAAGGAATGATAGTGTTTTTTTTTTTTTTTGACTATGCAAGTATAAAGGTGAATCTATAAATCTATCACTATGAATGAAAATAATTTTTTTGTGATGTGAGTATCTTAAAAAAAAATCCAATGTGCTGCTATTCAAGGGTTATTATTCTCGCATTTAAGTAAGTGTTTTCTCTTCTTCTTTGTGTTTTCAGAATGGTTGTGATCTGAAGTGCGACAACGACCAGTTCCAGTGTAAAAACGGACATTGTATTCCTATTCGCTGGCGTTGTGACGCTGATCCAGACTGCATGGATGGCAGTGATGAGGAGAACTGTGGCAGCGCTGGTTAGCTTTTATTTGCTTTGGTTACTTTTCACTTTAGTTTAGTCACTTTTGCACTCATCCATTTCTTCTTCTGAGTCTAGAAAACGTGTGGCGCTTGTTTATTATCTAGTGCCTCTATTTGACTCCTCATTTGTGTATTGTCTCTCAGCTGGGCGTCACTGCCCTCTAGATGAGTTCCAGTGTAACAACACTCTGTGCAAACCTCTCGCCTGGAAGTGTGATGGAGAGGACGACTGTGGAGACAACTCGGATGAGAATCCAGAGGAATGCAGTGAGTGCTGCTTTCCAAAAGCCCCCGCACACGATAACGTCCATCAGGCCTGATTTTTCCTCTCTGCCTTTTTTCTTAACTCACTCCTTTTTTTGGGGCTTTTTTTCTCTGTTTGGCCATTAGGACGGTTCCAATGTCCACCCACACGAGCTTTCCGCTGCCAAAACGACAGAGTTTGTCTGCAGATGTCAAAGAGGTGCGACAGTATCGACCACTGTGGAGACAAATCGGATGAACTGAACTGCGGTGAGTTCTGCTGGAGTTTAAAGTATTTGCATCTTAATGTGTGACAAATGGAGAGGCATTGACTTTAAAGTCACCTGTTGTTGTAGCTGATGTCTGTGTGTGTGTGTGTGTGTGTGTGTGTGTGCACGCAGAAGTTCCTCCAGCTGTTCCCACCTGTGAGAAGGATGAGTTCCTGTGCTTCAATGGGAAATGCATCAGCTCCAACCTGCGCTGTGACTTATTCAACGACTGTGAGGATTACGGCTCGGATGAGATCAACTGCAAGTCAGGTACCGCCTTATTAATTCCTAAACCATGTATGACCACAGCTTTGCATTCAGGGTGGTAAATCAGAGGTTTTTAACCTTTTTTGGGTCGTGACAAATGCCCGGT
Source organism: Gouania willdenowi (assembly GCF_900634775.1). Classification (NCBI taxonomy): domain Eukaryota; kingdom Metazoa; phylum Chordata; class Actinopteri; order Blenniiformes; family Gobiesocidae; genus Gouania; species Gouania willdenowi. Next base: position 28,853,408 of record NC_041050.1, read on the forward strand.
GACCCCAGAGACATTTTTTTTTTCTAGAATTTGTTTTTAATCATATTTATTAAAGTGATTTACAAATAGAGAGTAGCCAGAATAAATGCACAAAGTGAGAAGTGACAAGATGCCCCTCCTCAGATATATTTAAGTATAGAAAACAGTTGTTAGATATTTATTCTTTGTGATGTGTGTATTTGAAAAAGAAAAATAATTAAGAAAAATGTAAAAATATACTTTCAAGCAATTTGTTTGTTTTTATGTTTTGCCAATTACTAGACATTTCAGGCAACTCCAAGGCTGAAAACCTTTAATTTGATGTGTTTTCCAGACGCAAAGGACTGTCGCAGTGACAGGACTCAGTGCGGCGATGGAGACGAGGCTCACTGCGTTATTAACGGCACAGACTCCTTCTGCTCTTGTAAACCGGGTTTCCAGAAGATTGGATACCACATGTGTGGAGGTACACACCAGTAAAAATACACAGGCCTAATACTCATCTGCTTGTAAAAGAAGGCGGGCTATATTGCGTATTCAGTGCGGTGTGGTCTGACTTTGGCTTTCCATCCAACTCTCAGATAAGAATGAATGTCTGCAGTTTGGAATCTGCTCTCATATCTGCAACAACACCAAAGGCTCCTACAAATGCAGCTGCTACAAGTACTTCAGCCGAATCCATGACACCTGCAAGGCTGACAGTAAGCGTCTGAGCATTCCATTCTCTTCTTCTTCTTTTGTTTTCCATAAACCAAGTAAAATCGTCACCATGTCACGTTTTCTGTTTCTTTCAGACTTGAACAGCAGTAGACAGATCCTCTATATTGCTGATGACAATGAAATCCGAAGCTTGGACCCCGGCATGCCCAACTGGCGCTATGAGCAGACCTTCCAGGGCGACGCCAGTGTGCGCATCGACGCAATGGACCTACACGTCAAGACCAATCGCATTTTCTGGACCAACTGGCACACGGGCCGCATCTCCTCCTATGAGCTTCCTGGGTCGTCGTCGTCGTCACCTTCTTCCAGCAACTCGGATTCCAACAGACGCCAGAACGAAGGAAGGATCAACAATCTACAGGTGAACATCCATCATACCCAAAACTCATGTTTAATCAAAAAATACAGGGATGAGATGTAGAGATGTTTCCTTCTGGGCTCAGATCAAGGAACTGAAGATGCCTCGAGGTATAGCTGTGGACTGGGTGGCAGGTAACCTGTACTGGACTGACTCGGGGCGAGACGTGATAGAAGTGGCTCAGATGTCGGGCCAACATTGCAAGACTCTGATTTCTGGTATGATCGACGAGCCGTACGCCATCGTGGTGGATCCACAGAGAGGGTAGGAGGCAACAATCATTCATCAAAAGAAATGTACTCATAAGTATCAGAGAAGCAACTCAAAATGATTCTGCGCACACAGGCACATGCATGAGAATTAGAAGATCTAATACTGATCTGTTTAATTGTGCATTTGAACCAGGGTTGGGGTCAATTACAATTTTCAATTATAATTACTAATTAAATTATCCATGTTCAGTTACAACTCAGTTATGGTGACCAGCATTTTTTTCTGATTACAATTAAAATGAATTATTTTCCCCCTTAAAGTAAACTCCAATTACTTTCTAAATTACTGAAGTTCAATTACAATTAATCACACAAAACCTCACCTTCCTCTTCTGTTAGTTCTTTTAATAACAAGTCAGTTTTGACCAATATCTTAAATGAAATGTCTAAAACATATTATCATTTAATTTGTAGTTTATCTCTTGGTTACCTTGTTAGGCTTCCTTATCCATGAAAATATTGGTATTATTATTTTTGGTGTGGGCGTCTGAGCTTTTTTCCTGTCAGTATATCCCTCGATTTCAATTATATAAAAATGGTAAAATGATCCTGAATATTCACTGACAGGTAGCTGGAAAAGTTGATATAAAACATATTTTATTAATTGGTAACGTGGTTCCACAGTTTTGTGTTTTATTAAATTGTAACAGGTTTTTTTTATAGAATTTCCATGACAATTAAAATGACAATTACTGTATCTGAACTTAATTACAAATCAATTCTGATTACGACACATTTTTTCATTAATAATTATGTCATAATTGTAATTAATTATCAATTACGAAACGAGGTTGGATGTAAAATTATCTGTGTTCAAATTAGGGGACGGATCTGGATAAGCATAATGCTTTTTTCCGTCGCCCTTTCCGGCATGAAAAAGGATGTGATTTTGCTCTGAATGTCAAATGAATTTCTGTGAATGCGACCATGTCGGAAATGAACTGAATAAATTAAAAAAAAAATTTCAATTATAATTGACCCCAACTCTGATTTGAACTATGTGTTACTTTTTAGTACAATGTACTGGGCTGACTGGGGAAATCACCCGAAAATTGAGACGGCTGCAATGGACGGAACTTTAAGGCAAACTCTCGTCCATGAAAACCTTCAATGGCCCACAGGTTTGTACCCTCACACACATACTGTACAGCTTCTCCCTGTTCTGCTTAAAAACATCCTCATTCTCACGTATTTTTCCTGTGTCTCTAGGTTTGGCCGTAGACTATTTCAACGAGCGTCTTTACTGGGCAGACGCTAAACTTTCCGTCATCGGCAGCGTACGTCTGGACGGCTCAGATCCAGTCATTGCCGTTTCTGGCCTCAAAAACAGTTAGTTTTATTTTTATTTAGCATCTGTGTGTGAACGGTCTGTGTATGTTTTGGTCAGTCAGTGGATTTTCAGTTCAGATAAGAATATTGGAAAATATGTGGTTGTTTGATTTTTATTTTAAAATTAAAACATTTAAATTCAAGGCATTTTAAAAAAAAAAATCAGGATCAAGAATGAATCGCGAAACTTTTTTTTTTAAATACATCTTTATTTTAGGTGCTTAAAAACAAAAAAATTAACGTTAGAAGTTGCTGTTTTCAAATTAAGAGCACATTTAACGACGCTGCTGCTGAGAGAGCAAGGATTTCAGTGCTGCTGTGTAATAGTCGTAGATGATAGATATGGATCACGACGATGTTTTTCGAAACAATGAAAGAGTCGCTCAGGGTAGAGGACGAGGACATGATTGTGGAAAAATATCTTCCACCCATCCATTTGTGTCAAAAATCACATCAGAGTAAGCTTCCAAAAGACATTGTAGCATGCGATAGAAAAACCACAGGTAGAAGTCATATTATAAAGCTTTTGCCAGAAACAGCTCCCCGTCATTCGCGCTCTTACTTTGAAAACAGGAACATTCGGTTGCACAATATGAAAAAAAATTGGCGTTTTTTGTTTTTTTGTTTCTCTCGTCTAACATTTCATTTTCTGTGTTTTTTAAAATCAGAAAAATTTAAACCAACCAGCTTTTAAAGCTTTGTTTATTCCTTTCTGTTCCTGATTAAGAATTAATTTCAATCTTAATTTTTTTTTTTTTTTTTTAAATGAAAATCAAACAACTTTTTCTTCTTTCTTTCTTTCTTTTTTTTTTTTAAAGATAAAATATCCTTTTCTGAACGTAAAATCCAATGACCAAAACATGCACTGACTGAGCCATACATCGTCAAACCTGTGACAGTAACACATTGAGGTTCTCTCTCATTTTCAGATCTGCTCCATCCATTCAGCATAGACATCTTTGAGGATTACATCTATGGAGTAACTTACTTAAACAACTTTGTCTTCCGAGTGAACAAGTTTGGTAAAGGCCCCATGCAGAATCTCACCACCGGCATCAACCACGCTACTGACATAGTCCTGTACCACCGCTACAAGCAGCCAGAGAGTGAGTCACATGATTAGTCACACATGATTCATCCCCTGCACCTGCTTCATGCTCTACAGGTTTTTTTTTGTATAATTTGCTACAAATATTCCCTCATTACTGTATTTTTGTTCTTGCCTCCAGTGACAAACCCATGTGACAGGAAGAAGTGTGAGTGGCTGTGCCTGCTCAGCCCCAGCGGACCAGTGTGCACCTGCCCTAACAACTACATGGCCGACAACGGCACATGTGTGGAAAAACCACCCCCCACCCAGTCACCGTTCTGTGAGTCTGAGCACAAATGACACTTACTGCCAGGGTGTGAAGCATTTAATCTTAATCAATTTATTATTTGTTTTACATTAAAGTAGCATAGGGCAGGATTTGAGAAAATATACACATTCATCTTAAGTATTTTAATGCTAATGGGTGATGAAACATTCTAACACAAAGAGAATGAGCCCACACACGCACATCTCCCTATTGCCTTGAGCAGACTTTATGATGTATTTTGTACTGCAATACCGGGCCCAAATTTCTTGCGTAGTTTTGCAGACGTGACGTCAAATGAGGCTGATACGCGTTCTCGATAGTTTGGAGAGGCGTCCACTCTGTGGGAAATGAAGAAGGAGAAGAAGATGGCTTGGAGACTAAAAGAAGACGAGCACAGTGGACCAAACTATACTGTTTAGTTCCACGGAGGCATGCGCAGAGATCTTGCAGTAAACAGTCACATGACCGGCGAGTAAATAACCGTGCCACATTTGGAGTGTCGATCGGGCCGCATTTTTTTGTCCGACCCGAACCCAACAGGCTTTCAGATTATTATACCCGAACCCGTCAGTTAACACCTCATGTTTTCCCTCATACTATTGACATATTTTTATTTGTTAATAAAAGTGGGCTTACCACTAAACAAACAACAAACAAACCTCAAACATAGACAGCGTGCGAGTGACCCAGTGGATCTAGTTACATAATCCATGTATCAAAGATGAGAAACATCCAGGTTCTTGTGCAGAAAAAAAATTGTTGCTTCAAGGCTGTCCTCCTCTCATGCTCCATGGTCCTGCCTGCAGCGCTGATCCTGTACTCACTGCTACTGCTGCTGCTGCTGCAAGAATGGAAAGACTGAACCCGACTACCAGTTCTAAAAATGTGTCCGAACCCGACCCGTCCCGTCTGGTACCGTCGGGTCCTGTCGGGCTTCGGTCGGTATCCATCCTCTAGTCACAGTATCAGCTGTGGTGCTAAAGAGTTTATGCGCGCTCCTGCGCAGGCTGGGCTGATGACTGTAATTAACCTAATGGCTGTCATGTCACTATGGAGTCTTATTTCTAGATCCTGCTCTATGCAGAAAGGAAAAAGTAATCGAGCAAAATGAAAATTTTATTTGAACGGATCCTTTTAGTTCCTTTCAGAAATCAATCACTGCCAATCTTTGTTGCCTCGAGCGTTAATTATCACATTATTACAAAACGCGTGTTATGACACTGATGCTACATTAATCCTGTGTCTCCACCCACAGCTCCGCCCTCGGGGCCGTGTAGCATTCAGTGTCAGAACGGCGGCAGCTGCTTCCTCAACGCCCGTCAGGTGGCCAAGTGCCGCTGCCAGCCCAGCTACACGGGAGAGAGGTGTGAGATCAACCAGTGCAGAGACTACTGCAAGAACGGAGGCACGTGCACTGCCTCTCATACAGGTGAGATCATCACCGGTAAGACACTGATGCCCGCCCAGCTGTGGCATCATTTCACAATCAGTCCTGTTTTTTCATAAATAGGTTGGCTTTTGGCTAAACAGTCAAATTTGCATCGATGACTATATTATAACCTTAATAAATGTACTGATTTAGGCACCCGTGTCTTGTTTTAATTTAATTTAATTTATTGAATTAATTTATTTTACCCATGTCTATATATGTCATCAAAGGGTAACACTATCTGCGACAACTATGCAAAATTATACGTTTATTATTTTTGCTTAATTTTGATCGTCACTAGCCCTCCCTTACGGAGGGTAAACTAAAATGTATTTGGAGGGAAACATGTATAAAAGGAAGGGCAATGTTACACCCGAGTGAGGGGGAGAATACAAGGGAAAGGGATTTTGGGAGGACAACAAAAAGAAGAATAAGAGCAAAGCCTTTGTTTTCATTTTGTATTTGGGAACCAGGGTGATGCTTATCAAAGAATGATACTAAAATAAAACATATAGATTATCAAGTATTTTCTATTGTTCGTTCAAACTCAGCTATGGTCAAATATTTGACAATTCATTTGCTAAAGAATGTTTGGATAAAAGCTTCCAAATATAAAATCATGCAAATCTTCAAACTGGCAACTTCAGTTTACCTTTTTTTAATCTTTAATGCTGAGAGCCTTTTAAATTCCAACCTGACTACCGGTAGTTGGAAGTCACTTTGCTTGTGTTTGGTTTAAAACGTAAAAAAACAGATGTTTGTAGTTTTGTTTAATGTAATTTAACAGTTTCTACTTCTCTTTTGCACTGGGCTGTCCAGGAGTGAGCTGTATTTAATGCATTTCTTCAATTTCATATTTCTCTGTGTTGTAGGTGCACCCACTTGCAGATGCCCGAAGGGCTTCACAGGGCCCAACTGCAACCTGCAAACGTGTCAGGATTACTGTGTAAATGGAGGAAACTGCTCTGTCAACCAGGGCAACCAGGCCATCTGTAAATGTCCAGCAGTGTACCAGGGAGACCGGTGCCAGTACAGTAAGTTAAAAGGCTTCATTTAGATTATCAATGAGTTTTTTGGAGACGCATCATATATTAGTTGCATTGACTGAGAAGGCAGACAGTGTTGGTCCTGGTACTTGCATATATTTGGATCAGTGACATATAAGGATTTTCACTGCATGATATTTCACAAAATGGGCATCATCTATAATGGAAATAAAATACTTAAAAATCTTCTACAAGATAATAATGTAATTGTAATAGGGTAGAACATTTTTTTTAATAGATTTAGTTTTAAAAGATGTTTTTAAAACAGCAGTCATGGTCAGACAGTTGCACCACATGATATTTTGACACTTTGAATCACAGAATAACTTACAGAAGTTACTAAGTAACATTAAAAAAAATCAAAGTCAGTGCATATATTCAATACCTGCCTGTTTTTCAGAAGAGGGCAGAGAAGCAGCTCAGAGAGCAGGGCTATTGAGGATTTCTCAGAAATGCAGGAATGAAGCCCAGTAATACTTTGGGGGTGTTTTTGAGAAGGAATTAACATTGTAAGGTTAAAAGCTTAAAAAAGTTGATTTGCATTATATAGGACCTTTAAAACATACTTAAGTACAAATAAAATTACTGATATAGAAATATAATCAAAAAAGTACATAATTACAGTACCATGAGTACTTGTAATCCGTTACTTTCACCTTTGGTTATGAGTGGATGTCAATCTAGGAAATACAGTATAAATGCTGACATTTTTTTCTCCACCTAAAATTTCTGGGCCACTTGAAATCAAACTGATCTACATTTGGTCCCTGAGCAGAAATTAATTTAACACCCCTGATTTACACTCTTCTATGCCCCCACCGGGTCAAACTATTTCTGAAAACATGGCGACGTGTTCTTTGTTTTTCCTCGTGTCCTCAGGTAAATGTGAAGGCTTCTGCCAGAACGAAGGAACCTGCCTCCAAACGTCCAACGGCACCAAACTGTGTCGATGTCCGACTCAATTCATCGGACACCAGTGTGAGCTGGACAAGTGTCTGTTCTGCGGCCTGATGGGAAAGTGCTTGACCAGCTCGTCAGGGGAAGTCTCCTGCAGGTGAGCAGTGAACATGGAGTCCAACGTGGACTCATGCACTTTACGCTTCATCCTCACTGATCTCTGGATGTGTTTCTGCAGCTGCCCCAATGGTCAGATCCAACCCAGCTGCCTAACCTGTCTGGATTACTGTGTAAACGGACAGTGTTCAGTGGATTCACGCACACTGCTGCCTCAGTGCAGGTAAGTCCCTGAGCCGTCGCTGTCCCAGCACATCACCACAGCCAGGATTCTTTTTTCAAAGAGCCCAGCTACACAGTCGGCCAGGAAAAGTGAAGCCTGTACAATTATAGAAAGACACATTTATTCAAAATACATTTTAAATGTGTGTATAATCTTGTGTCAAAATTTTTTTACATGAGGCTGACATTTCACTGTCATTATCTGTCATTAGCATGAATAACATGTCATAAATGCTGTCATTAAGTGTCGTTAGCAAAATTATGACACCTTTGAAGCTATGTTGGCATTTTTTGGGTTAGGTTGAGGGATCTAGTGGGGTTAGGGAGCCTAGCTACAGTGTTGAATAGAAACCGAGGATTTTTCTTGTTCTCCTCTATTAAAGTTGAGTTGTAGGAAGTTCTAGCTTTGCGAAGAGCTTTTTTATAAGCTAACAAACTCTTTCTCCAGGTAATATGAACTTCTACCATGTTTGAGGAGAGCCACTTCCTTTCCAATTTTTGCGGTGCCTGTTTTAAAAGACGCATTTCAGATTTATACCATACAATATCGTCGTCTTTTTAAGCGGAGCAACAGCATTTAGAGCTGTGTGCAGTGACATTGCACTTTGACAAGATCATCTATTTTCTCTGTAGTAAGACATTAATAGCTACTCTGTTGAAATATATGGATGAGAGGTAAGCACTACATTTTTAATTCTAGTACTACTATAGTGTTCTTTTCTCTCAGTAGAGGGAGTCGGTGTTCTTTGATTCATGAATCAAAAAATAAGGCCTTAATTGTCATTAAAATGTCTTAAATCAATGTTTCAAAAGTTTAAAATTTGAACAACTCGGTATGAATTTATGATTGTATTAAGTCTCACATTTCAAGATGAATGGTAACATTTGTATTTAAAAAAATGTCTTAATGGCTTTTTTTAAATTGGTTTTTATTTTTTGTATTTTTGTTGTTTTATACATTTCTGGCTCTTTTGGTAGTCATCTTGTGTGTTTTTGGAGTGATTTTGATTATTTAGTCCATTTTTTTTGTGTATTTTACTGTCATTTTGCATATATTTTTAATTTGGGGGCAAAGGAAGAAATATACCCTAATCCTATGTACTGTTTTTTCCCCCCAGTTGTGTTTACTGTGAAGTTGGTCATAATGTATTTTCAAATGGCAAAAAAGTCTTAAAAAGTCTTAAATTGAATTTGAGTGAAGCTGTAGGAACACTGTATAACTATGTTTGACTGTTTGCCTTTGTCTGTTTTATGTTGGGGACCGGGCCTGTAAATTAGCCTTTGTCTAGAAAGCCCATGGACATGGCATTGGTTGTTTTTTAAATGTAGCAATGTTCTCTGTTCTGTCCCTTCTAAATAAACATCTGTTTGTATCCAGGTGTCCTGATGGCTGGACTGGATACAGATGTGAGATTACAGCAGCTCCAGTAGAGACCCCTTCCACTGGAGGAAGTGAGTTTTTTTTTTTTTAGCTATAGAACGCTGGCCTCTGGCTCCTGTTTGCTGATGTAATCTGTGCTCCCGAAAGGTACCGCCTCCATCGTCATCCCAGTGCTGCTGCTGCTGCTGCTCACGCTGCTGGTGGTCGGCGCCGTGCTGTGGTACAAGCGGAGAATGCGCGGGTGAGTGCCATTTTCCTGGGTTTTGCGTTTACCTCTGTAGAGCTCCATCAGGTTCATCTGCACTTCACGCCTTTGCTTCTTACCTTTTAAATAACCATCTATTTCCTGTTTCCCAGGTCTCTATGGCCGGGAAAGTGTCGTTCTCAGTGCCCGCGGTAACTTCATAGGCTTATGTAGTTTGACCCCCCCCCCCCTCCCCCTTCAGAATGGTTCTGCTGTGTTTGTCTGCTAATGCTCAGTTATTTGTGTCGGTCCCTGCCTGCCATCTCCTTTTTGTCTTTCTGAGGATGTTGAACCCATCAAAACATGAAGGTGTTGATGGTGATGCACCCTATCCCTCTACCTTTCCCTGTAGCTATGTTCAGATTGTGGTATTATTATTATTATTATTATTATTATTATTATTATTATTATTATTATGGTGTGTGCTTGCAGAGTAAAGTGTGCCTCCACATGCTTGCAAACAGCCAAGTATTTACAGTGAAAATCCAGCATTCTCCATATTAGACATGCTGCAGTTTTAGCAATGTTCGTGATCAAATGGACTTTTTTCATTTAAAAGCTCATTTGACAACCTTGTATTAATGTTGCCTTGGATGTGTCGACTATAAGACCAATAGGACTCTTTGTTGTTGGTTTTTTTAATCCCAGAAGCAGCACAAAGTCTAAAGCTTGGTTAGTGAAGCTGTTTTTGTGTTTTTGTCGTCCTGCAGAGCCAAAGGCTTCCAGCACCACCGAATGACAAATGGAGCAATGAACGTGGAGATTGGAAACCCCGCCTATAAAATCTACGAGGGAGACCCTGATGATGATGCAGGAGAGCTCCTGGATTCAGACTTTGCTTTGGACCCAGACAAGGTAACAGAAGCATCGCATTGAATGTTTATTATTGATAGAGGGTCATTTTACCGATGATTTTATTTCAATCAAAATCATCTCTTGTCAAATCAATCTTGCATCATTTTTTCCTCAAACAACAGGAAGCTTGGGTCATTTGTTAATGGATCGGTGATGAATGATTATGAAATGATTAGGACTAGGGCTGGACGATTTTGGCAAAAAAAAAAAAAATTAGATTTTTGATTTGATTTTTTTTTTTTCCAATGCACTACAACTTTATTGCTGTAATTGTCCTCGAGTTAAATAGAACATATCCCAAAATAAAATGAGACTCTGTCATTCAACAATTTCAAGCTTTAACCCAGGTTTAAGCAAAAGCGCAACAGTCAGCAACTTCACAGTAGCTTAATTTTTCTGAATAAGAAATCAGATAACTACATATTCTATAACATGTAACATTACAATTAAAAAAATAAATAAATAAACTCTTCCCTTAGCATCTCAGCATAGAGCGAATAAGAAATTAAACATGCCTGTGGCACACATATAGCCTACTGAAAGGGTAAAAACATGTAAACAAAGAGGGGGCTGGCTCGCATCGAACTACGGTAACCCACAAACCCGGAACGCGAAAAAGTCCAAAATAACTGTGGTGGGAAATTTTTTACATTTTTTTTTTTTTTTTTTTAATTAAAACTCAAATTTGCAAAATAAAAATAGTTTTTATCTACAAATTTGATTAATCGATTAAACAATTTTTTTGCCCAGCCCTAATTTGGACCAATGAGAATGCTCGTAGCATTGCACATCACAAAGTCAGAGTCTTCAGTGCTAGAAACAAAACAAATTTTAATGGGAGTGGCTTAAGCGAAAAGTCACCATAAAGGTAAAAATCTGGACAAAGTACAACAAGATGGTATTAATGTTTGTAAATACACATAGACAGATTTAATGTGATTAATGCGCAAGTCCAAGTTTTTATAATGTCTCCTAACCCTCTTCCCCTGGTCAGGGGTCTGCAACCTTTGCTCTACAAGGAACCATTTAACCTCATCTCACCTGGATTAAAGTCCTCCTGGAGCTAAAAAAATACCTTCTCAATGAAGACAATACAGTGTATTAAATTATGTACAGTTAAAATTATATAGAATAATGTTTGATTTAATTTGATTTGATTTATATTCATCATGTAAATGGAAACTTAAAAACTGAGTCATTGCACAATGTGATATATTTTTAGGTTAACAAATTGTTATATCTTGATTTTATTTGTCATTAATCATTAATAGCCTTTCAATAGTTTTTTTAAAGCTATAGGGAGCCGTTGCAAAAGAGTCAAAGGGCCACATTAGGCCGTCTCCTCACCCGGGCCCGTGGGCATAAAGCTCGACCCAACCTGAGCCTGACCCATGAACTTAAATTGTAGGTCCGAGCCAGAAGCAAACCCGACGTAAATTATTATTTTATTGAACGTATTGTATTGTAGTAGTAGTGCAGTGCCTCGTGAAGGGGTGCACACACACACACACACACACACACACACACACACACTCACCGCAGCCCAAAATGTATTATAATGACGTGATTCGAGCCGTTATCACAGTTTTACAGGCTTTAATGGAGGTCGTAGTAACACGCCAAAAATAAACAATCAAACACACAAAGAACACACCCACACTACCGTGGTAACAGAATTGTTCACTCTTTGCCCTGCTTACGCCCGCCCTTTCCCCAGCCTCCCAGCCAATCAACACTCAGAACACATGTAAACAAAGACACACATTGACAGAGAAAGCTGCACATAACCATGATGCCTTCTGAACCATGGGAAATCTCAGCATCAGTTAACCACTGAATACACAGGGACGTGATGGAGCATTCAGCTGCTCCGTCCAAAATAAGCTCAACCATACGCACTCGCACGGATCAGACCAGATACAATTTTCACTCGCACACACTAAAAATATACTCGCATATGCGACCATTTTGGTCGCAGTCTCGAGCCCTGCCCCTGGTCTCGTTATTGTCACTTAAACAATGCAGTCGACAAAAATCTTTGGTAGACAAATTAATACGAATGACAATATTCGTTCATGCATTTTATTTTGGTCCTTTGCCTATAACATGTAACACCACCACAGACCTAATATCTAAATCATTTTTTGAATCAATCTCTGTGTTGGACGTAAACATATACTCTATAATCAAAGTATTCAGAAACACTCATCCAGTTTATAATGGGCCAAAAACATGCAAAATGTAGAAAAATGTCTCTTTTATAATGTGAGAAGGTAAACTCAGATGGAATACCAGGGATCCCATTGACTGTCATTATTTTTGATTGGTCGTGTTCTCCCCCTTCTGCAGCCCACCAACTTCACCAACCCAGTCTACGCCACATTGTACATGGGCGCCCACAACAGCCGCAACTCTCTAGCCAGCACTGACGAGAAGAAGGAGCTCCTCTCACAGGGCGACGAGGACATGAGTGACCCGCTGGCCTAGAGAACGAACTCTGCCAACATCGCTCTGCCCGACCCAGTGCCGACGCGATTAAGCTCTCATCATCGTATGCCTTTACCAGCTGAAAAGAAAAAGCAACAAAAAAAAACAAAACAAAAAAAAAAGCAAGAACACTGTATAAAATGTACAAAATGAAGGACTACTTTTTTAAAGTGATTGCAGTATTATATTTTGTTCTTTGACACAAATAATTCCTCTGGTGATGGAAAAGGATTCATTTTCTAAACATTTACTCAGTCCTTAATGTTTCTCCCCCCCCCCCCAAACCACCCCCTAACCCACCACCACCACCCCCCCCTCCTCCACTCTCACGCATATAGCCACTACCTCTGTGCTGATGTAGGAGAGAAGAGAGATATACACACAGCTGTGGAACAAAGTGAACTTCTTTATTTTTGTAAGAATTGTACAGGGGGAAACTCGACTAATGTCATTCCATCTTAGAATAATGTTGCTGACGATGTCTTTTAGTAGTCGATGAGCTGAGACGAGAGAGCGGAGATGAGATGAGATGAGTCGGCGCTCACTGGATGATTCCTGGATGCTGGTTTCGGGCTCAACCTTTAGCGTTTCCAGTGTGTGTTTGTACGTTTACTGAGGATGTGTTTGACTGCACACGAGGAGAACTCTAATGTCCCATTTGTCGTCATTAGGACAAACATTCAAGTGATTGTCTTTTACCTCCGCGCGCAGACTAAATCTATATATAGACGTATATATAGAGATTTCCATATATATGAACCTATTAACAAAGTGTCTTTGAAAATATACCCAGGATAACAAAACGTCGGTAACAAATAGCAGTCTGTACTTTTTAGCAGTTTTTTTTTTTTTTTTTTTTTTAAATCATCGTCTGATGTTGTTTCGTGTGTCAGCCATGAATGAGTCGTTGGCAGTGCGCCAGCCAGCGCCGGATTAAAAATGATTGTAATAAAAGTCCACATTCCAGGATGGTGGTGTCTGGGATGGATATCCGTGGCCTTGGCTTTGATCTACTGTAGGTGCTGGATCCTTTTTTTTTTTTTTCCTCCCAGGGGTTTGGGTTTTCCCGCCATCATCCGACCACATCCCACGCAGTCATTTCAGCATCTGTCCCTCGTTTCGACATTGAAAGAACAGGCAGGTTCTGATGGTACGTACTCGTCTGGGAGATGAAATTGATTTTTATTCCATGTGTTTTTACTGGATGTTGACGCGCGCGCGTGTGTGTGAAATTCAGTGCATTCAGATAAAAGGAGCAGATCAGCATTCCTGTTATTTCTACAATGACTTTGTTTCGCTGCTAATCCTCACCTCCTGCATCTGTTTGCATCTGTCTGCCTGGTGTTTTTTAGTCTCTTAAGTCCCTTTTAGTCCCTTAAAGCTGTTGCATTGAACTGAACTCATCACTGCATGGTTCACTCGCACACACAACATAGTGCAAACTCTGGCTTCACTCATAGTTAACAGTATTCATCACATTTACTTTTTTTTTTTTTTCATACATCCTGCTCAGCTCAACGTTCAAATGACAATGTCAAATTTTGAGCGATCGCATTGCAGTCGGAGAATTTTGTTTTAATGGCAAAACTCGTACACCGAGTCTCATCGTTTTGTTATGATTCTTTTTCTTTTGATATAAGAAATTAAATTGATTTTTATAGTAGAAATGTTGAATGTCCCCGTCTGTCATTGCAAGAGAATAAAAGCAGTCCTTATTTTAACACCGGAGAACATCAAGACATCATCTCTTGTTATTTCAAAATAAATATTAAATAATTAAAAAAAAAAAAAAAACTCACAATGAATGTTCTCCATATTTATCATGATTCATCATATTTATTCAACACAAAGTGTCATCTTTCAGTCAATACCAAAGATACATTTTTCTAAAATGTTTAATTTTATAAATTGAATTTACATTTTTTTTTTATGAATGTCCATCTGATAGTAGTGTTTTAATGTAAGAATGATCCGGATCAAGGTGAATATTATACAATGTTATGCTCTTTGTGTCGACAGCTGTAAGCAGGAATTCATCCTTTATATCAGACGCATGTTCAAAAAAGGCACCATCAAATAATGTCGTTTTTTTGAATATTTGTCACTTCCCAAACCGTTACCGTTATGTGTAGCAACGGGAAGTGTCGTCAACCTGTTGAAAAGTCCGTTTGAAATACATGTTTCATGGAAGCAGGAGAACATGCAAACCTAAAAAAAAGCTAGGCTTGCTCTGAAGCAGGATTGGGGTCAATTACAATTTTTTTTTTCCCCCGGTACAATTATGTTTTTAATTACTCATGTTCAATTACGAGAACAGCAGCTAGCATTTTAACCCAATTACAATTATTTCCCCCCTGAAAGTCAATTACTAAAGTTTCATTACAATTACTGAGCCTGAAATAAATAACCTAAAAATAAATGTGATCTTCCTCTTGTGTTAGCATTCTGTTAGCATCTCTTATGATAACAGGTCCTAAATCAGCTGTAAAACACACTAAAAACAAATATATATATAATTTATTTCCTATCTATTGGTTGCCTTGTTACATTTCCTAATCAATGAAAATATTTTATTAATATTTTAATATTTTTGGTGTGGGTGTCTGCCTTTTTTCTGTCAATATAACTCTTGATTTAAATGTTTTTTTAATGGTAAAATGTGTGAAAGCTTGATGTAAGACATTTTAATTAACATTTGTATAGAGAACTGTACATAGAACTGTAACATGGTTCCCAGGTTTTGTGTTTCATGGGAATTACAATTACAAAGTCAATTGTCTAAACTCAATTACAATGTAATTATGATTACGACAGCAACATATTTTTTAAATTACGCATTCACTGTAATTAATCATCGATTAATTAATTGACCCCAACCCTGCTCTGAAGGCTTGAAACTTCAACTTACTTACAGTACATACTATTTGTCAGTATAAGGCAGTTATGTTTGATTACGAAGCTTAAAAAAACAAAAAATACAAAACAAAGACTGTGGTTGACTCATGAATAATAATAACACTGTTTTACAAAAAAAGGCACTTTTGTAACAAAAAAAAACATGAGTTTTTGGTTTGACTAGCGTCTTCAGAAGAACCAGGGAAAAATCTTTCCTTCAAGATACAATCGTCAGCATCTCCACTCGATCCATCGGTGCAACGTCACCACTCGTTGTGCAACGTCACCACTCAATCTGCAAACGTCCTGTCACGTTGAGCGCTTGTAGCACGAAGATGGTTTTCAACCTGTCCCAGCAGCAGGAATCAAACCATTACCTCCCAGTCCTTCTACAGCCGTCATATCGGCAGGAAACGATAGTTTTGGAGGCAAATCCTTCAGAGAACGCGCCATGCACACGCTGCCAGACTTTAGGTCTTCCTTCTTTGTGCTCCTTGGGTCGTCTGACTCTGATCTGTGAGAAGTAGTGCTGCTGTGTAGGGCCTCCATAAATAAATAAATTACCCAGCTAATAAAACATTAGGGCGTCTGTCCTGCTCCCGCTTCAGTCTGTGTGATGTGCAGCCTCAGGGATGACATGGAGGGAGGAGGAGGAGTTCTAGTTGAGGAAGGGGAGGATAAGTGACGGATAAGTGGTTTAAGGTCTCTTCCAACCGCTCCGGATCAACGCGTCAGCTCGCAGGAAAGGCTGGTTTCGTAGATCTGTGAGTAGGGAGGGGGAACACGCGTTAGAGGACAGAAAGGTCACTGGTTCTAAACTCACTTTTACCAACTGCCTTTGTTGCTTTTGCTCTGTGACGGTAAACAACAACACTTGTTTTCCATATTATTAGGTACACTGACTGGAGGGGTGGGTTTCTGTCACATGGTTCACCTTGTTTATAACACTGAAGGTAAACTAAGAGACAGAAACCTCTTATGTGTGATTTATTACAGTAACAACCTAAACATGATTGACAGGTGCTGACCTGCTCACGTTGCATAATGTCTAAACATTTAGCCTTCCACTTGGGGAGCAAGTTAACATTGAGATGTAGATTTAACATTTAGATTTACATTTAACATTTAGATTTAGATTCTTGATTTTTGTCAGATCTAATATCATAATCTAAATGTCAGATTTGACATTTAGATTATGATTTAACATTTAGATTTTTTTAACATTTAAATTCAACATAGATTTTGAATTACCATTTTATTTGACATTTACATTCAACATATACATTTTGATTTAACATTATATTTAACATTTACATGTACATTTATATTTAATATTTAGATTTAGATTTAATATTTGGATTTAGATTTAATATTTAGGTTTAGATTTAACATTTACATTTAGATATAATTTACATTTAAATTTAGATTCTTTATTTTTGTCAGATCTAAAATCTAAATGTCAGATTTGACATTTTGATTTAACATTTGGATTTTGATTTAACATTTAAATTCAACATATAGATTTTGATTTAACATATTTAAAATTTACATTAAAAATATAATTTACATATACATTTATATTTAATATTTACATTTAGATTTAGATTTAACATTTGGATTTGGATTTATTTTTCATGTGTACACATTTTTAACAATTATGTAGAGCATGCTGTTTTACATGAATTTCTGTCTCAAATGAAACTGAGCTAAATATTTAAAATTTGCCGGCAATGAAACAGTGGCCGAATTTATATTGGGGAGGCCCCCCCCCTCCCCAATATATACGGGGAATTATGATTTCTCTCTGCTCATAAATACACAATTATCGTCATTTTTAATTGCTAATTGTTTTCCAGAACTCTTTTTGTTTTCAAAAACACTCAAATTTCACAAAAAAATATTTCCTTGAATTATGTTATTTATTTTTGTTTTATTCTATTGCGTTTTTGGAAATCTTAACATGACTTCAAAAATGTTGAAATTGCTCTTTTAACCCTTTTAAAATCCGTATTTTTCTGGCTCGGCCCACTCGATTGCATTTCAGCATTAGATTGCTCAGATTTAATATCTGATGTATCTAATAAAATGAAAACAGTGTTAAAATTGGTATATTTCAGACTATCAAACTTTCTATCTGGTGTGTTTGATGCATCATCCCCATAACCTTGGGTTGAAGCCGTAAATAGAGAAACACAAAATGGCAAAATTCAAGACTTTGGGGATTCAGTGACACCAACAAAGCTGTAGCAGCAGGTTTGGAACAAAGCTCACATTTACATTACAGTGACAGGACAGCGGTCAACAAGCTCTCTGTGTGTGTGTGTGTGTGTGTGTGTGAGAGCTTGTTGACCCGTTTGCTGTTTTGCTAACGCACCGTGAACAAAGACAAACATGATACACATTGTTGACATGACTGGTAAACAAACACTGGACAGCATGCGACAAATAACATCAAGGGATGATGATGATGATGATTCTAAAGATGCAAATCTTCACCCTGATAACATAAGGGCCTCAGTAATTTTTGGCCATTTTGGGATTTTATGCCTAATTCATGTTTTTTTTTTTTTTTTTTTTTAATCATTAAAAATAAAATAATATATAATATAGAAATAAAAATAACCTCCTTGCCAGATATTGGCAGTAATCTGGATGAGTAATCCTGATCATAATACCATAATCAGTCACACTTTAAAGGTTTTAGGACATTTCTATCTCCATTAATAACAATACACTAGGTCCACATGTATGGGCAGTCGTACTGGGCAATATATCGATATTCAAGACATATCGAGTTTTCTATTTTGATGATATAGAAAAATACAATATTGCCTAAAACAATGTTTATTTTATAGCTTATTTTGTATGAAAATACTGATTTTAGGAGTTGCTGATTTCTCTACTTCTCAGAACAGCATGAAAAGCTCAGTTAGATGGGTTTCTAACCCAGAACTTCCCTTAAACAAGCCACACCACAGAACTCACTCACACGTGCTGTCCCTATAGGAGAAAAAGACTAAAGTGGAACATGTGCAGCTATTTATTAATAAATGCCCCTGTGTGGCATTTTGCATCAGCAAATTTAATCCAGAATTGTCTTTCTGGTCAGACTTTATCGAGTTAAAAATATTGATTAATAAATCGCATATCGCCATTTTAAGAATAAGTATTGTGATATGAATTTTGGTCCATATCGCCCAGCTCTACTGGACAGCCAAGCCCCTCCCCCCTTTTGTGTTTCCTTTTTAAATCGCTATCAAATGTGTAATCTGCATCTGATCCGGATTAAACCAGCCTGACATAACTGAGTCATATTTCATAAAAATAAGAATCTTTTAAATGTCACCAATAGTGAGAGATAGTCTTTGATTTTTGAAACTGATCCAGAATCAGTATATTGTATTGATCCATGATGAACTTCTATACATTTATTAAGGTTTATATCATTATTGAAGGTTAGTTAAGGGCTATGGTGATGACATTGACATACACACTCCTAATAAACACTGTCAGTACGTTTACTATTATAGTAATAAGTGATGCATCCATAAGGATAACTAATTACATTACAGTATATAACATTTAGTAATGTTTGAATTACTCAGCATTCATTAACGGCCTATTAACTGGTATGTTAGTTAATGCTAGCTAATACATGATAATTATTATAATAATATTATTAAACTGTTAATTAATGTTATAAAAGGATAGCTAATTACATTATATAACATGTATTAATGCTTAGTAATGTTTGAATTACTAAGCATTAATTAACTGCTTATTAATGCTTTCCCTGGCATGTTAGTTAATACATTATAATGATTATTATGACATTATTAAACTGTTAATTAATGTTTAATAATTTCTTAACTAAAGTTAACTACGGGATTATTTATTTTAAACTGTTACCAATGAGGGTAACATAAAATCTCAAAACGGCACAAATTAAGCACTTTTGTTATGAGGGTGACGAAATGTACGTAACACATCAGTGTGCAGCATTTACTGTTTTTTTTTTAAACAAACAACTCCTTCAGATCTCATTAGTTCATTAATCAATTGAAGCGCTAGCTGACGTAGCTGAAGCTGCACACGGGAACCGAGCAGACGAGGCCTTCATCTTACCCAATGTTAGGAGTGGAAAATACTGTCAATAATCTTCCTTTCAGCTGAGGTGGGGGTGAAGGTGGGAGGTGGGGGGGGGGGGGGGGGTGAAGAATGAAATATTAGCGGGAAAACCAACACCAAACAAGTTAGTGTCATTGAACAAAAACATTGATCAGAAAACTAACCAAACCTCTTCATGTTCAGATTTCAGGATGAATGAATGTGACATGCATGATTAATCACAGTCATCTGCTGCAGTGAGAATGACTCAGCAGATTTTCTGTACAGCTTTTCTTCTGTCATGAAATACATTAAAAGAGGTTTGGCTGACTCCCATCATCAGACACATGATAAAGGTAAAACACAGGCGACCAATGATGGCCCATGTTAGTCAACAGGGCTCATAGTCGGGCGAGATGTGGGGTGGGTGGGTGCATGGGTGGGTTTGGGTGGGTGGTAAACATGCTGCATGCACAGTTGTGTCGAGAGGCGTTGGAGGGACACCTGAACAACCTTAAAAGGGGGAGGGCTAGCAGTTGGAGTCGTCGCAGAGGTTGGCTTCACAGAAGAACCGTGAGCCGCGTTTAGCCGTGCGGGCTGTGAAGGGCACGCTCTTCAGTACTGGGGGAGGAGGGGAGGGAGAAACAAACAAGTCACACTGTTTTTCTGGAAGGAGGAGGAGGGGGAGGAGGAGGAGGTCATGTATGAACTGTTTTCTGTAGAAGCAAACCAGATTTTACCTGGACCACCACCTACTGAGGGCACCATCATGTCAGGAACTGTTACAGAGCTGATAGTAGAGCAAGGCTCACATTCAGGAGGTTACCATCCATTAACCCGAGGCCACATTTACATCATTAGACAGTAATTATAAATGCAGACAAACTCATCTGTTAGCTGATGCTCTGCTGGGGCTGGAGATGCTTTTCAAAGCAGGTCCATAAGAAATATACGGTAACTCAGCTTATCTCCTTTTAAAAAAATGCATTCATTCACACATTCAGTCTGAGGTCTGATTGTGACGACCTATGTCTTTTCTTTATTGAAGGGAGGCTTGTTAGAGCCCGAAATGTAACAACGACCCAAATATTTATTTTTTTATTAAAACCCAAAATGTAATAACTGGTCAATAATGTAACAAGATGCTGACATCTTTTTTATGTATGTACTGTATATATATATATATATATATATATATATATATATATATATATATACTGTGGAGAGAGCCTTGACATTTTTGGTAACTGTTTTTTTATTACCTTCACTTATATACATATTTACGAGCATATATGTATATACATATACTGTATACACACACACACACACACATATATATATACCTATACTGTATACACAAACACACACACATATTTACGCATACACAACTACATATATCACTCTACATTGAAGCAATAAGCCCTTTAATCCATAAATCATTGACTCACTCTATGATGTAATAAAAATATTACACTGCCTATAATGTAATAATGAAAAAAAGTTTTTACGTTTTCAGCATCTTGTTACATTATTGTAACATTTTAGGTTTTATTACATTTCGGGTCGTTGTTACATATCGGGCTTTAACATCACACTCACTCCTATTGATGATGTAGAGACTTATCATAACTCTGCCTGTAGGGAAAACGGGCAAAGTCCACACAGTAAGACCTCAGGTCTACATGCTGCTACTCTGGGCCTTCTTGCTATATGCTAAGCACGACTCAATGAGCACATGGTGCACTTTGAAGCAAGTGAAATAAGACCTTATTTCCTGATGGGGCGTATCCCTATTTCTGGGACATGACCATTTGTTCTTCTACGTCTGGAGTTTTGCAGCTTTAGCGTCGTTGCAACTACACAGCATGTGATGCAGAAAGCATCGTCTGCTGTTCTCCAGGTGTGCGTGTGTCTGCACCACGTAGCACAACGTGCACTTTAGAGTAGCTGAGCAGTGAAGGACCACAGTCGTCTGCAGCTCAGGAGTGCTCGCGTCTGTCCCACCTGTAATGATGTCCTCTATGGTGCCGTCTTTGCCCTCATAAACGGGCCGGTGGTCTTTGGCTTGACGTTTGCGCAGCTCTGCGATCAGCTCATGCTGCTGCTGCCTCTTCTTCTGGGCCTGGACCTGAACCAGTAGAGGGTTGGAGTTAGTTTATTCAACATTTAGATGGGCTCAGTGGCATGATGTATGACTTTACCTTGGGGTCTTGTTGTTTGGCCTCCTGAGCCAGTAGCTTTTCTCTCATTGCTTCCTCCTGTTTCTTCCTGAGATGGTTTTGTTCCACAGCATCCTGGGAAAACGTGACCGGTGAGACACACACACACACACACACACACAAACAAAACCATCTAGCACAAATAAATCCAAGTAACGACACTTCTGCTGCCCTTCTATGCAAAAGAAGTTAGAAATTTCCATTAATAATTAAAACTACGTCATAGCGATGTCATTTTTCATTTAATTCCTCGGCCAATTGCTCAGTAAATAAAGACAAAAGCTTGTTTGGTTATAAAAGAATTACGTACTTTAGCTTAGCAGTGAATGAATAAATGGACTGTTAGCAGAAGGTAAACAAAGGTGAGCCTTGGTAGAAATTAGAGCTTATTTCCCAAACATATATAACAGCTTATATATTTGTGATTACACTTGAATTAAAAGGTTGAAATTCCCACTGAAATGTTTGTTTTGATCTCTACTGAAAACACTTGGTTTATGGACATTGTCGGAAATGTTTCAAGCATTGCATTGTGGGATATGGCGTAGGCCTGGACAATACATCGAGATTCAAGACATATCGAGTTTTCTAATTTGGCGATATAGAAAATTACAATATTGCCTGCATCGATTTGTTTGTAATAATTCCAGTAAGTTCACTTTGTGTTCTTTTTTTAAAAATATGTTAAGGTTTCGCTAATTCAGACAAGGTTCTTCAGGAAATGTCATTTCCTGACATATTCGACTGCCAACTGCCAGTCTTCCTCAGATGCCTTGATGTGTCCCTACGAGTTCTCTCATAATGGAAAGCATCAAAGCATTTTCTGATGGTATTCACGTGTCCCTTTGAGTTATTGACAGTCGAAACATATCAGGAGTTGAAATTTCCTGAAAAACCTTGTCTGAATAAACGAAACCTTAACATATATTTTGATATACTGTATATTTAAATTTGATTGCTGATTTTGTAATAAAATACTCGTTTTACGAGTCGCTACTTTCACTAGCATGAAAAACACAGTTAGATGGATTTCTGAGTGGGTTCTAACACCGAACTTCATCTAAACAAACTACAGAACTCACTCACACGTGCTGTCCGTTACAGGAGAAAAAGCCAAAAGTAGCACATATCGTGCAGCTGTTTGTTAATTAATTTTTCATCAACAAATTTAACCTATAATTGTCTTTCTGGTAAGACTTTATTGAGTTAAAAACATCGATATTTATATCGTACAGATATGAATTTTGGTCCATATCGTCCAGCGTGGAGTCCAGTAGATGGATGCATTGAAGTGTTTCTACTTCATTCTTGATGTAATTTCTTGAGTTTGCCTCCAAAAACTCTGCCAGTGACTTTATGAAAGTAATTGACAAAAATTTTACAAACCAGAACATAAATGGTGTCACTGTCCTAAGTGTCTGGCGAAACAAGACAAGACATTACTTTTTCGAGAGGCACGGATACAAATATCCAGAAATCCTCCTGATGTGTGTTTCCTTGACCCATTCCTTTAATCCAGACTGAAAACAATCTCAGGAAGTGTGCAGAGAGCAGAGGCAGCGTCTAAACACCACAGCTGCAGCTTTAAACTCAGGCCCAGCTGCTTTTTCCTGTTATTGGTGTAGGATGTATAAAGTGTGTCCTGTGTCAGAAAGACAGAAAGGCAGGGCAGCCTTTCTGTCTTTCTTTCATTGGAGTTCACCAAAACAAAAAAATCAAAAAGGAACGTCTTATATCAGCAACAGCGTGGAGGTGAGGCAGGATCCACACATGCACGTCTTTACCTTGTATGCTTTGATGAAGCGCACAAACACGGGGAAGAACACGGAGGGTGGAGCCGTCTTGGCGCTCTCTCCAAAGTAGTTCACCACACTGTTGAAAGCCTCCTAGAATTAGAAGGGAGGACAGAAGACGTGTTTGTAAACACTGTTGAGTTATGATCCGTGATGTTAGAGGTCAGCCAGCTCAACGTGTGATTGAGCTTTGCTTCATGTCGTTTTTGCTTTTTTGTTTCCTGCGCCGTTTGATACCTCGGCCGTCCTGGCGTCTTTCTGCAGCTTGTCCAGCTGTGAGTCGCTGGCGTGAAGGAAGCCTTTCAGAACTGAGTGGTCGTGTAAGCTGCACTCCCTCCGGATCAGATCCATTCCTTTGCCCAGCTCTCGCACGTCCAGCAGCACATTTTCCAGGGACACTTGTTGTCAGTAGAGAACACTTATTAGTATCACACATGTCTCACACTTTAAAGAGTAACTAAACCCCTGCTTTCTGCTGACCTGCCACTAGGAGGGAAATTTAAAAAAATGCCTTGATTATGGGCGCGGCTCCTGGAGCAGTTAAGACACGCCCAGTCTTTGCTGTAGACACTTTGATTGTTTGTAAACATTGTGACGTATTTTGTTCGCCAGGGCTTAGCCTGGAGGCAAACCACCATAGATGACTTACCCGTGCTGTTAGACAATGGGCAGCGACGTAGCAACGTGGCGGCCATCTTACCTCAGAAAGCTGGCCCCGCTCATTACATCGATGTCAATGGTGCATATACTATTTAAATAACCCTAACTTGTTCAATTTTCAACCAATTTTCTAACGGCAAGCGGCAATTTCAACATGAACAAGCATCCTATGTCATACCTACGTATAAGAAGATTTGTAATAAGGCAAATTGTGTGTAAATCCGTCAATATTTCATCGAGTTAAGGGTATTTTTGTTTAATCTGATCACTGTAGAGCACGTCAGAATGTCAGAATGTCAGTTGTCCGAGGTAAGATGGCCGCCGTTGAGCTTCGCTGGCCAATCCCGCTTGCGTCATAATGTTTATATAGTGTTTATCTATGCTTTAGCCAGCTGCGTTTACTGTTTTTGCTACTAGCCACGTCATTCGTGACGTGGGCCATTAAGGGGTCTATAAAATCTCCAATGAACAATCTATGCTATGCTAACTAGCTACTCATTACCCAATATACCTCTCTATTCACTCTTCTCTCAATCCAACCTACTCACCACAGATTGTAGAGCCCACAGGTGCTAGTTTTTATAAAAGGGGCGGGGATAAAAGTGCTTGTTTGTGACGCAAGATGGTCCCAAAACGTCACATGATCTTGTTCTCAGCCAATAGCAAAAATTAATTGTAATAGCCTGGGTTTCAACCCATAGAGGGCAGTAACTCTGACATTTTCCAACAAAAGACGCCAAATTGAAATACTTTGACTAAAATGTTGAGAGTTGGACCAGGACCAATCAACAGCACTACTTTATACAGGTTTCCCCAAAACATTTTACCAAATTTCCATCACTTAGTTTTGAACCGCTAAGATCTACTCAAGACCATTAGAGCACAAAAAACCGAGGTCTGACAGTGTTCCATGGTGAGTAGCAGAAATATGCCACAGGGAATGGAATGTTGTATCCATCACGTACTGTATCTACCATATTGCATCGTACAATGGCGCAATTGCCTTTGACACCCATTTTGCAATATTTTTAAATAACGATGCATCAGCTATTGAACGTAATGTGCTACCATGTTTAACTATAAGATTATACGATTATACATTTACAATTTGTAGACACATTTATTAAAAGCGATGTACAACACAAGGTGTTAGGGTTAAGGGGCTTGCTTAACGTACCATAGTAACAGCAAAAGTTGGATTTTAAATATTAAAACAAAATAGGCTATATTTTCAAAGCTTTTCGAAAGCAATTAAATTATTCCACGACTTTTCAAGACTGGAAAATAATTTTTCTTTCCAGGAATTTCATGACCGTGGGGACCCTGTCCATACCCAAATACATATGTATTCAGCAGAAAAAAAGGGGTTTTGGGGTTTAGTGACTCTTTAACAAACAACAATTTACCTTTAATGCAGTTAAGTTTGTGCAATATTGACTTACCTGCAGCTGCCTTTTCAACAAAGTGCAGCTCATTGTAAAAGTTGGCCAGTTCAGTATACTTCTCTTTCACAATGAGAGCGATGTAGTGCAGTAATGTCATTTTTCTGTCCGTAGACTTAGTGTCCAACAACTGAGGGACAAAGTAACACAACAATGAGGTGTGTGGGATATTTTAGAGCATATGTGTCAAACTCAAGGCCCGGGGGCAAAATCCGGCCCTTTAGAGCAGTGGCTCTCCAACTTTTTTGGCTCAAAGTACCTTCTTTCACTTATTTCTGAATCCAAGTATTTTTCTAACTACAACATATTGCTTAGACAACTATAGAGCACAATGATGGAATGAACGAGTGATAACACACATTTGAAAGAATCTATTTTTGTAAATAAGTGGAAATAAACAGTATTTAGTGCAGGGGTTTTTTGGATATCAAGAATTTCTGGTGATTCCGAAGATATTTTTTTCTAGATTTAGTTTTTGATAATGTTTGAGCTCAGATTTTTTTATTTATTTTTTTAATTGCATTTCAGTTGAACTAGATTTCTATTTTACAAAGGGAAAGTATAGAAAAACAATTGTTTAAGATTGTGTGTTGTTTTTATTTTTTTTAAAAAAGAATATTTTAAAAATGTTGAATTCTCAAAAATTTCAGGCGACCCCATTTAAGCTCCCGGCTACCCCACATGGGGTCCTGACCCATGTGGGGTTGGAAAACCCTGATTTAGTGGTTCCTGAATAAATTGTTTTTTATCGTTTTTATTATTTAGACTGACACTTTATTTTTTAATTTTCCATTCTCTCTCTCTCTCTCTTTTTCAAGTACCCTCTGTAGTGCCAGCATGTACCCCTAGGGGTACACGTACCCCCATTTGAGAAACACTGCTTCAGAGCATCCAATTTGACCCGCAGAAGAAATTCAAAATGACAGAGAAAGCATAAATCATTGAGTAAATTTCCAACTAATTCAGTTGTAGATATCTCAGTCCTTCCAAATATAGAAATTCAATGAACCTCTACAATATTCACAGGGCTCATAGTTTTCCCATGATCATGATATGATGACAGTCATTTTTTAAACTCTCAATTTTCTCAAAGTCCTGCCATTTTCCTCAAGTTATTCTACAAAATTTCCCTAAATTCAATAAAAATTGGTCAAATAATCAAGGAAATTTAAAGTACAGGGCCTGCAGGGAGTGATATCTGCCAATATTTTCTTGGATATTGTCGATGCTGTACATATTTTACACATCATTTATAGGTGGAGGTGGAACCATAATGTTGAAATTACTAGTTCTTTGTGCCAAAAGTCTGTGGCTCACTTGAGATCAAACCAGTCCGTATTTGGCCCCTGAACTAAAATGAGTTTGACACCCCTGTTTTAGAGTATAGATCATATTATAGTCCTAACATATTGTAGGTCATAGCTCACCAGATCAAGACTCTGTAGTTTGAAGCCATAAACACAACCTCTCTTGCTGCTGTTCATATAGTTTCCCAAGGCCAGAATGATCTACAAGGAGAAAAGTATGAAATACACGTTTAACCTGTTTAATCTCAAACAGGTTGAGAAAAGCCTCCTACCTCCAACATCCTCTTCAGTTTGGGGGAGGATTTGACTGAAGCTGAAGCAGCGATGATGGCGTTGAGCTGTGGAGTGAGCAGGTTGACGTTGTCGGCAAAGTTCCCGACAAAAGTGATGATGTTCATCCTCTGCGTGAGTCTCTCGATCTTGCTGAAGAACAACATGAAGCGATCCTCCTCTGCGAGCTGGTCCAGCGGACGCCGCTCCCGCTCGTACTGACGCAGCACCTTCACCTCGGCCTCCGTCGGCAAGAAGCGCATCAGGCACTCAACGAAGTCCACGGGCAAGGCTTTAAGGTCAAACCTAAAGGTAAGAGTGTACGTCAATGGCGTGTTGTTCTCTAGATCAAGGTTTTTCAACCACTGGGCTGCAGCACACTTGTGTGCCATGGGAAATGATTCAATTTCACCTAATTGTTCTAAAAAAATCTAATTAATTATTGTCTGTGTTACGAACCAAAAGATGATCTAGGACAGGGGTGTCAAACCAGTTTGATCTCACATATTTTAGATGGGGGGACACACACACCAATTTTAACATTATTGTGCTGTAGTTTTCAATATTGATTATGATTTTGTAACCAATTTTGTGTAATGTAGATTTCTTTCCAATTTGCGATCAAAAATGACTGCATTAATGTCATATAAGTGTGGGAAAACTTCAGGCCCCTAAAAATATTGCGGAGTTTTAATTGGATTAGTGAGTTTGAGATATCTACAACTGAATTATTTGGTAATATACACAATAATATGTGATTTCTCTATCATTTTTAGTGTCTTCTGCGGGCCGAAACGGATGCCTCAAAGGGCTGAATTTGGCTCCTGGGCCATGAGTTTGACACCTGTGATCGAGGAGATGGAGAGCGTAACAATGTTTGTAAAC
Source organism: Gouania willdenowi (assembly GCF_900634775.1). Classification (NCBI taxonomy): domain Eukaryota; kingdom Metazoa; phylum Chordata; class Actinopteri; order Blenniiformes; family Gobiesocidae; genus Gouania; species Gouania willdenowi. Next base: position 28,881,680 of record NC_041050.1, read on the forward strand.
CCAGGTGTACGTAACAAATGAGGAGCAAATCAGGAAAACAGGTCAAATGTATTAACCACAGCTAAACAACTGAAAGCGAGCGTATTGCTGAAAAGCCATGAACTAAATATGTAATTGAGATACATTTTTTATAATTAATTAATAAAGAAAGGCACACAACTGCCACTCATTTCTCATCATTCATGTTAATAAACTAAATTTGTTTCATTCTTGAACACCAAATTCCTCCATAACAGCCTTTGATTCTAATCTGACACTCTTACATTTAACAATACAGAACAAAATTGAATTGTAAAAATTCATATAATAAAAATAAAAATCAATATAATAATAATAATAATAATATAAATAATAATAATAAAAATAATAATAATAATAATAATTAATTAATTTGATTTAAAAGCGCCTTTCAGGCCACCCAATAAAATCAGAGTAATAAAAACAGTAAAACAGTAAAAACAGTAAATACAGAGAAAATAGAATATTAAGTTATATATTTTATATAATTATATAATTTAACAGATTAAAGTTCAATTGTATTTCTAATCATATCTAATGTTTTTTTTTTTAAACTTACTTTTATCCCTCCCACAACATGCATCAAGTATTGTAAAATATGAAAGATGATGAAATTATTTTTTTTGAGTGATTCCTATTCAAGACACTTCGATAAGAATGACTCCATATTGTTAACTTAGCCTCCAAAGTTACATTTTTTTACATTTTCGGTTGGTGATGTGCCTTGGGATTTTATTTCAATGAAAGAAAAAGTAAATGCAAAAAAGGTTGAAAAACAGTGTTCTAGATTGTCCTGGTAATGACTTTAAGGGATCATTGAGGGGGACTTACTTCTCTATTGCTTTGCAGATTTCCTCTGTGGTCTTGTTGGCTTTACGCAGCGTAATGGCTAAGTTCTTGGAGCGATTGGCATCCAGTAGCGTGACTTTGTTCACTGCTTTTTGAGCTACCTTGTTCTTTTGGCAGGAAAGATCCACAATTGGACCCTGGGCTCGAGTCTTGAACAGCTCCTCAAATTTCTCCAGATCCAGCTCCTGCCCACATGAGAGGATTTTTAATAATTAAAGCAGAACGAAACACTCATATCTCAATGTTTCGGTCCTTTTATATCACTGTATATCTTAGTGTGTCTCTTTGTTCATGCTTTAGAGGTTTTTCTTCATTTGAATGATGAAATAGAACTAAAAAGGCAATATTATTATCAATGCTTCCTCATCAATTGTTGCAAATTTACTATCAATATTTAGTGTTGAAAAACGGTTGTTTTTTCCAGATAAAGACATAGTGTAGGCCTCATAGATCAATAAATCAAAGATTATTTTCACGTAAAAAGATGTAAATGGTCAAAACTGACGCTTGAAGGTTTGCATTATGGGATGTGGAGTCCCGTAAACGGATACCGAGGGGTGTTTTTATGGTTTTCTAACTCTGATTTTTATTTTTATTTTATTTTTTAATCTCCAGCAACTTTAATTAATCATTGATTAAACTCTTCCAATTCATTGATCCTGGACAGCGGAAGCCAAGCTTTATTTTAAGTGGGCTGAATAGAAAAATCAACTGATTCAGCTTCTTTGTTCCCTAGTTTAACACATGTTGATTTCACAAATAATCTAATACGGGTCAAAACAGTGAGTCTGTGGGTGAAGTTCTGATCTACCTCAAGTACACGTTCATCATCAATCTCATTGAAGACAGTCCCATTAATCTGATTAGGCTTCAAGGCGGTCCAGTTAAAGACAGGCAGGCGAAACTTGGTCTTGATGGGCTTCTTGATTCTGATGGCTGTGATGCACAAACAAGTGAATAAAAAGAGATTTGCACCAGTTTTCATGAACATTCCAGAACAAACCACTTCACTGTGTAAGTGCTCACCTGACAGACCGAGGCTTAGGATGACAGAGGGAGACGCTTCTGGTAAAGGAGGTGCAAGAGGGGGAAGAGGTGGTGGTGGTGGGACTGGTGCAGAAGGACCTGGAGGAAGACAAAAGATTGGCATTTAATTCTGTGTCATGATTTGTTCTTTGTCGACCAGAAGTCGTACACAGGAAACCAGTTTTGTGTTTCCTTTTCCTGCTCGAGCTGCAGGAACACAGCTGTGACCTCATCGTCTGGCTTCAAAACACACATCAATCAGAAACTGAAACGGTCAACTTTCACAATGACGTGCCACCAGATGACTAATAATGATTAATAATGCTTATGACTCATAGTTTGTCACCTGAGGAGGAAGAAGGCAGAGGAGGGGGAGGCGGTGGAGGTGGTGGAGGAGGGGGCGGAGCTTCACTGGCCGGCGGTAAACTGGTGTCAGCTCCTGTCAATTCTATCAACCCTACTGTTGAACCCAAAGACAGCTGCCCAATGTTCCCCAGAGGGATTCCAACGGCTCCGCCCCCGACAGAGGCCACACCCAGCGGCTCGATGGCGATGTCTCCGTCTGCTTTCTTGTGTAAACGAATGGTGCCTTGCTGCTCGAGCTCCAGCAGCCGCCGCTCAATGTTGAAGTGCCTCTGGAATGCAGCATCCTTCTCTTTGATCATCCTCCTCAGGGTGTTGACCTGGGTGTTGGTCGACTCATACGTCTCCTGCGCGGTCACCAGGGGGCAGTAAAATGCATGAAACCATAGCGCCACAAAATACTGAAACACCCCTATTTCTTTTTTTAACCTAATTTGCTATCACAGAGATTTTACACCCAGGCATCTGAAAGTGATCTTTGTGAACACAAAAAAAAGCCTGACATGCATCATTGCATCGCTCCAGCTGTGGCTCACCCGGATAAGATGCAGGTCTTTGTCTTTCTGTAGGAGCAGCTTCTCCAGATCAGCAACTTTCATTATCGTCTCATTCTCAACCTCCACCAGCTTCTCTGTCACCTTGGAAAGAAGATGGACAGAAGTGTAAGATGATTTATGCCAGTGTTTCTCAAATGGGGGTCAAAAACATTCAAAATATGAGGTTTTATCATGTTTATTTCTAGTTAAAAAGAATAATCTGGAGATGATCGCAAATGGTAAAAACTATAGAAATAAATCTATTCAGGAGGCACAAAATCCTCTTACATTCCACTTACTTACAAAATGAGATTCTTCGAAATGTGTGTTATCACTTATTTATTCCATCAATATGCTCTATAGCAGTGTTTCTCAAATGGGGGTACGCAATGGCACTACAGTGGGTACTTGAGAGAGAGAGGGAGGAAAAATAACAAAAGAAAGTATTGAAAATATGTCTTTTTTATGTTTCATTTTAGTTAAAAATGATACATACTAAATATTACCAGCAACTCACAGATTGACAACAAAAACACCCAAAATAAGACAAAAATATACTGAATAATAAATAGAACAGACAATAACAAAATACACAAAATGACACCAAAAACACACACACTAAGAGAGAAGTATAGTTGATATTAACAGCAATACACAAAACGACAACAAATGAGAACAAAATACACAAGATCATGATACAAAAGACACCAAAAACACACACACTGAGAGAATAATTTAAATACCAACAACACATAACAACGACAACTAAAACACACAAAATAAGAGAAAAATAAATTGAATAATAAAAAGAACAGACAAACAACAAAAAAATACACAAAATGACACCAAAAACACACAAAATTATGAGAAAAATGTTCTAATATTCTAGTCGGACAAATGGGGTACTTGAATTTAGAAATAAGAGAAAGGGGGTACTTGAGCCAAACAAGTTTGAGAACCGTTATTTTACACAATAAACACATTCACATCATCAATAAAGAATAGGATGAACACAGTAGCATGATGCAGCAAGATCTTGTCATCGCGTTGAGAATTCATTTTCTCCCCGTTACACGTGCTGCACAGGAATTCTTGGAGTATCTTCATCCTTGTCCTCCTCTATCATTCCAGACTCCTGAGAGCAGATTGTTTTCAAATTCCTGGAATGATCTCATCACAACCCACAACCTTTCCATATTAAAGGGGCTCTTTGCAAACCAGCGTGGGATACAATGACGAAGAGAGCTCGAGCCGACAAAAGAACAATAAAAACATTGTTTAATGTGATATTTCTGCAGCGTAGCCTTTCCAATTATTATCTGGAGCCACTTGTGGAAAGCAAACATCGGGGTGATGTCTAATTAGCACATAGGGCGCAGCCAAAGTTAAATACACGTCTACCGATCCAAGAAAATCTCACAAACGGGCACTGGGAGCTTTGTTGGTGGTCTGGACTGGGAGGTGCACTTACATGGGACAGGTGATCCTCCAGTTCCTCCACCTTTTCTAGGGCTGCATTCTTCGTCTCTGCATCTTCCAGCAGGCCACCCACATCAAAGACGTTATCCAGGTAGGCCTGGATCTGCACCAGCAGCTTGTCACTCTCCGTATGTTTGGATTTCTGAACAAAGAACAATTTAATAAGCAAAAAACAAGCGTAACATACTTTAATGTATAACCAAAACTCCGTATCAGCACCTCCAGGTAGTCGTCCAGTCCCAGCTTTGTAAACTCATACTGTAGATGAACCCTGAAGTTCATATCCTCAACTGAGTGGACCACGATGTTGATAAACTGCATGCAGGCGACCTGGACCACAAACACAATGAGACTTCATTAAAACATGGATAGACCCTGTACAGGTTAGGGCTGCACAATTAATCAAATTTGAATTGTGACTACGATTCTGGCTGCCATGAATAAATTAACCTGATCGTTGGTGATTTTTACATTCAAAATGCGGGCTCTGTTACATATCTAATCGGACACTTTCTCAACCCCAGTAGTCAGCCAACCACCAGGGGGCGGACACATGGCTTCATTACAGTATCTCAATAAAAAGCGAGCTAAACTTCGGGGTACTCGGAATTGCGTCCAGCTTCATCTGGCTTGATGTTGCATCATTTGCATTGATTTTAAATGCAATCTAGTCCCTGAAGTCACATTCCGTGTGAACACACCTTAATGTTCTTGCCTTTATACGCTGACATTTTTTTCAACAAGTTTCCCTCTGTAAAGTCTTAATTCTTGGGTAAATTTTAATTTTTAGTATTTATCATTATTCTTTGTTTAAAGCTTTTATTTTGCACTTGTTAAAAAGTCTTTCATTCAAAATACAGACATGATGATTAATTGTGATTAATAATCGTGATTACAAAATTTATCAAAATAATCACGATGATCATTTTGGCCATAATCATGCAGCCCTAGTACAGGTGTATCGTTTTCAATAAATTCCAGGTGATTGTGGTGAACAACGCCCAAATGGAATTATAAGTACACTAAATAGTTTAATGGTCACGCCAAAAAGAAAAAACAAACAAACAAATAAACGTCAACTTACCATGAAGTCTATGTTTCCCTCCTCACTGCGGAAGTAATCCATGAGTCGCTCAAAGCGATGCTTCTCTTTACAAACCTAACATATGAAAAAGAGACAAAGCAGTGGTAAAAGCAGTCATTATTACAGACAGAATATGTGCTAATAAAATAAGATATTTTTTGTTCTAATTAAAACATATTAATTATATTTGAATAACCATACTCTTACCACCGCCAAAGAGACAATATTTTCACTGGCATTTATTTATTTTTGTTTTATTTGTTATTTATTAATGGGGATGGACATTTCTTTCAGTTTGAATGATCCTGATGATCAGGATCATTGATCCAGATAACTTCCAATATCTGGCAGAAAGGTTGTTTGGCACTTGGCGGAGGTTTGTGGAAATTATATGAGCCAAAAACTGAAAAAGCTCATCCTCATGCTGCGTTCACAAAGAATGCGTCTTCTGCGGCACCGGACGCATCTGCCGTGCAAAACATACCTCAGGTTTCGCAAGATCAAAAAATGTCCCCAATTCGCTTCATACGCACGTCTGAACCAAAGCCTCGCCCACCAGAGACACATCCAACTCGGTGAGTTTCACTGTTGCGCTCCTTTTTCTCCTCTCATAAACATAAACCACCAGTGAAAAAACTACAGAGAGAACTTTTACCCGCTACTACCACCTCCTCGCTGATTCTCCTCCACACCAAAACCTTCCAAGTCCGGTCCCGGTTATAAAGACCGTGTCATACAACTTCAGGTGGTCACACACAGCTTCTACTCCATGGTTGAATGGGTGAACAGACCGGTGTCCGTGTTGACGGCCTGACGTCATTGTCAACAAAAACTCGGCTTGGCTTTCGTCATGCCAAAAGATCGCAGGAGTTCCATATTTTCAGCTCTTCGGGAGCGCACTCGCACAGGAAAGATTTCACATCTGGGACGCATCTATCCATTGACTTTGTATGTAATCTGGACGTACGAACATTTCGTGACGCATCCGGTGTGAACGCAGCATAACTGTGGGCTTGTCAGTATGTGAGTTTATTGTTAGACTTCTAAATTTGTTTCAGAGACCTGTCACTTGCATTCCTGCAGGATACATTTAACCCAATAATGGAGGAATCGTCTCCACATGTGGCTTGATTGGCTCTCTGCGTCTCGCTCAGGGGCATTGGATTGTAAAGCTGATTGTCTGGATCTGGTGTTTAGATACGTGTGAAGGCAGAAAGTGAAAACCGAAACGAACATTTCTGGTCCACTAACGCCCTTTAGGAAGTTGATCTTAATCATGTCTCAAAGGTTGGCGTTTCCCACATCTGGGGTCCTAATGACAGAATAAACTCAGTCAGCTGAGCGCTCCTTTACTTTCATTCCTCGACGAAACCTCTTTATGTCCAAGTACACGTTGTCAGTGATGGGAGACGTGATCGCTGTTTGAAACCATCTTTCCTTCAGTGATTTATAAACAGTGCAATTGTATTCGTGAGTGGTTCCAGTTTTATTCCAACAGTAGCTTAGGGCACCTCTTTGAAGTTGTCAAACGCTGAAAGGATGATCTCGTGACCTCCTCGAACTAGACAGACAGCAGCGAGCAGCTCCAGAACCAAAGCTTTTGTCCTGGAAAAAAAGACACCGATCAGTCCAACACAATTCTTTCATATGTCGGCAAAAACAGTAACAAAGGTACAGAAAGAAGCTTTAATCTGCCGCTGTTAGATAGATGTGATCAGGGTTGAGGTCAATTTCATTTTTCAGTAACAAATATGTTTTCAATAGCCCCTGTTCAATTGCAATTCAACTACGATTACAGTGACCAGCATTTTTTCCAATTACAATTACAATACTATCCTCAGAAAGTCAATTACAATTACATTCTCAATTACTAAAGTTCAATTTCAATGAATAACAATTTCTAAGCCTGAAATAAATAACCTAATAAAAGTTAACGGGTCGTAAATCAGCGGTAAAATATACTAAACACTAATATCTATTATCTAATTTCTTTCCTATCTATTGGTTACCTTGTTAGGCTTCCTAATCATTGTAAATATAGGTATTTTGTTTTGATTTTATCTTTTTAAAGCTTAATATGGAACATATTTTAAAATTATTAACAACATATGTGTAGAACTGTACACAGAACTGTAACATGGTTCCCCAGTTTAGCATTAAATTAAAATTTACCATTTTTTTTTGAGAATTTTCATGGCAATTACAATGACAAACTCAATTATCTAAACTCAATTACAATTTGATTACGATTTGGCCAGCAACAGATTTTTATAATTACAATTACAATTAAGTCATAGTTGTAATTTATTATCAATAATTATAATTAGAATTGACCCCAACCCCGGATGTGATTGATTTAAAGGGCCCATGTTACGCTAAATTAACTTTTCTGTGCTTTAAACACCATCAAAGTTCCTTTCTTACTGCAGGGCAAACCCAAACACCTCGCTCCAATTTGATGACGTTTCCCACTTTGATGACGAATTTGACGCGGCACTGAGCTGGAGAAGCGTCCTTCGTGCAGTGCTATGTATGTATTTTCTACAATCTATGTATGTACCGGCGAACACCCTGCCCCCACGCTCTGCCTCGTGTTTATAAAGTAGTATGAGCCCTGCTACTGTGTGGGTGGGAGGAGGGCGGGCCCTCCTCTGGCCCAACTTCACCGTACAGGGAGGACACGCCCACTCATGAAAATGCATAAGTAGGCCGCAAATCAGCCTGTTTGTGTAGAGTTGCTCAGAAAGTCACTTTTCAGAGGCTAAAACTCTGGAAAACAGGCGATTTTGGGAAAACAAACCTCAAATATTATGTTTTTGGGGTTCTCAGAACAAATGGAGATGGTTGAAAAATAGCATGACATGGGACCTTTAAATCTCTGAGGCAGGGGAAGGTCTTAACGCTTTTTACACCTTCATTATGTGAGGCCATTAGTCTCTGTGGTTTACCACTAATCACATTTTATGTAAACACTCCTTAAGCAGTTTGTGCAAACAGATCAGATCTCTGACTTCAGAAAGAAGCACAACCCCGAGGGTAAGGAAAAGCATATCAGATTAACTCCCTGTAGGCTTTCTCCTATTGTTTGACCATGGCCTGTTTCTACAAAGACCAGGTCTTCTGTTCTTACCTTGAGTTTTTATTGTTCAAGCTGAGAGCAATTTCATTGACTGCATGTGCATGAGACATGACCATATTGAAGCCATACTGCGGATCGAAAAAAGAGAGAAGCAGGACAAGATGTGTTCAGAGAAATCTGGTGTTTACGACCTCTATAGTGCATGTTCTTCAACTATACTGTATATAAAGTATCTTCAAGTGTTGCAGATTGGTACCTGGTAATTCATGATGGCCCTCAAGCACATGATGCACACATGGACGTCGTCTTTCTGACTCACAAGGCGGGAGTTCTTAATGGTTTTGCTGTTGGAAACGGATCCATAGCTGTAACAGAAGACAGACGCTGGTGTGTAAACAACATTCAGTGATCACATCAAGTTGTTTAGTTGCTTTTTACTACACTCGTAAAAGCAGGGATCTCTAAGAGAGAGCGAGATAAATGTTGTGGGTATATAAATAATTATATATACAGTATATATGGGGGATTCCGTGTCATTTGTATACACAGTGTTGTTATATACCTGAAGTGCACATCATTAAAGAGCATCTTATTGCTGCAGACTGTACAAGAGACTTTTTTTATGTTGAAATATTTAAATCTATACTAATATATTACACGAATGTCTAACTTTTTAATGAGTTTTAAATGTTTGAAAACCTGAAAGTGACTCAGTCCTTGCGACAAAAGCCAAATTATATTATTTGTTTGTTTGTGTCTTAGCAGGATTATGTCAAAAGTAGTTAACCAAAGATAAACTTAAGACCAGGGGTGCCCAATCCACGATCCTGATCATTTGAATCAGGCGTGTTGGAAGATGGGAAACATCTAAAACATGCAGGATAGGGGCCCTTGAGGACCAGGATTGGGCACCTCGTCTTAGACCATGCATTGCATTATATTTTGGAGGGATTCCAGATCAATATACTGATTCTAGATCAGAAAAATGAAAAAGTCCCTATCTCTATCATCGTTGGCACAATTTCCAAAATTCATCTGTTTGTAATTGAACGAACATTGACTCAGTTATGTCAGGTTGGTTCCTCAATTACTCCACTGAGTTTAATCAAGATGATTGCGCAATTTTTCAAAAGAAATGTGGGTGCCCATACATTTGGACCTACTGTTTTGTTATTAATGGGGATATACATTTCTTCCAAGCCTTTAAAGTGTGAATGATCATGGTACAATGATCAGGATCACTGATCGAGATTTGGCGCTTGGGGAGGTTTTCCCTCTGAGTGCTATTGTTTTATTTTAAAAAAAGAATGTCAACTGGTATTAAAACCTGCTCCCAGTTGTCTTTTGTTTGCGAACACTGTAGTCCAGCATCTGGGTAGATGAAGGAGAACAGATAAAGGCAGATAACACTAAAAGGTCCTTGATACAGCTGGATATCTTTGTCCAAAGCAAAGTCTAAAGTTCTAGAGAGATGCCACAAAACTCAGCTCCATCACAATTCAGGCATTTCTTTTAAAGAACCAGCTCAAAAACCAAGTGGTAGCATGAAAGCATTCAGGGTTAAAGCAGAGAACAGTGATACCAGGGGCAGCAGTAAGGCTAGCTCAGCGCTACATACCGGAGCACAGACTGTCGGGCAGAGCGCACCAGTGTGTTGCAGAAGGGTTGGGCACTCAAGTGATGCAGATCCTCAATGGACCTGCTCCAAGACTTAGCCTTGTCCAAGAAGCCATCCTCTCCATTTTCTATGCCTTCAAAATCCAACCTGGGCAACATCCACGCAGACAGACAGACAGACGACGGACAGGCCGACACAGAGGCAGACGCAGACGAGAGGCACGAGGGAGGTTAAGTTAGGAAGGCAGCTTGGTAGAGAGCCAAGGATTATCACAGGAGCTGTCATCAAGCTGGAGGATAAAGCTCAGCGAAGAGAATGTGCTTCAGGCAAGACATCGCTCACTACAACATATATCACATCTTACAGAAACACCGAAATGCATCAAAGCATACAAAACACTGAGTGCAAAGCTCCAGAAATGTAGTTTACTTCATGTGTGTGTTTATGTCTGTGTGTGTGTGTGTGTGTGTTCGTGCATGCGCAAACTTACATGACAGCACACTGGGCAAATGACAGATACTCCACCAACACATCCAGACCTCTGTTCTCATCGTTGAGGAACTCCCTGACCCACCTGTGACGCACAGACGCAGAGGTTATTACATCACACATCACACCCTTATCCCGTAGGACAGCAGGATTTCATAAAAAAGAAAGAAGAAAAAACTTTGACCAAAAGATTTTTGGTAACACTTTACCTGAAGTTGTATACATAAGGCTGACATTACGCTGTCATTACCAGTCATTAGTATGAATAAGGTGTCATAAAGGCTGTCATTGAGTGTTGTTTGCTAAATTATGACACCTTTGGAGCTATGTTGGCATTTTTTGGGTTAGGTGGAGGAACCTAGTACGGTTAGGGTTAGGTAGGGTTAAGGTTAGTTAGGGTTAGGCTTAAGGTTAGGTAGGGTTAGGTAACATTAGGGTTAGGGTTAGGGGTAGGTAGGGTTAGAGTTAGGTAGGGTTAAGGTTAGGTTGGGTTGAGGTTAGGTTGGGTTAGGGTTAGGTAGGGTTAAGGTTAGGTAGGCTTAAGGTTAGGTAGGGTTAAGGTTAGGTAGGGTTAGGGTTAGGTAGGGTTAAGGTTAGTTAGGATTAGGGTTAAGGTTAGTTAGGGTTAAGGTTAGGTAGGGTTAGGGTTAGGTAGGGTTAGGGTTAGGGTTAGGTAGGGTTAAGGTTAGTTAGGGTTAAGGTTAGGTAGGGTTAAGGTTAGGTAGGGTTAGGGTTAGGGTTAGGTAGGGTTAAGGTTAGTTAGGGTTAGGGTTTGGGGTTGGATAACAAAGGGTTGGGGTAACAAACAGCACTAAATGACAGCCTTCATGACACCCTATTCATGCTAATGACAGGAGTCATATCATAATAATGACAGCATAATGTCAGCCTTTATGTATCAAACTTCAAGTAAAGGGTTCCGTTTTTTTTTTTTAATCCAAGATCATCATGCCTTTAAACAACTGAGGTTTTTTTTTGTCCTTTTGGGTATTTTTGTTGTCCTTTTGTGTATTTTGTTATAACTGTGTGTACTTTTGAGGTTATTCTGTATGTTTTGACTCATTTCATGTAATTTTTGGTCACACAAAATTAAACCAAGGGATGCATGTTGCTTTACATTTTGCAATAATGGTACTTTTTCATATATATTTTGTAGTTGTACCTTCTTTGTCTTGTACTTCAATGCAGGAAGCCCATCTGACATGAGGCACAGGGTATCACTGTCACTGTATTTAAAAACCAATTTCAAACTACCAGTGTCTGGCTAACCCGTGAAGACATTTTCTATATATAATGGAGGGGTTTATTTATGTATAAACTGCTTTCATATGGTAGCTTATATTTAAAAGTAGGTTTTATTCTTTTGCTTCATCGATCATCCTTATTATTTCATTAAATGAGAACCTTGTTGGTCACTTTGCTGAATATAATGATGATAACAAAAGCTCACAGCAGTCAAAAGTAAAAAATATTAAAAAAATGTCGTAACAAAGAAAGTTTTATGTGATGGTACATCTGCAAATGTTTTTACATCTCTGAAATAACTCAATGGAAGATAAAATAACCCAGAGCTTCAGATTTCTTCTCCTTTTCTGAAGAAAGAAGAAACTCCAAACAAAGAAATTCCCACTGCACAGGAGAAGGAATGTGGAGGGCATATGGCTACAAGAGCTGGGCTCAGGTCGAACCCCTGACACTCAACAGTATTTAGTCTGCCTCCCCCGCACACCCCATTCACTCCCTCCCTCATTTTCCAGGGATCTCTAAGGGGGACAGGATTGGGGTAAAAGGTTCTTAAAATAGGCTGGAAAACTTGGTTTGGACGGGTGACTGCTAGTGCTAGTCAGCCAATGGTGAGTCAGACAGGAAAGCAATCAAGGCCCTGTGAGCAGCAGAGGAAAGAAAGGAGGGAGACGGGAAGAGAGGTGAGCAGAGAAATGGATTGAACAAAGCAGCCAGAGCAGAGGGAGGTGTGGAGATGATCATCAGCTTCCTGCACCCAATCCTTCCCTCCTACCCTCTGACCCCTCACTTTTTCCTCTCTATCCTTCTCTCCAGTGTTACACTATTTCAGATTACATGGATTCACACAATAGACCAGCATCTGGTACACTTATCCCACCCACCAACGTTTCCTGGAAACTTTTATTATATTTGGTTTTCTTTGCACAAAAACGGCCCTTTATCAATGAATCTTGGAAAATCAGTGGGAGGCAGGGTTGGGGTAAATTATAATTGTAATCACGTAATTGATAAATAATTACAATTATGGCATCATTATAATTGTAATTCTAGTTTAATTTGCAAATAATCTGTAATTGAGTTTAGATAATTTACTTTGTAAATGTAATTACCATGAAAATTCTATAAAAAATTGTCAATTTGGAAACCATGTTACAGGCCTATGTACAGTATACTGACACAATAAAGGCTCATATGCCCACACCAAAACTAATAAAACCTATATTTTCATTGATTAGGAAGCCTAACAAGGTTTACCAATAGATAGGAGAAAAATTAGATGACGATATTTGTTTTAAGTGTATTTTACAGCTGATTTAGGACCCGTTATCATAAGAGATGCTAACAGAAAGCTAACACAGGAGGTATGTTAACTTTTATTAGGTTATTTATTCCAGGCTCCGTAATTATGATTAATCGTAACTGAACGTTAGTAAATGAGAACGTAATCTTAATTAAATTTCTGAGGATACGAAATAATTGTAATTTAATTGTAACTGAAATTGGGTAATTGAATGCAATTGACCCCAACCCTGGTGGGAGGTGACTGCAGCATGCCTTTCAATGCTCAAATATCTGAGTGATTTTCAGATTAAACATCCAAACTTTTGTCTAAAACAACAAAACATAAAAACATATGTATTTGTTGCAAATGGACAGTGACATACAGTAAGTACAGTGTGGTAAAATGGGGAAAAAGTACCAAAAATTATTTCTTTGTACAGAGACACAGAGGTCTCAATGTGTTTGATGGGGTTTGTTCTTGTGCTTTTTCTGAGTTCAGCATTGGTCAGCCTGGCTTCCTGCCCCTCTGGCATTCACAACAAAGCTTCCTGCTCAACAGTATGGGGGAGTGTACGAGGCAGCACAATGGCTACCATCTGGGCATTATGAGCACGGCTCTGTGAAGTGGATTTGCGCTGCTTGGCAAGTTAAAACAATAGCAGTGATCTGGGCACCAGAAAAACTCAGAGTCCCCACAGCAACGAAACACATGCAAGTTTATTCTCCACGAGAGAAAACAATGACATATTCTCCTTAGGATCTGCACAGTCATAAACAGATGTGTGTCGATCAAAATAAAGGGACAAAAAAAGGAAAGACTTGATTACCCAATGTGGTTTGTCCTCAGAGAAATCTCCAACTCCCTCAAAACTTTAGTGGACTCTTGCACACGCCTGCGGAATTTCTGTAAGAGATTATAAAAGCAGAGAATTTGTTGGAGGTTGAATCTAAACATTCAGACAGTATTATTGTATTTTTTTTGTATGTATTAATTATGTATTTTGGGACTATATTAATTGGAAAAAGCTGTTCTTAATATTTCTTTACTGTTTTTGTTTTTTAAATTTCTATTTAAATCCATGTACATAATTTTACGTACCATAATTTATTTTTGTATTCTTTTATGCAGAATCAGGTTGAATACTGAGCCCATTAGTTATATTTTGGTGAATGCACAGAAATGTGAAGGAATTGTTGCCGTGCATATGATGTCATGACATTAACATGTGATAAAATATATGAAATACATTTTTTAGACGCAATACAAGCTTGTTCGGCAGAGTTTGATACATTTTGTGATGAGTCTTCTATGTCTTGAGTGTGCAGACTTAATCCTGAAAGGGCAGCAATCCTGCATGTTGTAGCTCTGCAGAATGCCTGATTAATAAAAAAGGCCTCTTTGTTATCAGGTGTGTGGGAGGAAATAAAGTACCTGGGAAAAAAAGCCTATACATGCTCAGGAGGATTGTGTGTACACTATTCAGACGCGCATGAGCCTCGGTAAGCCCAACTTCTTTTTGTGAGTACATTAAATTAACCGTAAGTAAAGACTTTATCAAAGTCAGATTAGAGAAAAGGTATTTAATTGCATATGACTTCCTTTCTTTGTGTTATAAAATACTTTAAGAACCAGATGTCTTACTGAATATACAGTACTGTACCTGTACACATGCAATGTTAACCCTCCTATTATCCTCAAATATTACTAACACATTATACCCTTGGGGTCAATCTGACCCCAGGGATATTTGCCTCCAGAAAATTATTGACCAAGTTTTTGTGTCAGGCACTTTGTTTATTTGTTAAACACATAAATAACCCCTTGATAATGAAAGCTTGACCTGTTTCCTAGAGCCACCATCAGGACAAACTCTTAAATTAGAATAGTTTTCATCCAAATCTTCTCGAGAGTATGAATCCTTCTGGCTGTGGCGATGTTAGGACCTTTCCTGCAGTGTCATCATTAGGGATGTAAGGCCACACATGAGTTACACACACACACACCAGTTTTACACAGCTGAAACAGCTTGGGGTCAAATTGACCCCAGAGGAACGCCAATGCGTGCAATGTATTCAGCACACTGAAAAAATATCATCAAGATATATTTATGCTTAATCAATTGTACCCATCAAATTAGGAAAAGTCATGAAATATGAAGCAAAAGAGAAAAAAAGGCTACAATTTTTTTTAATCATAAACATTGAATAGGGTCAAATTGACCGCAAGGATAATAGGAGGGTTAAAAAAGTGGAAGTTTCATTAGTTATTCATGAGTGTATTTTCTACCTTTCGTGTGACTGCAGGGTCTAAGTATCCTCGTAGTTTCTGGATATAAGTATGAGGCGGATTCTTCACCTGGAACCTTTCCTGAGGACAAAACCAGCATTGTAAGGTGAGTGTATCATCATCATCATCATCATCATCATCATCATCATCATCATCATCATCATTAATATGTCTGTGCAGAGTGAAGCATTAAATGGTCTCATTCTGCTAATGTTGATGAGTTTACCTGGTCGCAGATCAGGTCCCATTTTTTCTCGTTGTCGTACTGTCTGAGCAGCCGGGCTTTGTCTGGAGGCAGATTCATTGAATTCTGAAAATGCAAAAATGTTTGTTTTGTTTACTTGTTTCATTCAAGACATTAAAACAACATCTGTTTCTCCTCCACATTGACAAAGGAAGAAAATATGAATGAAAAAGAGCTGAAAGAAGTAAAACTTTATAACATCTGTCCCTCCATAAAAAAACAAATTTTTTCTTTGTATTTGAATTCCGTCAATAAATAAAGAAGCCTCAATATCTGATGCTTTAGGACCAAAAATCATATATTTAGTTTTACTAATATTTAAGGACAATCTGTTAATATCAAACTATTTTTAAACTTCCTAATTTTGTTCTCTACAATTTCTAAGACATGTTTAGTCAGGTAGTATCATCTGCAAATAATATACTTAAGTAAATTTGACACGAAGAAAAAGTATAGGTCCAAGGACTGACCCTTGGGGTACCCCACAACTGACATTACAAACATTTGACTTTATATTATAAATTTGGGCAAACTGTGTTATAACTAGATACCCATTTATATGCCACCATTCTTATGCCATAATTGTACATTTTATTGAGTATTTTTGTATGATTTTATGTGTCAAAGGCATGTGGGAGTTACTTTTACTTTTGTTGGTGTTGCATTTCACAAGTTAATGCAATTATTTATACAATGTCAGTGACTGATTTCTCATAGACCGTTGGCGCCAGCCGCTGAGCACTGGACATAATTTTTGGGACTTAGACCATGACCTCACTTCCTGTGTTGACTTTCAGCATCCTGTTGCAGGGCATGATCTGAATCTTCTCTACTTTCCACACCCTGAGAATCAGTGCAGGCTGCCCTTTGCTTTAAATCCCAACATGCCACAATCAGAATACAAGTCAGTTACCAGACCTGTCATTTAGAACAACCATAAAAACACTTTTAACGCCACATGAAATGTGCTAAAGCCCGCGGTTTACTGAGCTCAAATTAAACTTTAACTGCCTCAATTTGTTTTTGGAGAACCATTTACCAGTATTTAAGACATTTATACCCTTGTGATGGTCTTAGGAAGACACATAATTGTTTAATACAAACTTGAAACTAATGCTAAAAACAGTGGTCGATGAGGAATGCTTAGAAAAAAGGAGGTGAAACAATAAAAGGGGGCTGAAACTGATCGCCTCAGTGATTCGCTTTGAAGAGACGCGTGGGGTTTTTGCACCGCGAGGGCTCATTTTACAACCATAACTCACCCCGCCTTCTGAACTTCAGCACCCTGCCCTGGTAACCTATCCTGGGCCAGATGTGAAAATCACATGGAAATGTTCCTATGATATGACAGTTGGAAAAACACATACTATATGTTCCTAAAACACCCAAACAGTAATTTCTTCCACAGCATCCCCTGCATGTATGTCAAAATACAGTTTGATAAAAAAACAAACACACAATAAATCAAACAAACAAACAGAGTGATAAAAATGATTTAAAAACCACACCTAAGAGTCTGAGACTACAGTGTGTAGACACAGTGGAAGGCAGCAGAGCGAGCATGTCTCGGAACCTCGGAAACCCACACAGGAGAGACGAAAAAAAGCAACATGCGTACCAGATGTTCAGAATTACAGCAGGAATGTGTCCTGTTTATAGGAGTAGTTTATGGTAGTAAGTTTTCACTCTTGTCTGGCCCCTGAGCTGCTGCGTTCACTGCCTCCTCCTCTGAAATCTCCAGGGAGAAATCTAACCTGCAACAGTGTACGGAAAGGTCACGCTGGCCACCAAGAAACAACACTTTCCACCCTTAATGAGTTCATCTATCACTTTTTGTTGGGTGTCTTACCATGTATTTAAAAACCCTCTGGCCACTTTATAGGGTACTTTTTGCTTAAAATGTATTTGCGTCCCTCTTTGCAATCAAAACTGCTTTAATTTGTTGTGTGGATTTAACTAAGAAGTGCTGGGATATTGTCGTAATTTGCTACAGATTTGTTGGCTGAACATCCTTTTTAGAGAATATGCTGTTCAATCACATTCCAAAGGAAACATTCTTGTTTATTTTGCCCTTTAATAAAGCAAACTCGTTCAGTTTGTTGCACAGAGACTTTGTAATTAAAATCAATTCGGATCAGACTTTAAGTTAACAAACAATCGACAGTCTTCATTCAATCAGAATTACACAATTTCATTAGACGAGTTGACATTTAATCCAGTTAGAAGCTCAATAGTGGCGTAAAAATACTGTTATTTATCCACTCACTGTGTTGGAGCGATTAATGCTGTAATGTAGATTTTAACTAGCCCAGAATATCGGCTCACAGAGGGTTGAGAGACACTGGTTTACATATGGCTAAACTAATGTTAAAGGGACCAAATTGTACAAAAATATCCTCCAGGAAAAAAAAAAAAAGAAATCATTGTCAAGCTACAAATTCAATGTTGGTGCAGAAATCAACACTAAATAAAGCGAATGAAATGTAAAAAAATATAAAGAACATTTTACTGGGAGAGAGCCTGGACGTTTGCCGCAGCATCTGCTCAGAATCTGCTTCGCTTTGTCTCTGTGATCAGCCGTGCATAAGAAAGGAAAGACTGTCTGCTTTTGGGCTAATCTAATTCTGAATTACTGGAAAACTTGCAAACCAGATGCACACAAAGACACTATCTTGTAAAGCAGACTGTTGGATACAGTACAATACAATATAATAGAAAAAGAAAGTGAAATACAGAAAAAAGCCCACGTATGAGCCATGACGAGCCATTGTAGCCGATGGTGTTTAGGTTGAATTCAGTTGGAGGTTCAGGTACAATAAACAAACACAGGTGAGGCTGAGCAGATGTGTGCGAGTTACATCTGTTAAAACAGCGTGTTTGTTTGAATCAATGATCAAGTGCAGACAAAGAAAAGCTTCACCCTTTTGGCTAGATTAAAGTATTCTGAGCCAAGTAACATAATTAGTTTCATTTCATTTCACTTTCTCTCACAGTCACGGTATCATGCACTTCCTGTGTTTAGAATCAGCTATTTTTGTGTAGGGAAACAGTCATACATTAACCACCAGGCTAATTTCGACTAAAGATACAAAGAAATATGCTAAAAATGTCTGATGCTTCTTATGTTTCCATGCTGCCCACACAGTCTCTCCTCTGTAGTGGGCGGCGTTTCTCATCTGGCCTTAATATCAGCTCAACAAACGATGCAGTGTAGCGCTTTGTTTTGATTTGGAGTTGCTGCGTTCCCATTGAGCTATTCTATCCCTCATAACAATCACTGGTGGGCAGGGTCAGTCTGTGCTGTCTGCTGCTGTAAAGGGTAAAATCTGGCTAAAATACAATAACAGCAGCACAAACTAGACAAACTGGTTCTTTTTATTACAGCTTTCACTGTAATGAATAAGTCCTCTTAGTAAGGAGAAAAGATGAACTTACACAGGCTAAAATATCACTTATAAAACACAATAAATCAATATAAAAAGGAAGAGACTTTAATAACGGAATTATTGTCTGAATAAAAGACTTCTGGTGTGCAACACATTGTCAGGCCGCAGAAAAGCGACTTTGGTCCAGTTTTTCTGTATGCTTTTATTTTGAAAATGAAAGTTCATCTAATACAAACTTAACAAATCCAAGCTCAACAAATTGTGAAGTGCCGAGTTGGTTATTATTCCAACATAAACTTTCTGTCAGGGAGCAACCGAACCAGCGGTGTCCTGATCCGATATTGATATCGGATATCAGTCCAATATTAGCCTGAAAACGAATATCGGATATCAAATTCAAATTTCCGGATTCTCCAATTTATTTTACATTTTTTTTTCCCCAATTAATTTTTTAGTAACAAGATAATTTCCCAACAAAATAAACGGGAATAAACATGTTTTTCGTTGAAAAATAACATTACATTATTCAATGTTGATTGCATACATTTATGTTCTCTAAAACAATACAACATACTACTATATATTCTATATGTGTACAGTCATCTTTATTAAGTGTTCATATTTTAAACATCGTGAGATGTCCAAGGCCATAGGTTTTCCAAATATTAGATTATTTATTTTGGTATAAAGTTAACTTCTGATTTATTGAAGTATTTGTGATTATTTATAAGCATTGCATGGTTTTACTTCAACAATCCACTTTAATGATGTGATAATACTTGAGCATTAACAAATGTATCCCATTCACAAGCAACAACTGTGGAGAGTGGAACATTGACTGACATCAAACGTCGGCTATCAAACAAAGTCACTTATTTAGCACAAAGCGGTCGCTGTAATTGGGTGTTACAATGCCACAATATGGTACCTGTTAGACATGTGGGTACAAACTTAACATTTCAGCTGTTAGCAAAGGAAGATGAAGGTTTGTTATGGCTCCACCGTACAAAGTTCACGGGGTCGTGTTTCTGGTCAAGTAGGCGAGGAGAGTCCAGGAGAGCTCTCAAGTCACGCACAAACCTCAGACATCAGAGTCAACAAGGCGACTAAATCTGCCTCCTGCTGGACAGCTACCCCATCCAGGGGGATTTACAACCAGTACGAACTGAGGTTATGACCTCCAACTCCAACCAGAAGCTCCCAGATAGGCTCGGGATGTCATTTAGGATAAAACAAACCCCAACAAGTCTAAACTGAATCACTAAATTGATTATGAATTAGGAGGTATGACTGCTAAATTCTCAATTTTGTTTGAATTAACAGTTTGAAATAGTTTTGCTTTGAAATGATTCAACAATATTTCTATTCTATTTATATAATTCAAAATACAACAAAGTCATCTAATGGCACGAGACATGCAGTTTTTTCAGATTTGTGTGTTCTTGGGGTCATTTTGTATAATTTGGTCCTCATTATGTGTGTTTTTAGAGTACTGTATGTTATCTTTTTTAGATTTTTGGAGTCACTTTTGTGTTTTTTTGTTGTCTTGGATTTTTGGAGTCACTTTTGTGTTTTTTTGTTGTCATCCATTTATCAAGTTTTTGACCCGCTTTCTCCTTTTCAGGGTTGTAGGGGTCTGCTGGTGATAAAACTTTTGGATTGTGTGAATTGTGGAGTACCTGGACAAATAATATGTTATGGTTTAATTTATTCTGGCAACATTTTTCAGGAAATTTACTTAGATCCACTGACATTATTCGACTGTCAACTGCCAATTTTCTGAAAAATCTTGTCTGAATAAATAAACCATTACAAGAATACACAATTAACTTGTTGGAAATTGTTACGCAAAAGTCAAGGACACATCAAAGCAATCAGCAGATGCCTCTGAAGAAGACTGGCAGTTGACAGTTGAAACATGTCAGGAGGTCAATGTAAATTTCCTGAAAAAAATTCAAAAAGAAGACAAAATGAACTTTCTGGAAATAGTACCTGGAAAAAGTCCACTCAGGCACGGGGAGAACATGTAAACTCTACACAGAAAGGACCCCCAGGGCTTGAACTCAGGACCAGCCTTTGATAAAGGGGACATGCTGACCACTACCCCACCGTGCTCGTTTCAGAGTAGTTTCTATGTCATTTTGTTGTTCTTTCGTGTATTTGTCTGTCATTTTGTGACTTTTTGGAGTCGTTTCTTTTGAAATTATTTGTGCTTTTATGTATCTTTCTGTCATTCTTTGTGTTTTTGGAGTCATTTTGTGCATTCACTTTCAAAATTAGATCGAGGGTCTAACTTTCACCAGATCGCCAGTTGCCCAAGCCTGACACCAAACCTAGACGATATCTGTAAACAAAATCAAATGAGGCATTGTCGTCTGTGTACAGAAGAAAAAGAGAAATCAGACAGGGAAAAAGACTAATCCAGACCTGAGCGCTGTGTGGGAAACCTCACAATCTAACCATTTACTGCAATTACTTCCCTGGTTTCTACTTTTGGGTTGGAAAAGCATGTGTCTGTGTTTTTATCTCCTCTAATATGTTTACACAGGCAACAATGCTGGATAAAGGCTTCTCTCATCATGGACAGGACAGTAGTCGTAGCTGTCCAGACACAAGTTAAGAGGGAATCTCTTTATCTTCCTGTGAGTCGGCTGCTCGTCAGGGAGGGTACAGGAAAAAAAACGACCTGTGGCTAAACTCTACTGTAAATAATCTTAATGATGTAATAAAAGGTCCCAGCCAAGACTACATTGCACTTATCCTAATCATCAATAAAAGAGAAGGGAAGTAGTGAAATGTTTTAGGGCAAATAGATTTTTTTCTCATGGTTGAAAATCATTGTTTGACACCTAGGCTAATTATCAAGTGATTATTTTAGTCTTCATGGTGTCATAAAAAGGTTTCACCAAATAAATATTGTGTAATAACATGGAGGTAGATTTGTGTCTTTATTATTCAATCAGAAAAAGACTTTTCAATAAAAATAAAAAAAACAAATTAAAAAAATCACTTCAATAAAAGAAAAAAAAACTGGTCTAATGCAATTATTTGGGTCTCAAATATTCTCAATATACTCAATTTTTTTTTTTAATACTTTTTTCTTTGATTGAAAATATATATTTTTGATTTGAAGTTAGGGCTGGGTGATTTTGCTTAAAAAAAAAAAAAAAAAAATCTCAGATTTTTTAAAGAAAAATTCGAGTTTTTTTTTTTCAATGCACTTAAATATTACTGCAGACATCAGATATATTGTCAAAATTGCAACTTTATTGCTGTGAAAATTGACCATGCCTGTGGCTCACATATAGCTAACTCAAAAAAAAAAAAAAATAAAATAAAATAAAATAAAATATATTTATTTTTTAAACTCGAACTTGCAAAATAAAAATGTATCTACAAATTTGATAAATCAATTAAATCGAATTTTTGCCCTGCCCTAATTGAAGTTAAAAAAAAATTTAATTAAAAAATTAATTTTGATTGAATAATAAAATAAAATAAAATAAAATAATAATAACTAACAATCACACCAGTGATTTTAACAGCCTCTATAAAGGTTTCCTCTTTGAACTATACTTTAGACAGTAGCACTAACTGTAGATTAAGTGGTACACTTGAGTATTATGATCGATGGTTAAAAACTGTTATGATCTGGTATCTGGTTTTCATGTTAATAGTCGGGATCTGTTGTGTTCATGTTCCCCGCCCTGTTTGGGCTTTTTGTCACGCACCTGTGTGCTGCGATTCTCATAAAATGCCTGTTACCAGCCTGTTACCTTTACCCTCTGCATCTGGGAATCGTACCACCATGACAAAAACGTTGAATTACAACTCGGCCCAAAAACTACATAAAGAGATTTCAATTCATATGTTGGAATTTGTGAAAGGAAAAACCAATTGGCTTAAATGCTCGCAGTTTAGCCAGGAAAACTCTTAGAATTATTCACTTTTTTTTTTTTTAACCTATTTGGTTCTTCTTCAAAAAGTTAAAAACTAAGCTAAAATGTTGGATAATTAAAATAAATCAGTGAGAATTAAGTTTTCATAGCTAAAAGATAATGAAACTGCCAAATAAAAAATATTTTTTTCAAACCCAAATACATGATTTGATACTGTATTTAAACTAATGGTGGTAATGTCAATACAGTATAATACTCACTCACAGACTAATCGACACTAAGACCACCAAGGACCCCCTCTTTCTCCTACAAATAGCCTAAGAAAATAGTTTGGAGATAATGCAACCTTTTGTATTTTACTCTTGAAGGCCAGATGACCCCAGTTGCTAAAAGTAGGTGTGAGTCCTCCTGACAAACTAAATCTACAAGGAAGAAGTAAATCATTGTGGCAAACTTCCTTCTGTTGTCTTAAGAAAACAATATATGAGACAAGAGATCTCAAAAAAAAAGAACCAGACGGTCTAAGTGTTGCTTCTTAAAATGTACAGTTTGAAGTGCAGCGGCCGCTATAGTGTTCTGATCCTATTTAGGAAGAGCAGCTAAAAAAGGGAAAACAAACACTGGGAATAAGACATAGCTATAAATTGTTTTCTTAAGGCATATCACGAGATTCTAAATGGGAATGTGATGCACCGTACTCCACAGTAACTGGAAAAGCTGGATATAGCTCAAGATAAAGGCCTCCTTCTGGGGGAAAAGGGCAGGAGCTAAGTTCAATGTTAAAAGTCTTAATGATGTATTGGTATATACGGCTACTAAAAGGAACAGATAAGGAACTAAAATTAGATATCTCGTAGCGAAGTTGCAATTTCAAGTTAAAAAAAATGTTAGTTCAGCCAACTGTGTCTGTTAGTGTCTGTGCCAATGTTTGGATTCCACCTTTCCTTACTTTTGAAACACAATGAGCAGACAGGATGGGACGCTCAGCAGTTGTCGTCAGAGAGCTAGAGGGGCTTCCTGAACTCTAGAGGAAGCCCAAAGCTGCCCTCGCTCATTTCATGTCTCTTGTTTATCCGTTATATGAGAGTATATTAGTACTCACGTTACTGTAACTGAGTTGCTTTTATGCTTTTTTGAGTATATTTCTAAATCAGTAATTTCAATTGTACAAAGGTATGTTTTAAAAGAAGTAATTCATTACATTACTCCAAACTAAACAACAATCAAATGCGTGACATCATGGCCGACCAACCAGATTAACGTATAACATTTCTTTTAGAGTTCAACAATGTAGCTATACTTGGAGCCTGAGAATTGTTTTTACTTTGAATTGAATTAATTGCTGTTATTTTATAAAAAAAATAAAAAATAAATAAATTGTACATTTTGACAACCAGTTTTTATTTTTTACAGATGCCTTTGTGGAAAATAAATTCAGTTCCAATTCTGCAAGATCTCGTCTTTACCTTTTTAAGTTTATAAATGAGATGTTTACTGTATGCGAAAAAAACATGGGGGGGGTTGAAAGTAACTCGTATTTTTTACTTGAGGTACTATTTAATCGAGCTACTTTTTAATTGCACATGAGTATTTTATCTATGACTTACTTGACATTTAAGGGTGTCCCAATCCGATATTGATATCGGTCCGATATCAGCCAGAAAATGAATATCAGATTTTATCATACTGCAATTCAAATCTTTTATATAAGCGCTCCGATAACTTTTCATTGTTTTTGTCCCCACCCTCAGTTGTTCCCACCATATACTTAAAAATAAGTGCATATAATAAGTGAACTTGAATTGTTGACTATTGTTCTCTGTTTGAGTAACATCACTTAACCAAGCCTTTTCTAACATTCCACACTACAAAATAAGTAATAAAAGTAAGTTTTATTTGTGCCGATATCGTTTTCGGATCAATATTGGTATCGGCAAATACGCAAGGCTGCAAAATCGGTATTGTATCAGAAGAGAAAAAGTTGTACCTAATTTCAATCAAGTAACAGTACTTTTACCTGAGTAGGATACGTCAGTACTCTTTCCACTTCTGTATATTAGTGCATGTTTGTGAACCACTCAAACAGTGTATGCATGGCTGAACTGTAGGTGTAGCCCTGTTCAGCTGAGAGCAGATGAGTGGAGTGTGAGAAAACACTGCCCTCCTTTCTTTGACCAGATATTTGATCAGGCCTTCACTCTTTTGTTAGGTAACCCAAACCAGGGGAGCACAACAAAGCATGAGTGAGAGCATGAGGAAGAGCACAGGGCCAACAAAGCAGACGCTTCTCCCAACGGGGCTAAAAGTTTGGTCATACGTAGAGTCGAAGACCGACCAAAAAGAGTTTAGAGGAGGATGAGGAGGAGAGACAATGTTTCCACAGGGTCAGTGATCCTCCTCATACTGCTCTTTGTTTACGAGCCAATGCAGAAAGGCCCATGTTCTTCATGTATGTGTAAATGTGGGTAAATTAACAGCACCTGTAGCATGAATAGTAAGTGAGAATACCTCAATATTTCAAACTGCTTTGTATTGAATCGTCAAAATGAAATTTAGTGGTAAAATTGCTGCCTAACCACATACATCACATTTTTTAAACTGTAGCTGTATTTCATCCAAAAGTTGTTCCCATTCACTACTGATGCCAGTGTGACCCCCAAAAACACTACCAAACTGACATTTCTGGTATTAAAAGTTGTTGACAAAACAATGGCAACAACAATGATGTTGATATTGTCCATTCAACACATTTTCATTCCCAACTCGTCAAATATCGACGTCACTATGTGACGCTAAGGGTCGGCCAGTGGAAACAATTGTCAACCCTAACTTAGGGTTAGGGTTAGGTTTAGGGTTAGAAGTCTTATTTTGAAAAGTTACGGTGAAAAAAAGCACCGAAGGGGTACTCTTGGTGGAACGTCGATATGTGATGAGTTGGGAGTGAGACTGGGTTGAACCCTCCCAGTGAAACACCCAAATACGGCTGAAATCAAAGTGACCGCATTTCACGTTGAACATGATAAACAAAGAAATGATGTGAATCACTCTCTTGTTTGGTAAAAAAACAGAAGAAATCAGAGTAAGAATGAGCCAAAAACACTTCTTAAAGAAACTTGTCGGCTTCAGCGCCATAAATGTAAATCCCTTACAAACAACTCTAAATGGCATAAATATATGTGTGTGTGTGTTGACAATATAGAAAATCACAATATTGCCTATAACAAGACATTTTAATTTTATAGCATGATTTGTATTAAATCACATTTTAGGAGTCACTGCTTTCGTTAGTTCTTAGAACAGCATGAAAAGCACAGTTTGATGGATTGCTGAGTACATACTAACCCAGACCTTCCCCTAAACAAGCCAAACTACAGAACTCACTCACACGTGCTGTCCCTTTGTGGAGAAAAAGCCAAAAGTTTTGAAATTGAACCCAGATTTGTCCTTCTGGTAAGACTTTATTGAGGTAAAAATATCGAGATCTACAACATTTTGAGAAAAAAATAGGTCCATATTGTTCAGCCTTGATGTGTGTTTTTTTTCTATTAGTAATTTCAAAAATCAGTTGGAGAGAAAAGTAGCTACTCCTTGAGCACACAATGACATCATACCAACCAGCTGGATATTTCATTTACAACACTGAAGAGAAAAGCAGCGGAGGACTTTTTGGCTTCATCATTTGCTTAAACAACAGATTCATTATGAAACTTGTGACGGATTTATTTTCTGATGACTGAATCAGCAAATCGTATCAGTGCCATTGCCACTGTACATGAAGAGCATTAAAAAAAGAGGAATTTCTCAGTTCTCAGTTATTTTACTAGATCAAGCGTTCCCTCACATGACATCAGAAGCTTCTTTGAAGATACATCTTTATTAAAACAGGAAGGAAGACGCAACACATTTGGGCAATGGTGTGATTTTCACACATGAGCCTCTTTTAAAGTTTCCTTTCTTCTCAAACAACTTCTCCAAACACGTGAGCTTTCCAACAAGCCTTTATCCTCACAACACACGACAGTTTTAACAAACAGCAGGAAGCCAGGGAAAGAATTCATCTGGTTCATCAATCAAGGATTCCCTCGAAAAAACAAAACAAAACATTTATCTTAGATTTAAAAAGTGAAGTAGACGTGATTGACAGCATCAACACTTTCAATCATTTACCTTGACACACTCCTTTGAAGCCTGACTAGCAACCGTAGCCTGAGATAAAACTGTGATCAAGATCCTTGTAAAGCCAGATGGTCCACAAGCTTCCAAAGTGCCCCAATTACAGTTGAGGATAATGTTTACACATCCTTATCAAGGTGTTCAAAGCATCAGTTTATTTATCATTTTCAATACTGTTTTAAGGAAAAGTGAACACAAACTAAGTTAAAACACAAGGCGGACATTGTTATAGACTTAGACGTGAAAAGGAATCGATAAATCCTGCATGGTTTGGTTTACATCCTGTTTGTTCTCCTCCGTGGTTTCATACAAAGCTTAGGGAAACCCCAGCTAACAGGCGACGCATGTTGGGAATGCTGGGAATGCAGGTACATAAATGCCTCAATAACTCATGCTGGCAAGGCCTTTTACAAAGTGCCCAGTAAAAAAAAGAGATGAGGGTCTGACAGAACATGGCAACAAATCTAAACCTCATCTAAATGCAGAATATCTGAATCTGAGGTCATAAAACACTTGCCAGGGTTAGATTAGCCAAAGGCAACCATTAGTCTGTGGTTTTTGATTGGTTTACCATTGTACAGCTGTAATCTACCGACTCTTTAAATGAGATTACAGTAGATTTTCTGAGCATCCATGTAAAGAAAAGAGGAGCTGCACAAAGGGAACCAGGGAGATGAGGCCCTATCTTTAAAACAACACCCAATGACAGAGTCCCCATTGTGTTGTAGAGGAAACTGTGCCTCCAACCCACAGCCTTGGTGCAGCAGCTGCATTAGAGCCACATGCAAACCCCCACTTACAACCAAAAATACCTACATATGCATAGAAAAGGGCAAACACGTGGGATTCAAACTAAATCCACACACTTTTTATCAAGCCCGATTGAGTAACTATCGTATAGTCAAATATTTCTCATGTTTTATTGTTGTTGCCTGCATTATTCAGCTCAACATCTTGGATTTGTACTATTTTCTTTGCTTGCTACTGGGAGTCATACTGAGGGAATGCTACAGTCAGCAGCTGGTTAGCTTGGCATAAAGGCTGGAAACTGAAAATATAGTTTTTGCCCTGGTCCAACCACCACTTTGTTTTTTCAGAAGAAAGACAAAAATTCAAACTTCGGAACACTGATTTTTAGACATGCTAAGGGGAAAAAAGGGTATATTTAAAAACATCTATTATAAAAACCCAACCCTGACTGTAGAAATCTTACAACAAACAAGCAGTTTATGGAGCTTTGTTGTGTATTCAACAGCCATGGTCTATATTATAATTTGACCTTTGCTTTTAAAAATAGCCTCAAGAATAGAAATGACTTGAGGCACTGAAAGAGCTTATAAACCCAGCAAAAGATTAGATGAATTGTAGCCCAAGGGTGGAAAGAACCAGGTGGACAGCCCTGTGCTGACCCTCCTTGGCCCCGGCCTGCTGCGCTTAAATGAAGTTAACTCTGCACACTTAACTCCCATTACTCCTCCTTTTACTTTGACACATTAGTGCATAGCAAAGCCACAAGTATATATACCAGAGGTAGGCAACTTTTAACACAGCTGGGCCATAATAATGTGTTTGATCGGAGGGCCAACATTAATGTCAGCATTAATCTGAACATTAATACAGGAAAGAACAAATTGTTTTTACATTAATTTTGTGTCTTTTCTGTCATTCTGTGTATGTTTGTTGTTGTCTTGCTCATTGTGAGACATTTCTGTAGTCCTTTTGTGTATTTTTCCTGCAAAATATAATTTTTGTGGAGTCATGTTGTGCATTTGTGCTGTCATTTAGTGTTTTTTAGAGTAATTTTTTGGGTATTTCTGTTGTGGTTTTGCTGGTTTGTTAGAACGGTGGGCTTGCAAAGTCAATTTTCATGTTTTTCTTGTCTTTTTGTGTACTTTTGTTGTCATATCCTGTAATTTTGTATATTTTTCTGAGTAATTTTGTGTATTACTGTTGTCGTTTTATGAATTTTTGTAGTATTTTTGTGTGTTTTTGGAGTATTTTCTGTGTTTTTCTCTTGTCTTTTACTGTATTTTCCTGCAATGTTGTAATTCTTTGTATTTCTTTAATGTACTCTTGATCTTGTTTTGTGTATTTTTCTGTCAATTTGTATATTTTTCTGTCAATTTGTATATTTACTTTGGGGGCCGCAAAAAATTAGACAGAGGCCCACCGGTTGCCTATGTCTGATATATACGCTCAACAATACAAACATGATATTTTCCTATTAGTAAAGCCATGTGATTTTTAATCATGGACAAAAAAAAAGTAAGGCCATTGCCGAACAAATAAAAATGATTTATGTCATGAGTATATATCCCACAGCTGGACTCCATTAGTTACCCATGCGTGGCATCTCCCAGACGTTCCAGCTTTCTTTAAACCAATGGATCATGACGCAGTGATGTCAGACAGGACACTTGACTTGCATTGTCAGCATGTCTGGATTCACCAGCTCTGATATAACTCTGGTTCCCAGCAATTGCTGCTATTCAATCGTAGGAGGACATCCTTCTTCTAAAACCATGAATGATGCAACTTGATGTCAGAGTATGAAAGAAGTGGTTAGACTGAACATTTAGTATGGTGCTCCTGTAACAGCTCTTAAAAAAAAAAAAAACAACACGTGTGGCTGTGATGGTAAAGTCATTATGCCTGTGAACGGTGGCACAGCGCCAGTTCAGAGGGATTTTTTTCCCCCCTCTGAGGTCTCCAGACGAAACCACAGGAATCCAGCAACACGATTGGTGCTCACTCATGGAACTGAGGGTCTCTGGTTTTGTACGGAGACTTTTATCGTCTCACATCATTTTTTTTCTCGTAGTGACATAGTCATAAGCAGAGCCACAGCGAGTGAGTGTGGAAAATGAAAAGGTAGGAAACATTGACTGGGTGGGAAAATGAAACGTTCCACGTCCAGCTGGAATTCCACACAACCAGAGATAAGTAAGAGTTAGCAAAGGACAGAGAGCGGGCATAAAAGAGCCACAAACTATTAAAAGAACAGAAATCATCATTGCACACATATTCTCTGCTGCTAGTGTTCTACCTGTGTGGTCTAAGTACAGTAGATCTCTATTATTAGCTTAACTAATGACACATTGCATTGCAGGGGCAGTCAGCAGGAACACAGCGCTTATTGTAAAGCTAACCAACCACAGTGACGCGACCACTGGCTACATAATGCCATTTCCCATCCGAAGTGATGGGGAAAAAAACACACAGGCATCTGTTTTCATCCACAAAGGATGAAGCTACGGCTGTTTCTGAGGACGATGGATATAAAAGACGTGCAGGAATATCTTTAGCACATGCTGATGCTCAAACCCGGCCGAGGCACTTTATGAGCAGACTGCACGAAATGGGGCTAAAGCTAAGCCAGGGGATCTTACCCCTCCCGCCCAGCATTGGACCATCAATAGTAGGGACTGGGAACCCTGATGGAGTCAAACAGGGGTGTCAAACACATTTTAGTTCAGGGGCCAAATAGGGAGCAGTTTATCTTAAGTGGGCTGCAGATTTTAGGTGGGAAAATGAGTAATTTAATCAATATTGCGCTTTAATTTGCACTTCCATATATAAATTATGTCAGGATCTGTTTAGTTTTAGTTGTCTTTAGCTGTTGTGGTCCTCTTTGCTGGTTCTGCTTAGTTTCCATTCTAGTTCAAGGCTGCGTCCGAATAGTCCCGCCTATCTCCTTTCCTATCCACTATTCTTTTCTATATTTTTTTGTATATTCGTTTGAATTTTCTTAGGAAAGGAGGCACGGCCATAGGATTATTACGTCACCTAGTGAAAGTGCGTCTGATCGTCAAAACAAACGTGATCACCTTTTCCTAACACCTTTCCATAACCCCGTGACGTCATCCACGGGGTTATGGAAAAGTGGATAGGAAAGGAGATAGGAGGGACTATTCAGTCTTTGTGCTTCCCAGGTATTCCTGCTCATGTCAGTGTGTTTGGGTTGTGAGTGATTAGCTGCCTCATGTTTCCACACAGGTGTGGCCCGTTTTCTATCAATCCATCACTCTTTAGTGAGTTGGTTTATTGCTTGGACACTGAATGATTGATGCTGGATTATTATCTATTTTTACCCTGCTCCCTGTTTACCTTGTGACTCCTTGTGCCCTTTTGGATTTGAGTTTTTGTACATTTTGTACTTGATCACATAATTAAAATGGACTGGTTCAATGAACGTTACGTCTGCCGGTTCTACTCTCTGTGCTTGGGTCCTCTACCACAACTCTGAAACCTGACAAATTGTAAAATATGTACTACACTGATAATATCAAAGCAATAAGTGACAGATATTAGTCCCTGTAGGGTTTTTTTTTTTATCTTATGTAACTTGGGGAAGTTATGTGGGATCACTTTAGGAAAATTGCAGAATTTTTTTGTTCTTTCAACAATTTGACATTGTTGAAAGGGCCTAGAGTTTGACACGTGTGCATTAGCGCAAGGATTACAAGATAGGAGCAGACTGCAAGTGTCGATGACATCATGTCAGGCTGCTGTCACTCTGTGAGAGAGAGGATGGTCACACCACGCAGATGAAATCACCTCCATTAGCACAAGCAGCAGAAACACGTTGGTAGGGAGGAGGAAGGGAAATTACACATTTATGAAGAGTGGAAGCTGTGGTGAAGCTAATTATGTCTAGAATAACAAATAATTATAATACATGTACACTCGGGGTGGGACGATATAGAAAGTTATGTACGATACAATATGAGACGATATTTTTGCTAGAAATTCATAGATGAAACAATAAATAATAATAAGAAATAAGAAAATTCTAAATTCTCCTATTTAAAGTGCAAAGAGTACCACTCTGCAAAGAGAACAGAGACTGACACATGATCAAGCCTTTTCTAACAATCCACACTATAAAATAGGTAATAAAAGTATTATGATCTGTGCTGATATCATATCGGATCAATATTGGTATCGGGCGATACGCAAGGCTGCAATATCGGTATCAAATCGGAAGTGAAAAAGTTCTATAGGGACATCCCTATTTAAAGCATCAAACTAGAGCAATCTACACAGCCAGATTAAAGATATGCGCATGTTTTTTTTTTTCAACAATATTACCCAATTCCACCCGTACCATCGACAATATATTGTGTGATGTTTTAATATGACAATATATCATCCCACCCTTAATTCTCACAGATAAGGAAAAGCTTTAGATGTATAAGAAGTATATACAAGTATCTTTGGCACATACAGTTGGTTAAATTAAAAAGCACGCAAGGCCTGGGAAATATATCATGATTCAAGATATATGGAGTTTTCTGTTTTGGTGATACAGAAAATTACAATATCACCTATATCGATATATTTTTATTTGATCTAATTTTGTAATAAAATACTTGTTTTAAGAGTTTCTGCTTTCACTATTTCTCAGAACAGCATGAAGAGCACAGTTATATGGATCCCTGAGTGAGTCCTAACACCCGATCTTCCCCTTAACAAGCTACGCTACAGAACTCACTCACACATGCTGTCCCTTTTAGGAGAAAAAGCTAAAAGGGGCACATATGGTGTAGTAGATATGTGTTGATAAATGTGCCTGTGTGGCATTTTTACATCAGCAAATCTAACACAGAATTGTCTTTCTGACATGACTTTATTGAGGTAAAAATACCAAGATTTATATCGTATATCGACATTTTGAGAAAAAAAGATTGAGCTATGACTTTTGGTCCATATCGTCCAGCCCTAAATAACAGCCACTGCAAACCAAGAGCTTCTTCCTGGGAAGCTTTTGATGCGCTTTATCTCGCCACAACAAGCTAGCAGGCTAGAAAGGACACATTGTGTGATAAGGAACAGTAACAGTTGTGTTGTGTTGTTCTTTCCCACAATGTAAAGGAAATCAGCAGCTATTACGAGGCAGCCAGGGGTGGAGTTTGAGAGCGTAAACACTTTTCTCCACTCAAAAACACGACTGAAACTGTTGAGTCTACAGCTGCATGCAGAAAAATCCACTGCCCCGTTCAGCTAAACATAATTACAGGGGCAGACTTTGTGTTGTTGGTGTTCAGTCAGAGAACTGCAGACTGTTGCTTTTCAGCTAGACGTAAACTGATGCAGTTCTTTTTTGGGGGGTTAAAATGTGACATTTAGAAGTTAGTTGTGGTCCGTTTACACATCATTCACACGGAAAATCTTTAGTCAACCGCGCAGCGACTAAAGAAGTAGGAGACATAGGGTGATCCTGTGTGCTTACCGTGGAGCACAGTGTATAATTGTCATAATAGCTGAGATTTAGCACATCAGTCAGCATGCAGAGACTAAATGGCTTCTCGCTGTGTTCGTCTCTTCATACGGGAGGCCGTACTTCATGGCTGGCAGGGGAACGCTGGCACAGATTCTGTGTCATGGAGAGGTTACGTTGTGGTATAAAAGTCAGAGACTATCAGTGGCACATTGTGTGGATCTGGCACTTGATGCTGTAATTAAGGATTAAAAAAGATTTAAGTCTAAACTGGGTATGAGTATGTTAAAGAAAAAAGTACGAAGCACAACACAGAAAGCTGGGAGAAATGCCTGGCTACTGTTTGCCAAAATAAATAATTAAAAAGATACGTGAAATATCACATCACATTTGAATAAGATCAGCTTAAATTTGCAGTTGTATTGAATAAATGAAATACACGTATGGCAACGATGAGCAACTAAACACACAACTGTGATTGTCTGATCTGAGGGCCACATTAGTAACACTAAAATAATGACCAGTCTAATCATTAAGTATATTTTGAATGTTGTTTTTTGTGTAATTGTTGTGGTTTTGTGTGTCTTAGGTTTTAGGGGTCATTTTGTGGTTCTTTCAGGGTTGTTTTTTGTAATTTTGTGATCATTTTTGTTCTTGTTTCGTGTGTTTTCAAAGTCGATTTGTGTATTTTTCTGTAATTACTTTATTGTTGTTCTTCTGTGTGTTATGACGATAGGTGATTTTAGTATATTTCTGTTGTCATTTTGTGTTTTTCTTTATTTTTCATGTATATTTGTTGTCGTTTTGTAATGTTCACTGTCATTTCGTATGTTTTTTGGAGTAATTTTGTGTGTTTAGTTTGTGGGTCACACAAAACTAGAGCGAGGGCTGCATGTGGCCTTTGGGGGTCCCAGTTGTTGCCTTGAAGTGGACTGGGACCAAAATTCAGCCCTGGCATTTTCTGTCAAGACCAGTCCACCACATTATCAGCAACAACATGTAGATGCTGTTGTCAGTGATGCTCAACATGTGTTTCTCTGTCTTTTTGCCCCTTTTGACACTTTTTTTCCTTCACTTTTTCAGGCTTTAGCTATCTTTTGCCAAAAAATATCCTGTTTTCCATATTTTTTTTGTCCATTTTTGTTCTTTTTGACACTTCCATCCAATTTTTGTCCTTTCTTTAATTTTTTTGGCCAGTTTTCATCCAAATGTTCAATAAATACCACTTGTTTTCTTTTTTTCTACATTTTGTCTCTTTTTGTTCCACATTTTGCCCTTTTTCACTATTGTTTGCCATAATTTACCCATTGAAGCCTCCCTTTGCCATTACATTCCAACTGGTTTCTCTTTATTTGCATTTTTTGGCCACTCGTGACTGCTTTTGGCCCATTTTAGTCACTTTCCACTCTTTTCTTGCCACGTTTTTGCAACCTTTTGGTTGACGGCCCACCATGACAATGGCCGGTTTGCCAGACGCCAGTCTACCTCTGGTTGTGACTGCAGATGCAGATCTGTTTCTCACTGCTGTAAATAATGTCTGTTGATGTAACCTGGAGCTACATAATATTTATGTTTTTTACTTAATAAAATCAAGTCTTATTTTACCAAGAAAAAGATCCCACTGAGAGTAAATCTCTATAGTTTACACATAAGTACTTGCTGCTACACTTATAAACTCAACACACGTGAGCTCCCATTACTTGTGTCCACTCACTGGCATTAGACGTCACATGTCATCAGGAGCAAGATATTTGAACGGCCTCGATGTCAAGCCAAACTCTGTGGGTGCACACTTATTGCTTTCTTTGTGATGAATGAAATGAAAAGATGTGTAGCTCTCACGCCCGTGAACAAAGTATATAAGACTAGGGGACGTTACCCAGCAACCGCTCTGGGACAAGTCTTATGAGTCAAAAGCTGATGGTAAAGTTATTTCCCGTGTGTGTATCTACGGATGAAATATTTCTAAATGAGGAAAAAGAACCTCTCAAGATCAATATGAACAGATGTTACACACTAAAACACTGCAGGCAGTTTTACCCGCCTTGCCTGTGAAATAGATTATTATACTATCATTTGTCAATGAAGAATATTCCATTTGGGAGTAAAGAAGGCCACTTTAAATTAGGAATGATTGGTATAATGGTGTGAAAAATGAAGACTTAATAATTCCTAACAATGGCTGTGCACCTATTAAATGTCAAACATCCTAATGTTAATTGTCGCTAAGGTTGCAGAAGTTTTTCCAGCTGTCAGAGGGTGACAGACGCTCAGCGGAGGTTTGACAAGAAAGTTGTGAACTCAAGCAGTTTTCCACTTCAGACCACAACCGCTTTTTTTTCTTACTGAGTGTGTGGGGGTTTTCCCCAGGCAGCCTACTGGCAAATTTCCAGTTTCCTTCCAAAAAGTT